>NW_024424230.1:57770431-57914099 GCF_017311325.1 Ursus maritimus | reverse complement strand
ATTGGTCTCCATAAATTGTTTAATTTGATTTTTGATTTCCTGGTTTATCGAGTCATTCCTGAGCAGGATAGTTCTTAGTCTCCAAGTGTTTGAGTTTCTTCCAAATTTTTCCTTGTGGTTGAGTTCCAATTTCAAAGCGTTGTGGTCTGAGAATATGCAGGGAAAAATTTCAGTCTTTTGGTATCTGTTGGGACCTGTTTTGTGACCCAGAACATGGTCTATTCTTGAGAATGTTCCATGGGCATTAGAATAGAATGAGTATTCTTTGGTTCTGGGGTGTAGTGTTCTATATATATCTATGAGGTCCAACTCGTTGAATATGGCATTCAAAGCCCTTGTTTCTTTGTCGATTTTCTGCATGGGTGCTCTGTCTATTTCTGATAGTGGAGTGTTGAGGTCCCCTACTATTAATGTATATTTATCTATATGTCTCTTTATTCTATTTAAGAGTTGGCTTGTGTATCTTGCTGCTCCCCTGTTGGGGGCGTATATATTTATAATTGTCATATCCACTTGTTGGATACGTCCTTTAAGAATAATATAGTGCCCTTCTGTGTCTCTAACTATAGTCTTTCGTTTAAAATCCAATCTGTCTGATATGAGAATTGCTACTCCGGCTTCTTTTGAGGTCCATTGGCATGAAAGATGGTATTCCATCCCTTTACTTTCAGTGTGAATGTATCTTTAGGTTCAAAAGGAGTTTCTTGTAGATAGCAAATGGATGGGTCATATCTTTTTATCCAATCTGCAACCCTGTGGCATTTTTATGGGAGCATTTAGGCCATTTACATTGTGACTGATTATTGAGAGATATGATTTTAATGATGCCATGTTGCCAGTAAAGTCTTTATTTCTATAGATTGTGACTTTCTGTTCTGTATCACTCTTGGGGCCTTTTTACTTTTGTAGAACCCCCCTTAATATCTCCTGTAGGGCTGGTTTCATGGTTACAAAATTGGTCAGTGACTGGCGATTCTGGAAGGTCTTTATTTCTCCGTCAATTCTGAATGACAGCCTTGCTGGATAAAGGATCCTTGGCTGCATGTGTTTCTCTGAAAGAGGTTTAAAAATGCCCCCCCACCCTTTCTCTCATTCCAGGTCTGTGTAGACAGGTCTGACGTAATTCTGATACCTTTGCCTTGGTACGTGAGAAATTTCTTTGCCCTGGCCGCTTTCAATACTGTATCCTTGGATCTAATGTTTGCGAGTTGCACTATGACGTGACGTGGCGTAGGTTTGTCGTGGTTGAGCTTGGGAGGGGTCCTCTCTGCCTCTTGGCCACGAATGTTTTTTTCCCTTGCTAGATTAGGGAACTTTTCAGCTACAATTTGTTAAAATATCTCTTCTAGACCTCTGTTTTTCTCCTCCCCCTCGGGGATGCCGATGATTCTAACATTGGATCGTTTCATTGAGTCAGTAATCTCCCGTAACCCACATTCTTGTGCATGGATTTTTTTGAGTCCAAATTCTATTTTAGCTTTCTCTTCTACTAACCCATCCTCCAATTCGCTGATACATTCTTCTGCCTCATTCAGCCTGGCCATCAGAGTCTCTAGTTTTGACTGCATTTGGCTCATAGAATTTTTAACTTCTGCCAGGCTCACTCTCATTTCTGCCCTTAGAGATTCTATATTCTCATTAACATTTTCGGTAATACTTTTTTCATCTTGACCATTGTTACTCTGAATTCCATTTCTGATAATTTGGTTATATCCATATCCATTAGTTCTGTGGCAGAGGCCACAGACTCTGTTTTTTCTTTGCTGGGGGGGATTTCTCCTTCTCGTCATTCTGATGAGGAGAGGTTGCGGGGTTGTCCAGAGCCCAAATTATTGACCGGAACCCAGGCCTTGCGCACTTGTTTTATGGGGATCTTAGGGATGTGGGCTTCTTGATTTTTCAGCCTGCCTTCTGGGGGAGGGACCTGTTGCACTGATACTCAGGCACCCCTGTTTGGGTAGAGTCTCTGTGTCCCCTGCGAGGGGGGATGGAGATGGGCACACTGTGAGCTGGTATTTCCAGGCTTTTGTTCTCTGGCGGCTTTCCCTGGCAGTTTGCTGTGCCTCTTCTGAGAGTCAGAGCAGCAGTGGCCGAATCTCAGCCTTTGTTTCAGAAGAGAGGGATCGCGGACCGTTCTCCACTGATGTTCTGGCCACTTTAACTCTGTTTCTGTTGGTGCTCCTCAACCCTGCAGCGTCCTGGGATGTGTGCCCCACACCTGGCGTCGCAGCCCTCACTTCCAGGGCCGGCGTGTCTCTGTCCTTTGTGTTTCTAACACCGCCAGCCACCAGCCGCCCCTGCACGCTCCCAGAGCCCCCGGTCTCAGTCTGGATCCAGTGAGAGCACCGGAGCTCCATTTCAGTCTGGTCGCTTGTGGTCCCCGACTCACGGTCTCGCAGGTGCCAGTCCACGAGTCCGCCTGCTCCCCCGTGCAGGTGGCGACTGTTTCCTGGCACCCGAACGCAGTGGCTCCCTCCCCCTTCCGTTTATCTGCCAGTATCTGTGCACAGTTTCACAGGTCCCTGCTTCGTACCTCAATACTCAGCGCTGGAGATGTTCATTTGTAGAGATCCAGATGTATCTTCCTGCATCTCAGGCTGATTCCGTGGATGTTCAGGCTGGTCTGGTACCTATCCAGCTCGACTCAGGGGACTGGCTGAAAAAGGGGTCCCCTACTCCTCCGCCATCTTAACTCCAACTCCCAGAACAAAAGTTTTTGAAGATTACTATTTTAGGCCATAAGAGCCATGTGTAGCCAAGTGAAGTCAGAAGATGATGCCTTCTTCCTTCTCCTTCTTTCTCTTTCCTCCAAACACCTTTTAATCCATTTTTGTTGCTGTTCTTCATGACTGAAGTTCCAAGTTTTCCCTCAGTACTGTTTCCCTTCACCCTGAAGAACCCGTGTTAGCATTTCTTTTAGAGCAGAATTTCTGATGACAGATACTCTTGGGTTTTGTTTGTTTGTTTTTTCATTTGAGAATGTCTGTGTTTTGCCTCAGTTTCTGAAAGATATCTTCACAAGATGTAGAATTCTGGGTTCATAGTTCTTTTCTTTCATAATTTCAAAGTTGTTGTTCCACAGTGTTCTGTTCTTCATGGTTTGTGGTGAAAAATATATGGTAATTCAAATAGTTGTCTCCCTGTATGTAATGTGACATATTTCTCTTCCTATTTTCAGTTTTTCTTTACCTTAGTTATCATGTGTCAGGGAATGGTTTCCTTGAGTTCATCTTCTTTAGGGTTTGCTAAGCTTATTGAATGTATAAATTATGTCTGCACCAAATTTGGGAAATTTTTAGCTATTATCCATCTTTTCCCCCTGCACCAGCCTCTTTCTCTTTCCTTTGATAACTCTAAGGACAAAAATAACACAAATTATGGATCTTTTGACCTTCAGGTCCTTGAGGGTCTATTAATTTTTTTAATCTTTTGCTCTGTGTTACTTGTGTTGGATAATTTCTATTAATCTTTTTAAGTTTACTGACTCATTCCTTTATTATCTCTCTTCTACTATGGACCCCTTCAAGGGAGTTTTAAATTTCAGATACTGTATATTTTCAGTTCTGAAATTTTATTTATTTTTTTTCCTTTACTTTCTATTACTCTGCTGACAACTTTGATCTTTCCATTCATTCAAGATTGTTTACCTTTACCTCATGGAATGTGGTTGTAATGGATGTTTTAAAATAATTTTGTAATAATTTCAACATCTGGGTAATTTCAAAGTTGGCTTTATTGTCTTTTCTCTTGAGAATTGGTCAGATTTTCCTGGTGTTTTATACGTCAGGTAATTTGGGATTATATCCTGGTCACTTTGAAGATTATGTTATGAGACATTGAGTCATGTTAAAGTTTTGGGGGAACTGTTGATTTGTTTTTCTTTGTTTCTGCAGTTAGGTGGGTTTCAAGTCACAAGCTTTGTCTCAATTTCTGTGGGTGGTGGTTCAATGTCAGTTCAGTTCTCAAATTCTTTGCCTTTCTATTTGTGTCTTCCATGCATGTGTACCACTCAGGGATCAGACTGGTACTTGAGTAGTTCATTATATCATAGTTCAGGTCTCAAGGGTATTTTGAGTTCATTCCACACATACGTAGTTTAGGGTAAGAGCAGACTTGTACTGATTTGTAACTGAATTAGAGGAACGTCCCCCCTTCTGGCTTTCTTCTTGCCAATATCTCCCCTTTAATCTTTAACTCTTGGGACCCCATTCCCTAGTTCCTCTGATCAGAAAGGTAGAACTGAGGGTGGAGGAAGAGGTGGGGACTTTAGATGCCTCAGAGCAGTAACAGCAGTGCAGCTTTGCAACTGCGACATTCTTTGGAGCAGGACTAGAAGAAAAAACAGTTTTGAAAGAGTATGTATTTGATGGTGTTATAGTCCAATTACTTAATCTGGTTTTATTAGCAGGAAGTTATGAGAATAGAGAGGGCATTACTAATGGCTCTTGGTTATTACTTAAGTTAGATTTAGTTATTGTGCTGTACTTTATTTATATAAATGCATAATTAGCTCCCATTCAATTAATTTGAAGGAGTATATATATATACAAAATACATGTACACACAAGAAATGAAAACCAGAAGTTGGAACAAAAAAATGTTTTGAAACCAAAAGAAGACATCAGTGATGATGGCAGAGAAGATAGCAACAAGAGCTTTCCCTCCACAACATCAGCTAAAATTCAAGCAAAAATAGAATAAATTTTTCAGAACTTTAGATAACAATGAAAGATTTACAACAACAAGAAATGCTGAATCAAGAAGGTAACTCTATGGAGGATAGTATTTTTTTTTTAGATTTTATTTATTTATTTGACAGAGAGAGAGACAGCTGGCGAGAGAGGGAACACAAGCACAGGGAGTGGGAGAGGAAGAAGCAGGCTCCCAGTGGAGGAACCTGATGTGGGACTCGATCCCAGAACTCTGGGATCACGCCCTGAGCCGAAGGCAGACGCTTAAAGACAGAGCCACCCAGGCACCCCAAGGAGGATAGTATTTTGGCATTTTTATTTGCCTTTTCTCCATGCCCAACCCCAGCATGCTAGTAGTCCTGAAGACAGTTGCCAACATTTCCAGTGTAGGACCCTGGTCCCTGGTTCCAGAGGAAGAGAGCAGACCTATTCTCAAAGAATTGTGTTTGTGTGTTTGTATATGTCTGGGGCTGCATGAAATGTTGATGCAAGAGACTTGACTTCTTTCACCTAATTCAGAACTCACTCAAGGCAGAGAAGAGCAGACATTTCTTGAAACCTTGTAAAGCAAATGAATAACTCACAGCTGCATGTTTCAGAAGGTTACAACTGAGGCAAACAATAAAGTGCTGAAAGCCTGGGAGCAAAACCTGAAAAGAGAGTTTCTTTGGGAAATTATGACATCCAAAAGTGCCCATGTATACTGGGCAATAAGAAGTCATATGTATGCACAGGGCAGGATGCATACTCTCTAAAGTCCTGACAAGTCTCCAAGTTTTCACTTCTGTAAGATCTCTAGTCTCAGTGCAAGTAGAAAGTGTAGGCTAAGGCAGAGTTGTAAAAAGCCTGCCCCCTCAACAATCTCTGATATTCAAAAATATTTCTGTGTAATACTAGTGAAAGACCACACAAAGAAATGGACCACACCTGGAAAAAGATATAGATTTCGTAAAAGATAGTTTAGAAAAGTAACATACAAGGGGAGCCTGAGTGGCTCAGTCGGTTAAGTGTCTGCCTTTATCTCAGGTCATGGTTTTGGGGTCCTGGGATCAAGCCCTGTGTCAGGCTCCCTGCTCAGTGGGGTGTCTGCTTCTTCCTCTCCCTCTTCCCCTACTCACCACCCCACTTGTGTTCTCTCTCTCTCTCAAATAAATAACAATCTAAAAAAAAAGTAACATATAGCTATAGCCTACAATAATCAACAAAAACAAATTCTGAGGCAGAAGAATCTGATTTCCAGAATTATCACATGGTAATATTCAAAATGTCTGGTTTTCAGCATGAAATTATGAAGTCTGCAAAGAAACAATAAAACATGACCTATTCACAGTAGAAATCAACAGAAACTTTCCCTGAGGAAACAGATATTGAACTTACTAGACAAAGACTTTATGTTGCCTGTGTTGAGTATGTTCAAAGAGCTAAAGGAAGCCATGAGAAAAGAGCTAAAGGAAATGAAAATAACTTCTAATCAAATAGAGAAAATCAATGAAGAGATGGAAATTATAAAAGGTAACCAAACAGAAATTTTGGAACTGATGGGTATTATAGCTGAAATGAAAAGCTTACTAGAGAGTTCAAATTGAAGATCTGAGCAGGACAGAATAAAGAATGAATGAACTTGAAGGCAGGTCAGTTGAAATTATCCAGTCTGAGATCAGATAGGGAAAAAAAAAATGAAGAAAAATGACAGAGTCTAAGAGAATTCTGGGACAGTGTGAAGCATATCAACACACACATAATGGGAGTCCCCCAAGAAAGAGGAGAAAATGAAAGGGCCAGAAAGAACATTTGAAGAAATAGTGACCAAAAACTTGACAAGTTTGAAAAAACACATGGAACTCCACATTTGAAAATCTCAGTAACTTCCAAGAGGATAAGACTGAATCACATTATAATCAAATTGTCAAAGCCACAGGTAAAGAAAGAATCTTGAAAACAGCAAGAAAGAAGTGACTCACCACCATCAAGTGAAACTTCAATAAGATTAAGGACAGATTCTCATGAGAAACCATGGAAGCCAGAAAGGTGATACTTTTAAAGTACTGAAAGGAAAACAAAAAGAAAAATAAAACTGTTAACCAAGAATCTTATATCATGCAGATTTATTCTTTAGAAACAAAGGAGAACAAGAAAATCCTAGTTAAACATAAAAGTAATTTGTCACTCATAGGTCTGTCCTAGCAGAAATGCTGAAGGGAATCCTTCAGGCTGAGATGAAAAATCAGACAATAATTCAAAGACATTCAAAGAAATGAAGAACTCCAATAAAGGTACCACATAGGTAAATATAAAACACAGTATTGTATCTTTGGTTCATTACTTCTCTTTTAATTTCCAATATGATTTAAAAGACAAGTGCATAAGCCAATAATTATAAATTTATGCTAATAAGTACACAATGTATAAAAATGTAAATTATGACAACAACAACATAAAAAAGGGATGAAGCTGGATGGAAGCAGAGACTTGGTATGATATTGAAGTGAAGTTGTTATCAGTTCAAACTAGATTGTTATATATTTAGGATATCAATTATAATCCCTCTGGTAACCAGTAGGAAGATATCCTATATATGTATATATATATACACGCACACACACAGAAGAAAATGTGTAGGGAGTCAAAATGATATGCTACAAAAATCATTAAATAAAAAGAATGAAGTAACAGAGGATGTGAGGAACAAAAAAAGGTATAAGACATACAGAAAAAAATAGCAAAATGACAGAAGCATGCCTTTAGTAATTATTTTTATATAAGCAGATTAAACTCTTCAATGAATGGCAAAGATGGTGATATGGATAATAAAACATGAGTCAGCTGTATGTTGTCTTCAGAAAGCTCACTTAAAATTCAAAGTCAAAGTTGGTTGAAAGTGAAAGGATGGAAAAAGATATACTATGCAAATAATAAGCAAAAGGTGCACAGGTGGTTACATTAATATTATACAAAATATAGTTTAACTCAAAAACTGTTAAAAAGAAGGCAATATATATCAATAAAAGGTCAATTTATCAGGAATATACAACAATCGTAAACATGTACTCACCAAAGAACAGAATCCCCAGATATGGGAAACAAACATTGGCAGTCTTGAAAAGGATAAATGGACAATTCTACAGTAATAATTGGATATTTCAATAACCCACTTTCAATACTGGAAAGAACATCTACATAGAAGATCAATAAGAAAGAAGAAGACTTGAAAATACTATAAACCAAGACCTAACACATATATCATACGCAGAGAGAGAGACAGAAAGAGAGAGAGAGAGATATTACTGCACTGAACAGTAGGAGAATGCATATTCTTCTCAAGTTTACATGAAATATGTTCCAGGAGAGACCATATGTAGGGCCATGAAAGAATACTCAAGAAATTTTAAAAGATTGAATCATATTAAGTAATTTTCAAATTACAGTGGAATAAAGCTAGAAATTAATAACAGAAGGAAAAGTGGAAAATTTGCAAATACATAGAAATTAAACTATGCATTCTTTTTTTTTAAGATTTTATTTATTTATTTGACAGAGAGAGAGGCAGCCAGTGAGAGAGGGAACACAAGCAGGGGGAGTGGGAGAGGCAGAGAAGCCTGATGTGGGACTCGATCCCAGGACCCTGGGATCACGCCCTGGGCCAAAGGCAGACGCTTAAGGACCGAGCCACCCAGGCGCCCTAAAATATGCATTCTTAAACAGAGTGGGTCAAAGAGGTAATTACAAGGGAAATTAGAGAATACTTTGGAAATGGAAATGGAAACACAATATACCCAAATTTATTGGATGCAATAAATTGAGAGACAATTCGTTAGGAGAATCAACAAAACTAAAATGTGATTCTTTAAAGAGACCAACAGAATTCACAAACCCTTAGCTAAATTCACAAATCTAAAGTGACAAGATGAAATGATAACATCAGAAATTAAAGTGGAGACAATACTACCAACCTTATAGAATTAAAATAATTCTATGAGAGCAGTATGAACAAGGGTATGGCAACAAATTAGATAACCTAATTGAAATGGTGAACTTTCCAGATTACCAAAATTGACACAAAAGGAAATAGAAAATATAAACAGATCTATAAAAGTAAAGAATTGAATCCGTAATCAAAAACCTCTCAACACAGAAAAGTCTTGTACCAGATAGCTTCACTGGTAAATTCTACCAAAAATTTAAAGAAAAGTTAACACCAGTACTTCTCAAACTTTTCCAAAATGTAAAACAGAATGGGAGGGAACACTTCTTAACTTATTCTGTGAGGTCAGTAACAAAGCCAGAGAAAACACAAGGGAAAAACAACAACAATAGGAACAACACTGCAGTCCAATATCCCTTATGAATATAGATACAAAAGTCCTCAGTGAAATACTAGTGAGCTGAATCCAACAGCATTTTAACAGGATTATACATTGTGACCAAGTGGAATTTATTTTAGCATGCAAGGTTGTTCAACATAAGAAAATCAATGTAATGCATCACATGAAAGGACAAAAGGGGAAACAAAAACATAATCATCTCACTTGACCCATATTTGGCCATTAAAGAAGTGATTAAGTTAAAATGAGTCCATTAGAGTGAGTCCTAATCCAGTCTGTCTGGAATTTTAAAAAGGAGACATTTGGACCCACAGAGATACCAGGGGTGCATGTGCATAGAGAACAGACCATGTGAGGACACAGCAAGAAGGCAGCCACCTGAAGGCAGCAAGTGAAACAGAGAGGCCTCTGAAGAAACCAGAAGT
Source organism: Ursus maritimus (assembly GCF_017311325.1). NCBI lineage: Eukaryota > Metazoa > Chordata > Mammalia > Carnivora > Ursidae > Ursus > Ursus maritimus. The sequence goes on along the minus strand of NW_024424230.1, from coordinate 57,904,661 downwards.
TCCTGACATCTTGAACTTGGATGTTTTGCCTTCAGAACTGTGAGAAAATAAATTTCTGTTATTTAAGTCACCTAGTTGTGGTACTTTGTTCTGGCAGCCCTAGCAAATTAATACATCTGCTTTTACAGTTGCTAGTCAACATTGTGCAGCAAGTTCTGGCGAGAGAAGTTAGGTGAAAAAAAGTAAAAGACTACCAAGTTGGAAAAGCAAAAGTAAAACTATCTTTATTCGAAGATGGCATGTTCCCATATATAAAATTTCAAAGAATCCATAAAAATACTACCAGAGCTAATAGCAAAATTCAGCAAAGTTGCATGGTGCCAAATCAACACACAAAAATCAGTTATGTTTCTGTATGTGGGCAATGAACAATCTGTAGAAGAAACTAAGAAAGCAATTCCATTTACCTTAGCAAACCAAATAATAAAATACCCAGGAATAAGTTTAGCCAATGAGGGGAAAAACTTATACACTGAAAATGTTAAACATGCTGACAAAAATTAAAGAGGATTTAAATAAACAGAAAGACATCCTGTGCTATGGGTTAGAAAATTTAATATCCTTAAGATGTCATTACTACCCAAAACAAACTATAGATGAAGTGCAATCCCTGTCAAAATTCCAATGGCCTTTTATGCCGAAATAAGCTAATCCTTAAATTCATATAGAATTGCAAGGGGTCCCAAATAGCCAAAACAGTGTTGAAAAAGAAAAAGTGTCAGCACTCATTCTTCTGCCTTCTGATTTTAAAACTTAGTACAAAGCTATAGTAATGAAAATATGATATTTCTATAAGGATGGAAATATAGACCAATAAAATAGAATTGAGTATTCTCCAAAGAAGATATGCAAATGGCCAAAAAGCACATGAACAGATGCTCAACATTAGTCATTAGGAAAATGGAACTCAAAACCACAATGTGATACCACTTGACATCCACTACAATGACCATGATTATAATAAATAATTTTAAAAATCAGAAAATACTGAGTGCCGGCAGAGATATGGAGAAATTGGAACTTTTGTACATGGTTTGTAGGAATGTAAAATGGTGCACTTGCTATGAAAAATAGTTTGGCTGCTTCCCAGAAAGCTAAATATGTAATTGCCATATGATCCTAGTTTGTACAATTCCTAGGTATGTACATAAAATAAGTGGAAAAAGTACTCTAACAAATACATGTACATACATGTTCATACCAGCACTATTCACAGTAGTCAAAAAGTAGATACAACCTAAATATCCATCAACAGATGAATAAATGAATAAATGTTCGTATATACAATGGAATAATTTTCAGCCATAAAACAGTGAAGGACTGACACACACCACAAGGTGGATGAACCTTGGGAATATTATGCTAAGGGAAAAGAAGGCGGATACAGAAGGCCACATAGTGTATGATAATGTTTATGGGAAATGTCCAGAGGTAGAAAGTTGATTTGTGGTTTCCAGCAGGGAGGAGAAGCAGGAATATTGAAAAAGTAACTGCTTAGTGGGTGCTTTTGGAGTGATGAAAATGTTTTGTAAAGTAGATAGAGAAAATGTTTGCACAACATTGGGAATGTACTAAATGCCACTGAATTTTTATATATATTTGTATATATATCATATATATGAATTTTATGTATATATATAAATATATATATGTATATATATATATAAAATCAGGAAATGTTACTGTAAGGGAATACTTGACAAGTAAAACCCAGTTGTTCATATCAGATAATTATACATTATTTAATCCTTAGTTGTCCCTAATGAAAGCAATAAAAACTACAGTAGGATTGAGAAGAACTCAGAAGACTAATTCCTTTGCCTTCTGCTTACATTTATTTTAAACTTTTCATTTCCATAAAAGGCTAATAAAATTCAGCTTCCTTAAGCTATGTTTTTAAGTAAATGACTACATGCCAAAACCATATTATGTCAAAAGTTAGAAAAATCAAAATAAAAGGCATTTTAGAATTAAACGCACATTTTAGGTATATGTATTTTCATGTTTATGACATTTTAAGTCTTTAAGCTTCATTTTTTTTTGTTGTTGGCAGTTCAGTGTTTTCCCTGAGGGCATTTTATGGGCTCCTCTGCCTTAGTCCACGTGAGCAGCACCCACTGAGGCTTGCAAATCAACATTAGAAACACAGATGTAAATATCCTGAGCTCAGAGCTTGGGGGGAGCCAGTGCCCCAGCAGCCATGGTGGTAGGTCAGGGGCAGGTAACACAGTGGCTGAAAGGAGTGGGTTAGGAGATGGGTGGTTTCCCATGACCCCACTTTGCCTGAAAGACACATATTGCACAAGATTTAATGGAATCTTCTGGGCTACTGAGAAATCCCTCTTTCCAGTAGAAGTTTGTTGAATGCAGACCTGACCACTAAAGAAGGATTTTATGCTGAAATGAGATAATGTAACTTTTGGTTAGAGCTTAAAGGTCTGTGTGTGTATTTGCACATGTATACTGAAATATAAAATTATATATACCATAGTACATATATATATTTAGCTTATGTATTTATCATTATATAAATATAAAATTTATATATACATAAATATGTAAGTATACCACAAATCTATCATGTATAAATTTGCCATATAATTACATTTTATTTATGTATAAAGTCTTAGAGTTTCAAAGGCCTGGTGGCCTATCTAATCAGAGTTGCATGGCCAGAAGCAGACCAAGGACCAGAATGTAGGTCATCCAGTCCAACACCTACCTAGTCCTCTCCAGAGAAGTGTTGCAACAGTTTACTCTTCGATTCACAAGAATAGTTTTATTTTGGGATTGTTCAGAGTGTCTCTCATTTTGGTGATTCACTCTTGCTTGTTTCTACCCCATTCTCATTCCTGTTTCCTGCCTCCCCATATGAAACTGCACAAATGTGTTTTATACTTATATTAAATATACATAAACACATGGGTGTTAAACATATATGTTATTTTTCCAGGTCTATGTTCTTAATTTATCTGAATGATCTTGTGGTCTGTGTCCCATTTTGTTTCTTATCATTTGTTAACCCTAATTTTTTTTAAGATCCACATATGTTGTTCTTCTACTTTCATGCACTTAATGGTTGAGCGTATTTTAAGATGCACGCCCACCTCATTTTTACATGTTCATCTCTTTAGTGGTGGAAAATTGGAATATCTCCAATTCTCTGCTACTACAGACAAGGCTGTGAAGAATATCATGACTCAAGTCCCCATGTAGACATGTTGCAAAAATTTCTCTGGAGTTCATAACTCAGAGTCTGACCGCAAATGCAGAGACTTAGGCATACTTAAGTACTGGCCTCTAGAAAGACCGTACCAATTTCACACTAGTAGCAAAACATTGGTTCCCCTCACAAAAAACTCAATATTATGAATATTTTTTTTCTTTTAAAGATTTTATTTATCCATTTGCCAGAAAGAGACAGCCAGTGAGAGAAGGAACACAAGCAGGGCGAGTGGGAGAGGAAGAAGCAGGCTCCCAGCAGAGCAGGGAGCCCGATGCAGGGCTCGATCCCAGAATGCTGGGATCATGCCCTGAGCCGAAGGCAGATGCTTAAAGACTGAGCCACCCAGGCGCCCCTCAATATTATGAACCTTTATAATTTAATATGATGGGTGTAAAATGTTAACCCATTTGTATTTTAACTATAATGTCTCTATCAAATGTCTCTATGCTTTTAGTTCCTCTGTAGAAGCATGCTGCCCGCTCAAGTCTTCCCGTATAAGATACTTGTTTAGATGTTTTCCTCCCTTCTCTATTGGTTGACCTGTCTTCATGTTGATATGCAGGCATTCTTTATCTATTTGAAATATTAATCTCATGTAATCTCATCTCTAATCTTAGATGTCCCAGCTAATCATCTGTTGGTGAATTGTTTTATGATAGCATTTGCTGAATTTTCAATTTTAATTTTTTTGCCTTATAACTTATGTTTTAGGTCTTATTTTAGAGGCAATCCCCATGGAAAAGGTACAAAGTTATTCTTCCATGTTTTCATCTATTAACTTTAGAATTTTATCCTTCACATTTAGGTCTTTATTCACCTGAAGATCACCTTTGTGTCAGGGATATAGCATTATTATTATTATTATTATTATTATTATTATTATTATTATTATTATTTTATTGAAGCCAGGTTTTCATTTGCCAGCAAACCTGTTCTTCTCCTCTTGACTTGTGGGGTCAACTTTGATATCTATCATATTCATATAAGTAAATTAGGTTTCTTTCTCAACTCTGTGTGGTATTCCATTTGAATTTTTTCCCTTTCTGTAAGGAATGTAAGTTCTGTTTGTTGTATTTTAACTTATGGGTTTATAGCATACCTTAATTGTCTATTAGGACAAACACACTCACCTGTTTTTGATCTTACATCTCAAAATTTCAAAGTTGGCCTGGTAATTCCTAAGTTTTTATTTTTCCAAATGTATTTTTATTTATTTATTTATTTATTTATTTATTTATTTATTGCCCTAACATCTTCATTCATGAATATGGAAGCATTTTTTTATGTAAAATTCGATGATTCATTAGTTGCGTATAACACCCAGTGCACCATGCAATACGTGCCCTCCTTACTACCCATCACCTGTCCATCCCATTCCCCCACCTCCTCCCCTCTGAAGCCCTCAGTTTGTTTCTCATAGTCCATAATCATGCTTCATTCCCCCTTCTGATTACCCCCCCCTTTCTTTATCCCTTTCTTCTCCTATGGATCTTCCTAGTTCTTCTGTTCCATAGATGAGAGAAACCATATGATAATTGTCTTTCTCAGTTTGACTTATGTATTTTTAAATAAATTTGTTGAGTTCCTCAAAAATTCTTTTCTTATATATTTTGAAATATGTTTGTTGGTGGCCTGAAAGTTTCCCCTGGCATTTTATTTGAAGTTGCATTGAATTTGTAGACTAAATTTGGGAAAAACTGATATTTTTGTCATATTAAGTTATCTCATTCATGAATGTGGTATATCTCGTCATTTATTCAGGTCTTTTACTTTGTTCTTCTGTTGAGTTTTACAGTTTTGTCCATAAAGGTCTTGTGCATTTTTTGTTAAGGTTAATTCTTTTTTTGCATATTTTTTCAGTCCAGGTTCAACCTGTAAGATATGTTTATATGTATATAATTTATTACAAGGAATTGATTTGCACTATTGATTGTATGAATTGGCTAAGCAAGACCAAAATCCATAGGGTAAGCTTTCAGGAAGGGAAGAGGTATGGTCATGGGCAAGTTGAAATTCATGGGCACAGTCTGAAGCTACTGTGCACAGGTGACAAAATTTCCTTTCTCTCCCCCTTCCCCCTGCCCTCTTTCTCTCTCTTCCTTTCTCTGTTCAGACTGGTTTTCAAGACTTCCGACTGGTTGAATCAGGCTTGCCCAAATTGTCAAGGATAATATCCTTACTTAAAATCAGCTGATTATGGACTTCAATCATATCTCTAAATTCATGGCAACACCTAGATTAGTGTTTGATTAAATAACTGGGAACTATTGCCCAGCCAAAATGACACATTGGCAAAACCACGGTTTTGTTTGCTAATTTAAGTCATATCTTGTTTTTTTATTTGATTATTGCTAATATAGAGGAGCTATATTATTGATTTTTGTAAGATGATATTGTATCTAAATCATTTTATGAATTCTTGTGTTTGTTCTAGTGGTTAGTCTATGGCTTCACTTTCACATTCTATGTTGGTGATAATACCATCTGCAAATAGTTTAATTTGACACTATCTGCAAACAATTGTCATTATTACAATTCTTCATTCTTTTTCTTATCTTATGACATTGGCCAATGTGCCCAGTGATATATGTTAAGTGGTGGCAAGGATAACAAGTGTCTGATCATTCTCTGACAGTAATGTATGCCTTAAGTTCCACCACGAACAGGATGCTCGCTTTAGTTATGGTATAAATCCTTCATCATTTTAAGAATATTTCCTTCTATTCCTAGTTTATCGAGTATTATTTATTTTATTATGTTCATTTAGCCACTGTATAGTACCTCATTAGTTTTTGGTGTAGTGTTCAGTGATTCATAAGTTGCGTATAACACCCAGTGCTCATCACAACATGTGCCCTTCTCAATCCCATTATTTTCTTTTATCATAAATAAAATTTGAACTTTATGAAATGCTTCTTCTACATCCATTTAGAAAATTATGATATCAGCCCACTGGTGTATGACTTACACATATGCATTATTAACTTAAATCACACTTGTTTCTCAGTGATAAATAAACCCTAGCTTATTTCGGAGGTGAGGGGCAGGTATAGTTGACACAAAATGTTTCATTTGTTTCAGGCATATGGCATAGTGATTCACCTTTTCTGTCATGCTGTGCTGACTGCAGTGTAGCTACCATCTGTCACCATACGATGCTATTACAATATCATTTACTATATTCCCTATGCAGTACCTTTTATTCCCATGACTTATTTGTTCCATAACTGGAAGCCTGTGTCTCTCACTCCCTTTTACCCATTTTGCCCATCTCTCCACTCCTCTCCTCTCTGGCAACCACTAGTCTGTTCTCTGTATTTATAGGCTTGATTCTGCTCTTTTAAATCCTAGCTTATTATGATGTGCTATATTTTTACTATGTTAGTTCAGTTGGTTAGCAAATATCTTTTTAAATAATTTGTGTCTATGTTCATAAGTAAAACAGCCTTATATCTCCTTTTTATTTTATAGCCTTATTTTACCTTAAATTTAAAGTTACTCTAACTTTGTAAAATGTTTTAGGCAACTTCCCTTCTTTTCCTACTCTCTGAAACTACTTTTATAAGATAGGGGTTGTTTGTTCCTTCAACTCTGGCAGAACTCTTATAAAATTTTCTGGGCCAGGGGCTCTTTGTGGTTCCATTTTGTGGTGATTTGTCATCTAATAAGTAGGAAAGCATTTTTCTTTTACATTGAGTTTTTAACCAATATTTATTTATTTATGTATTTATGTTAGAGAGAGAGAGCATGAGCTGGGGGGAGGGGCAGAGGGAGAAGCAGACTCCTAACTGAGCAGGAAGTCCAATGTGGGACTCGATCCCAGGATCCTGGGATCATGACCTGAGCCAAAGACAGATGCTTAACTGAGCCACCCAGGTGCTTGAATTTTTAATCAATATTGGTTGTATGATTTTACAAAGGGAATAAGATAGCTTTACCTTTAGACTAATAAGAGAGTAATGTTACACCTGATACACTTCTAAGTATGTCTATAAAATAGATCAGGCAGAAATGGGATCCATGTGGAAGACTACAAAGGTTGGAGTGAGTGTGTTGCCTCTGAAGCTCCCTCACTGTCTCCATGCTTCTTACCTTCTAGGACACACGGGCCGGTTATTAAAGTCTCTGTGCTTCACCAGTCTTTCCTTCCTGTTACTGCACATCATTTTCCACATCACGTTGGCTAGCCTGGAAGCTCAACACCGTATTGGACCTGGTTACAACTGTGAGTATTATGGTGATTTTTTTCCTTTATATTATGTATGAATAAATCCATGCGTCATAATGTTCATAGAAATCTATACAACATTTACATGATAAAATTCATGATCATTTCTGGTCATTTGACAATCCTGTACTATAAATACGTATAAAGAAACTGTCATGGAAAATTAGGTAATGCAAGTAACTTAATTAATGAATCTTCAACAAAAATTAGATATTAGGCCCCTATTTGTATGCAAGACATTATTACTGGGCTTAATCTAAAAAATCAAGATTTATATTGGTTCCTGGAGCATACGGTACAGCTAGTGAGGCAAGACACATACAATTTCTAACATGATTAATATGAATACAAAAACTGAATAATGTTATATGACTGTGACCTCAATCCTATTCTACAGGATAACGTATGATTTCATATGTCTTTATGGGAAAATATGTAATGACACATAGTTTCTTTTTTAATTGGGAGTTTTTATTGCTACTCATAGAGAAAGAATATGTCTTATATGCATTATATTTTGAACTTATGACCTAAAAATGTCAATATCAATATTCTTTATCTGGGCAGCATCATGTTTCCAAAATTAACCTGCTATTGGATAAATTCGACATCAGTTCTTATAGGATGTGTGATTGTTATTTGAAAAAAGCAGAAGCATTTCAAGTGGATGGAATACAATCCTCATGTTTTAAGTTACACCTAAAGAAACCCTGACATATTTGAAATAGATTATAACAAGTTTTAAATTGTCGGTTTTTCTTTGAGGAACCTATTTGTGAGTTTTAAATTTCCTGATCTTTCATACAGGCAAGCACAAGTAATAGGAAGTAAACCTACCCTTCCCTGTAAAATAAAAAAGATCAAAATTCTTTATGGATTAGGTACTATTAACATAAATCTAGTGAGAGGTCCTTTAGTAAAATCCATATTTATGAATTATTCAGTATCCTTCAGCATATAACTTTTAGAAAGCTACATTTTACAGATCTAAAGTCAGTATTCATTTTGGCCATTTTATTGAGTTCAGAATTCATTGGATAACAATGCCTATCAAAATGGTTTTGTTTTAAAATCTATTATTTAAGATATGGTTCTTGTTTTTAAATTGGGGTATAATCCATATAGCATAAAATTTACCTTTGTAAGGAATACAGCTGAGTGGTTTTTAGAGTGTGCAACCATCACCACTCTCTGATTCCAGAAGACTTCCATCAGCCCCCTCCCCATGGAAGAGGAATTTCCCATTCCCTCTCCACCCAGCCCTAGGCAATGACTTTTTTACTTTCTGCCTCTGTTGGATTTACCTGTTCTGGACATTTCATCTAAACAGAATTGTACAATATGGAACCTCTTGTGTCTGGCTCCTTCGCCAAGCAGGATGTTCTCAAGGTTCATCCATGTTGTAGCATGTGTCAGTGCTTCATTCCTTTTCATGGCTGCATAATATTCCATTGTTAAGATGTGGCTTAACTCTTTGGTAAAAGTCTCTTCATTGTTCAAAACTTGATAAAATAAAATGTTTAAATCATGGTACTTTAGTTATGTTATAATGATAAAAAACATTTATTACATTTGACTGGGTTCAAGTCTTTTTGGACTTAGTCGAAATATTAGCAGCAGTATTTCCTTGTCCTTCTTAATCACAAATCCTTTGGGTACTTCTTAAAAAGGCATTCCTAGGATCATTAGGAAAGATTTTTTTTTAACCAAAAATGTTGTCTGAATAAAAGGCTATTTCATGGATAATGAGTTATCCATCACTGGAAGTATTTAATCACAAGATATATTACAACTCATTCAAATTTTTAAAAAATTGACTTTGTAAATATATATCTTGAATTTAGATGCTGAGTGATATTGTGGAAACGACTGTACTAGAGGGTGTCTAGATTAGGAAGTGCAGTTCATAATTTCTTCTGACCCAGAGTGTAGGTATTTCTAATTTTTATTCAAAATGATGGTTTTTTGGGTGCCTGGTTGGCTCAGTTGGAAGAGCATGTGATCTTGAGGTTGTGGGTTCAAGCCCCAAGTAGGTTGTAGAGATTACTTAAATAAATAAAACTTTAAAAAGGATGATTTTCCACAGTTCTACAAAAGTCAAAATAAAAATATAACATGAAATGTTAAAACAACATTCCCCTTTCCACATTTATAAATATGTTTACTCTATGTATGGCCTTCCGTATAAGGTAGAGACAAACACGAAGACATACAGACTTAAACACAAATGCACACAGAAATTTGTTCTTCCTTTGTCTCCTTCTTCCCAGGCAAGGATCCAAATTACCTGGATCCTTTGCATGAATCATATGTTAATACCATGAAGAAGTCTGCACTTCTCAGTGGCGAAGATGTGGAGGCCATCTTGAGTGTGGTCAGAGCTGGCCTCTTGACCTAAGCATTCCTTACAATTCAATCTTGGGGAGTTGACTCTGCCTTCCCTAACTTCATATCCTAAGTATTTGGGCTTCCAGAAACCCAGGTATTTCCATGTCTCTCTCAGAGATATTTTCATTCATGCACATTATCGTCTATGGTCAGTGAAGAATAATCTCACATACTGACTTCCCTTCCTTTATTTGATGTCCCTGTATAAAAGCTCTATTCTGTACCACAGAGAGCCAATATAATGGAAGTCATCATAGTAAACTTTATTTCTACCAAGTTAAATTCTTGTGTGAAATTTATTCCTACAAAAGTTAATATTTCAAGTTGCAGTTACATTATTTTTGATGAGGTCACCAACAGAGAAGGGATGTGCTAAAGACTGAGTTTGAAAAAGGAATTTGAACTCTTTCCTTTCAGTCATAGGCACCTTGAAAGTGAGTTTACAGAAATCGTAAATTTCTTCTGAAAAACGAGTGATGCATGTAACAGCATTGGCTCATCGGGTGTTACAGATTTTTTTGGTCCAGTTTCATGTGTAGCTTTTAAAAGTAATACATTCTTGAAAAAGGATAAAAGGGAAGGGCAAACAAACTTCAGAGCTTTGCAAACTAGGTTAGTCCAAGACTGACACAGACCAGGTTTTCAGCCTCAAGCATTTTTTAATGATCAAGTTATATAAACTCCAGAAAATACTGTGAGAGTGGGTAATGGAAACACTGACTTTTAATTTAGAGTTGACTTCACTTCACTAATGTTATTGTTTCTTGAGCATTTGGAGTTTCGATTACACCATCGGAGCTGTAAACACAAACTCAGCTAGTTTGATATCCTACATTTGAAGGGGAGCCTTTTTTGGCATCTGTGGACACAAAGCAGCAAAATTTCAAACAAAAAGACAAAAAAAGTGTCTTGGCCAGCAGGGCTGTGCAATTTGAATGCTTTCTCTCTGTTTAAGACATTGGTAAATTAAAATGCAATAACCCACACAGGTCAGATTTCCCAATCATTGAAGTTGTATTCAAATTCAAGACCACCAAGTGCTCATTTATACGTGTTTAATTTTGTTTTCCTACCTACTCCTCTCTCCATTTAAAACTCATATACCTTCACCCTCATTATAGCACAAGCTCCCAGGATCCCTCAGGAATCTAAGACACATGTCTGGGGGACAACAGTAGCATTTATAAATATTGAGTCATTGAAAGTTCTCGTTGCCCTAGAGCCCTGTGCATATTAACCGGCAGTAGTAAAGATTTTTTCAAACCAGCCTATTTCATTTCGGACTGGCTGGCAGGTCTGTTAAAGGTGCCATTGTGCAGACCTGAAACTTAACTCCTCCGCCCCCTCTTTCTCTCTCTTTCTTCATTTCCAAAACGGTGCTTATAGGTAAGTGAGGAAATCTGTGGGGCAGGGGGGACCTCTGTAAATTTTCCTCAAACATGTGTTGTGCCGCTTACTAAAATATTTTCATTCCATCAAAACTATACTATTTAAATAAATGTAAACCCGGTTTCAATTATGTCATTACAGATTCCATAGAAGTAGTTTGTTTGACTCACTGGTGGACGTGTGGCAATGTTAGTGAAATTTCAAGGCCAGTCTGGATTCTTGTGCTGTGCTAAAGCATGTTACTGATTGAAAGAAACTTTTGAGTTCCAAACTATGAAGAAAACGTTTGTGGTGATAATAGGTACTATTTGTAGAGCACCTACTAACTGGCAGACTCCAGGGAGAATTATATTCCTTTTCTAATTAAGGAATCGTTTTTTTTCTTGTTATGGATAAACTCGAATGTTCTTAGGTAGGGCACTCCATACCCATGACCAGGTTCCATTCTCTAAGCAAGTCTTTAGAGTGGGTCAGGCCGGGCAGATGGACAGCTGTGCAGTGCCGGTGGGCTTCCCTGAGGAGGTGAGGGGAGCTGCCATCCACCTTAGGTTCTGAGCACCAAGATGGTGGCCTCTCCCAGGCTGGACTAAGCTGGACACCGGGCATCATTTTATTCCTACAAAGAGGCAGTCTGCTGGCCAAGCCTTGCCCTGTAGGGCTGTGCCTTTTGTGGGCTGTCTTCCCCAAGGAGGTGCTTTTCCTTTGTATTAAGGCAGTGCCTGTCTGCTGGTGGTGCTGAGGTAGGGATGAGGCTAATGACAGATGAGGCAGGGGTGAAGGTAGCGTTGAGCGTGATGATGAGGAAATGGGCTCCAGGAGAGCAAGAGAGTCACCCAAGCTGCCACACATCTGAACTGGGATTTGAGCACTGACCTGCCTGGCTTTCCCCGCTCTTTCCTTCTATTGGGGGAACTCCTTATTTATCATCTACTTAGGAGTATTTCCTCCATTGCACTTCCTAGGATTTTGGATTAGTTTCATAGGACTTAAATAAGTTACTGGTATGTCCTTATAATATTTCCTTTGCTTCATTCAGTTGTAGCTTTCACAGTTAGAGTCATTTACCCCCAAGGGCCAGACCCCTCAGATCAGCTGCTTTCTCCCCCTTTAGAGGGAAGAGCATCTAGAGTTCTGATTTTCCTCACTAAGAGCACAGGAAACTGGGCCAAGAAGCCCACTGACCAAGAGGTTTTTATAAGCCCTAATAGTACTTTATCACGATGCTCTTCTATGCTCAAAACATATAAGGGTCCCCATGCTGAGATCCAATGTATGAAACATTAGAGTGTGAAAAAACACTAAGGGACAGACGTGGGCCTGGCATTTTGGCATCTCATCTGGATGATGGTGAGGTGGATGCTTACAGTGAGCCTCTCTGCTTTTTGCTGCCAGTCCTGACTTGTCTCTTAGCACACGTAGCCAGAAAACTCCATCATTAATCATGCTCATTATTAATCGTGTCAATTAGAGATAGACCCTTAGATTTGCAGAGTCACCTGATGAGTTCATCCTCGTATACATAATCCCTATGGATAGTCTTGATTTTTCGCATTTGACACAGTACTGTGGAGGAAAAAGTTAATATTTATGGAGCAGGGGACAAAATATGTAAAAAGAAGCTAGCTCTGTGCTGGCTTTAAGAGTAATTTTTGAAGTCACTTACTGCTGTTTGCTTTCTCATGGAAGCTAGCATGGAGGCCCCAAAAGGTAACTTCTGAAAGAGCCTTGATTCTCCTTCTTTTTCTTTCCCCTGACAGCTTCCTTAAAGGACATACTGGCCCTTGATACAACAATTAGAAAGAAGTCCAGACCAAGTTATAATTCCCTGGTCATTTGTGCCAGGATGAGGGTATTGGTCTAATTTTCTCTTAACCAAAATAGCCTACAAGCATCTGGATCATGCATACACCTTCCAATCACATTTATTATAAGGGCAGTTAGCCTTAGGTGTTATTTCCCTCAGCCCCTGGGAATTGAGGCAGATTGTTTTTTCTGTCCCCTGACACACTTAGGCACGTGCCAGCCTGTGATGGAGCCTGGCGCTCAGCACTGTGGGCAAGGAAGGCAATTCCAGTCTAAGACTAATTTATGATCTGTAGTCTCTGGATGGGAAGCATTGCTGAAAGAGCTCTGGCAACCTGAGATTTGATGGAGTCTACTTTCTTGGAAGAAGGAATACATTCAGTGTTTACTGCCAAAAGTCAGAATTCTACAGGCAAGAGGGAGGACTAAGAGGGTGGTACCATGAGGAAGAGAAGCCGCATCAGGATGAAAATCTCTTAGGCCAGAACCTTGTTGACCTCCTGATTTCTCTTGGCGTGATAGTCATGCAGTGATGTTCAGTTTACATAGTATTTTTCAAATAGAATATATCATTTTAGTGGGAGGAAGACTCTTCATGAGAATTACTTATATCATTCAGTATATGACTAAAGGCAGGATCTGGCGTGACTGTGGGCAAGTTACTCATCTCTGTGCCTCAGTGTCCTTGACTGTAAATGTAACAGTCTACCATCTCAAAGCGTTATTGTGGTGGATGAGTTAATACAGTCCATGGCCTTTGAGTGGTGCCTGACCCACAGTAAGTGCATGTTAAGGATAAGCTAGTATTACTGTTGTCATTCTTTTTTTTAATAATAATATTTTTTATTATATTATGTTAGTCACCATACAGTACATCCCTGGTTTTTTTGTTTTTTTTTAATTTTTTTGGATGTAAAGTTCGATGATTCGAACTTTACTGGGTGTTGCGTATAACACCCAGTGATTTGATGATTCGAACTTTACTGGGTGTTGCCTATAACACCCAGTGCACCATGCAATACATGCCCTCCTTACTACCCATCACCAGCCTATCCCATTCCACCACCCCCCTTCCCTCTGAAGCCCTCAGTTTGTTGTCATTCTTATTAGAGGAGTCATGTTTCTTGTTCAGGTTTATGCGCAACTACAAGGTAACAAGAACTGCTCAGAATTGAATCTTGTCTCCAAATTATGCACAATCACATGGATGAAACTTTGAAATTAGGAAGTGTATGAAAATTACGTGGTACCAAATAATTCTCTATTACAATCTTTATCTTAGTTTCCTACTAATTCTGTTATATTTGGATTTATACCCATTCTCTGCTGTGTAGTTGAAATCCTGGATAGTAGGGTGACATGGTGCTGGTTGGAAGGTGGTGTCAATGACATGTATCTTTAGTGACCTGCCAGTCTCGTTCAGTACTTTTTTTTTTCACCTTTTCAAGAGCAACGTCCCCATGGAAAACTCCCACCCCACCTGCCCTGTGGCTGCGGTGCTAGGTCTGGACTTGTGAATACATTACAGTCCTCTCCCCATCCCCGCCCTGCCCCAAATCTTGTCACCCACCCCATGCCCTCCAGCACAGAGGACTAAGTACTAAGATATTATTCACTATTTAGATTTAGATGAGACAAAGGATGAAAATGTTAGGAAGAGAGGTGCTAACTTTTTTTTTTTTAAGTACACTAACACTTTACTCATATTATCTGACTTAAATCCTCCCATGTCTCTTAAAACAGACTGGCTCTTACTGCCATGTTAATGACAGGGATGGAGGGTCCAGAGGTGGAGGGTGTCTTGCATGAAGTCATTTAGTTAGTGGTAGAGCCAGAATTCAAACAGGTCTTCTGAACTCTGTAGCCTGTATTCTTTCCAGTGCATCATGCGAGACTCATAAGTGTACAGGGAAAACTTTAGGGAGAAATTGGGCTTTGGTTAATTAGATTCTGAGAAATAGATAAGATTAGGATACACAAAACTGGAAGGATCTGCTAGGGGAGAGGATAATTAATCTGCCATACTCACTCTAGGTAAAGCATTAAGTGTTGCTAGTATGTTTTACTTGGTAAATATTGGACTTCAAGAATATCTTCACCCCCAAGAGTGAGCTCTGTGGACTCTGCAGGGCTGCATGTTTGGGTGCATGCATGCGTGGGTGCACGTTTGCTGGGTGAGAGGGGATGCTTATTTCCTACTCTTGCCTGATCCACTGCCCCCACCTGCCTCACTTCAGGTGGGTCCTGTGTCAACTTGCTAACAACGGCCACCCTCTGGTCTGTGAGTGGTTTTAACTTGTCTTCTTCAAGCCTGAGAAAATTGGAGGTGTTTTTTCCTGAAGATGTAAATCAGTCAATAAATCAACAAGAACGTACGGGAAGCCTTTGGGGTGTGTGGAAATCTACTTCCCTGAAGTGTGAACCCCTGAGATCCTCGATCCTGAGTTTCCATATAGTCCAAGCTGTTCTTTACACAACAGTCTTTCAAATATTTGAAGGAGCTGTGTTGTCACATCTAAGTATTTCTTTCAGATCCATCTTGAGTCCTCCCCTCTGCTATCTGCTCAGTTCATCAGAGTCCTGTGTGGATGTTTGGATAAGAACACATCAGTGCCTTATGGGGAGAGGCGGGGATAACCGCGGCTCCATTAATGTCAAATATCATGGGGCTGTGACTTTCTTTGTTCTAAAAACTGTCCTTTCCCCCATCAGCTAAAATTATGAGTCTGTCATGTATTGTATATCTGAAATGTAGATCTTTTCTTACCTAAAATATCCAATCTATTTCTTGTGCAATCCAACTTCTAATTCCCTTAGGGCAGATGTGCTCCCCTCCTTGATTTGGGATTTTGGTTCTCCTTGAGTAGAACTGTTTCCTTACCATATGTCATCTCCATCTCATCCCTAAATGAGTTAAAATGTATGTAGCTCCTGGCACAGATCAAGCACACCAGTAAGTCTTGTGTTCCTTCACTCTTGCTTCCGCCTCACTGCATCTCACACCCAGCTGCTGCTGCTGCTTCATTTTTAAAAAAATAACATCTTTTTGGTTCTAAGTTTTGCTCTAAATCAGTATTGGCAATAGATTCGGTATATAAATGCCCCTTACAGGTCAGGCATATTTTCTGTGTCATATCTCAATTCTGCATAGTTCTGCAGGGAGCTTGCTGTTTTACTCATTTGCAGATAAGGAAACTGAGCAGCAACAGAAGAGGTGGTTTGGATTAGATAAAAAAGTGAGAAATGTGACAATATCACGCAGGGTCTCCAGGATGGTGCTGGCTGCCTGTGGCCCACGTGTGCAGGTCAGTGGGCCCATCTAGGCAGGCGAGGAAGAGCTACAGCCAAGGCAGAAAGAAGACTCACCAGCTTTATTTCTCCCCACTCCGTGGGTGTCATTTCTGCCTCCCGCTCTGCAATCCTGCAAGCTTCCAATTCCCCGTCCATACCTCTGCTCTTGTTAGTCCTCTGGGAGAGTGTTCTTACCCACACCACCCATCCCATTTCTTCACTGAACCCACCCTTCAGTACTGAGTGCCTTCTCCAGGAGGCCTGGGCTGACTGGGTCAGGTGCCTGTCTGCTCCCCAGAGGCTCTAAACATGGATCATTTATCTTCTCGTGCTGAGTTACAGTCCTTGATTTTATATATTCTCCTATTAGAATATGAACAGATGGAGGGTAGGGACTATCACATTTTGTTTATTTTGTAAAGTGATTACATAGGGCAGGGCCCCATATATAGTATCCTGACTAGTAACTGTTTGAAGAGCAAATCAATGAATTAATAGCAGCAAAAAAGGAAATGAAAGTGTGACAAAGATGAAAGGGGATGATCTTGTTTTGTTACCAATTTTCAGTGGACTCCTCCCCATCGAGGTGGCTAAGCCATCTATGAGAGCAGCTACCGTGTACAATGTCCCCTCTCTACCAGGAACTTGCTCCCCTCTCTCTGTCCCCCATGTGCATCCTGAAGATCTGATTCTGATAGCTGTTGCCATCCCCCTCTTTTCAGTTCAGGAGGAAATATGAAAATGATCTGTTCACTTGAGGGCTTTTGTTTCTTTTTAAAAATTATATACCAAACAAAGTAACTTGGTATTGATTTTCTTGGCAAAAGGAAATTTGGATTTCTACTTGGATTTGGGGAAATCGAGGATGAACGTAGAGAAGACAAGGCTGGAAGTGCAAGGAGGGAAGAGGAGAAGAGCTGTGAGGGGTAGGTGTGCTGGGGCCAGGTGGTCTCATTAATAATTAGGGAGGGAAGAGAAGCCTGCAAGCGATAATAGGTGTGCCATTCTCCTCGAGCTTCTTGCTCCTACCCTGGGGCCACCGGTCCTTGCCGTAAGATAAATCACAGGGCAGGAAATTTGAAATGACTTGGATCGATTGTGTTTGCTTAAATAACAATTTCCCTGACCTCAGTTTCATGATGCAGCATTTCTGTGTGAATTATTTACCATAAAAGCACTAAAGCAAGTCTGTGTGGTATGGGAGTAAATTTAACCTCAAAGTGATAGATGGAAAACATAAAGCTATAATTGTATGTTTTGAAACTCATGGTATAATGGAAGGATATTTCAAGGGCATAGTGGAATCAGCAAAACTGGGCCAGATATAGTCATGACATTCCAGAAAATATTAATTGTGTAACACAAGTCCAGGTCTTCAGACTTACAAAACTGATATATATCTTAGGGCTTAGGTATGTGGATTCATAAGTGAATACCATTTCTTCCTATAAACAGAAGATTGGATTTAGAAAAATCCCTCTTGATTTCACATATTAAAAACATATTTCAAGGATGCAGAAGATCTGCAAAGAAGTCGCTAATGTAATTTCCCTCTTACGTTCATTTTTAGAGACATTTAAACATTTCCTGAGATTCCCATTGCAGGTTGTGGGTATATATAGAATATTAATAGTGAAGATACTACTATAAGAATGTTATGATACAATTACAAATGTTTGCATATTGTTTTATCATTTATTTTCTGAAAAAGGATTTGCTTTGCAAATGTGCATTGCATTGATAATTATCATTTCAAATGCTTTTCTTTCATTACCTTGCATGGTTATTTAGTAATAATCTCTAGTTTTTAAGTGAGCAATCATTCTCAAAGGGCCCAAAACCATTGTTAAGAAGAAATGCAGTGGAGTAAATTTCGATGGCTGATTTCCAAAAATTCTCACGTGGTGATTGCATCTTCCCCACTGCCAACGGGTAACAAAAACCAAGGCAATCATGACATATAAACCACATTACTCTAATCAAGATAGAACATGCACAGATTTCCTTCTTTTTGTTTTTGCAGAATAAGAATTTCCTAATTGAGAAATTTGGAAGAATGTTACATTTAAATTACAATAATGATAATTATGATATCTTGCATTGTCAATTTTGAAAATATTTCCCATAAAGTAGATACCACAACAGTCACAAAGAAAATTGGTTTTAAGAAATTCAGGTTATTCATAATCCCACAATCCTGTCACATGTAAATTTATTTGATAACTGTTTATTAAATCCCTGCTGTGTGCATCTGTTCTGTTAGGTGCTTAGCATACAGCAGCCAATAGACACCCTAGGCCCTGCCCTCATCGACTTTCCAGTCTGCTGGTGGACGTAGAAGCAGACAAATAAATGAATGACAGTCATAGACTGTGGTACGCGCTATTAGTGAGGTGATACAAAGATTGATAGAAATACACATAGTACATGCCTACTTTGGCCTGGGGACGGAGTCTCTCTGGAGGAAGTTATGTTGTAGCAGAAACCTGAAGGATGAGGACATTCCCTTCAGATCTGTGTCCCTGTGACTGACATCAAATCTGGGTCACCTTTAGGAAAATCAGAACTCTTTTTTGCCATGTGTTATGTTCCCACATTTCTATATGGTCTTTATAAATATTTCATTTCTGGCATAATCTTTCTTCGTGTTGATACGTAAGAGTGTTCTAACATTTTCCTTGGGTGGTTTTGATTTTTGCCATTCAGTATTGTTGGTGATCAATTATACATGCAAATCTGTTGTTTATTTCCTTAGATAAATTTTGAAGAGTAGATTTACTAGGTCAAAGAATTTAAATTCCTATGTTGTAGCAGATTGCTTATCAACATGCTTATAACTTTTGGAATCCTATCTGTAAAAATTAATAAATGATGAATAGATAAAAGGATGGATGGATAGATAGATAAGTAAATAAATTGATAGTAGATACGTAGATCGATTTTTTTAATAATAATTTTTTATTATGTTATGTTAGTCACCATAGATAGGTAGATAGATTTTTAAGAATGTATCATAGACTTTGAAGTCTTGGGACACCTTGAGGCCTCAGAGAAATTCACACTCACAGCCTCATTTTGACATACAAGTGGCTAACGAACACATAAAGAATGCTCAGCATTAGTCATTAAGATCCTCCAAATCCTACTCATAACGAAATACCACGTCCCAGTAGTACGGCTATTATAAAGAAAGACAAGACAATAGCAAACACTGGTGAGGATGTGGAGAAGTTGGAACTCTTGGACACTATACAGTGGTGGTCACTTTGGAATAGTTTTGTGGTTCTCTAAAATATGAAACATAACTACCTTATGATCAGCGATTCCATTCCTGTGTATATGCTCAAAAGAATTGAAAGCAGGTGTTCACATACTTACACATGAATGTTCATAGCAGCAGTCTTCATAATACCAATGACGGAACAAAATCTAAATGTCCATCAAAGGGTAAATGGATAAACCAAATGTGGGGAGGGAACAGTGGGGTATGACTATTAAAGGAGTGTGGGGTATTCTTCTCGGGTGATTAAAATGTTGTAGAAGTAGAGAGAAGTGATGTTTGCATGACATTATGAATGCACTAAAGCCTACCGGATTGTTTACTTTTAAATGGTTACTTATATGTTTATGAAGTTATCTCCACAAAGGAAACATGAATAAAGAGTGTACCATAGTCACTGAAATCTGTCAGCGTTTGAAGAAAGCATTTTTGCCACCCTACTCGATGTTAAATAAGTCAATGCTTTTTCTAAAAATTACTGTTGGTAAAAAAAAAAAATTTCCCACATGTTTACTATTTGTATTTATTTTTGTGGAAGACTTACTCATTCTCTGTAAATGTATTTTACAAGTTTGATTTTTAAAACTGCTTTTTGTTAACTTTCATTACATTGAGTTTTTTACATGTTTAGAAATGTAATCCATTATTCCTATTTTTCTTTTTGCTTCAATGCTATAAACTTATAGAGCTGATATTTATTGTACTCCACTTTTTGATTTTTTTACATGTTAAAATATATACATCTCTTTAATTCACCTGGAGTTTATTTTGCATAGAAACCTTGGAGAATGGATTTTTTCCCAAAATAACTATTAAGTTTCCCATCACCATTGATTAAATAGTCCTTTCTTTGATACCAGTGGGGTAGCTTTACTTGTGCTCAAGGCACTCTTCTCTGAGGCCTGATAGAAAGGTGGCTTTTTCAGTACCTGGTAGATTTTGTTTCTTTAATACATCTGCTTCTCTTGCTGCTTCTTTTCCTTCTGCTTTCTGTTCCCCTCCTCATGCTTCTTTTTATTGTGAAACTTGAAATTCTATTTAGGAAAGATTTTGAATAAGCCTGAAAACCAAAATGCAAGTAAGAAATGTCAGTTCCCCAAATGCAGATGCTAATACCCTGAATTAGCAACTACTGATGTGGTCAATCACCTTCATTTCTGAGTAAGGCATCAACTCTGTGTGTCTCGATACCAAACCATAAAACTGAGTAATAGCTTCTGGTGAAGGTAATATTGTACCATGTATTTGCAGACTCTGCTCACCTTTCATTTATAGGTGTTTTTATCTGTCATTTTTCCATGGGTTATATCAGTGCTAATAAATACATCGATTTGGAGAAACAGAAGACAACGTTAGAAGAGCAGTATAACTTTGTCTTTACTGTTATCTAGTATAACCAGTTAATGTGGAAAACCATCTCTGACTTTTTCCAGACGTTATGTATCTGGTCAAGATCTCAACTTTAAATTTGATAGGTCTTTGGTGTAATTTCAGTCAGACTCCGGGCCGAGATATAGAAATGTTGCTTTTAGTTTATAGAGTAAATGCTACTGTTTAAAGAGTTATCCAAAGTCTCAGTAAACTGATTTTTTTTCTGAGGCTATTTCTACAGAAGCTTGATTGGAGAAATGTTTATGAGTGTGTTTATAGCCCCAGAGCCGAGTCTAATATTTTAGAGTCCACAAGATGATAGAGGTGTATGCGTTGTTTGGAAAAATGACACTTTCATGGCTGTTACAAGAGATAGCTTCAAAGGCAAATTAGCCCCTTATATTGCTACCATGTACTCATTGACTGTAGTCATTAGAAAGGACCCTTCCATTTAAAGAGGTTCAACAATGGACACATCGTGGGGATGACACTGCATTGTAGGGAGAGCCATCATAAGTGCTGAGCCTGGATGGAAGTCAGCCATGAATCCCAAGGAGAGGAACAAGGGGTGAAAGAAGCCTGTGTGCAGATCCTGTGCTCCAGTCCTTACCTTTCTCCACTCACTGGAAAAAAATGTGAATGCATTGTAAGGAAATGCTGGTTGTTAGTAGGAGGCTGTGGGCAGTGAGTAGGTGGGCAGTGAGTCCCCAGGAGAAGCTGTGGGCCAGCAGAGGGGAGGTGACAGAAGACAGGCAGGAGATGAGGAGGGCTTATATCTTTATGGGGAAAATGAGATAAAAGCCAGTTAACTCTCTCTCTCTCTCTCTCTCTCTCTCACACACACACACACACACACACACACACACACACACGCCAGCCTGGGATGCCATTCTCTTGCACTCCTTTTGAAGCTCTTTCATTGAACAGAACATGTGGAAAGAATTCTAATTCAGTTGCAGTTTGGGGGATAAGTATAAGCCCACAGTGGAAAGAGTTTGTGTCTTGCTAATGTAGTGAATTACAGCCTCTGGTCATAGGTTCTTGGACGAAACAGTGTGGATGTCGTGAGAATCAGGGTGCATACAAGGATGGATTTTCATGCAGCCTAAACAGTGAGGTGGCTCCCCTGAGTTCCTACGCGTCCTTCAGGGAAAGCTGACACTCTTCAATGCTGATGTTTGGTTGTGGACATTTTCATTAATGGATCTTTAAGGAAAGTCTTTGTTTTCTGTTTCTTTGTTACTTGTTTCAATTTATTTCCTCTCAGACATAAGAGCCATCTGGCCATATTGACTTTTACATTTAAGGTTGGATAAGTGTGGCCTTAGATCACTCACAAAAAAAATCCTCTACTGAACTCAAATTCCCTCAGCGGAGTTAGATCCCTCGCAGTGTAATTAAAGAGTGCAAAGCAGCCTGTGTTCATCTTCCACTTAAGAGGATACCTGGAAGCACCATTTTAAATGGAATTTACCCTCCTGGGAATTGTATTATATATGTGCTGACTCATTTTTCAATGTCTATATCCACAGGATAATTGGAATGTTATAGATTATCCCATCTAACCTTTTCACTTCAGGGATAAGCAGAGACACAGTAGTTATATGACTTCCCCAAGGTCACTGAGAGCTGATCACAAAGGTCACAATAGGGCACCTAGTCCACTGCTCATCTACTAATGTTTTTGAGAAAACCGAGAGTACACTTTTAAAATTAGGGTTAGGACACTTTTTCTGGTCTGAGTTGTCAAAACAGGAAGAAAAAAATGCACACACAATTGGTTTATGAAAAACAATCAAATAAAAATAGATGCTTACCATGAAGCTAAAAAATTCATTTTTGGTGGCCACAGCCATATAATTATTACTTCTTGATTGGTTCTTGATGTCAGGGAAGGTATTATGTTATACTGTATCTATAAATGACTTTTTTAGGGCTGGAAATACTACGTTTCATGTTTTTAATTACTTTTTAGAGTTTGAATGAAGAAAAGCAATAGTATAAAGACAATAGCTTTTAGGCTAGAGAATTCCTGTTTTAGAGTCTGGCTTCAGTATTTCTTACAAAGGGTTTTTGAAATTGGACATGGAGAAGCTTTGCATTTACTATCATATAGCTAAGCCTTTTAAAGCTATATTCAAAACATTTTAAATGAATTCTGCAGCATTAGGTTGAATAAAACCAATGTTAATATTTAAAGCACATACTAACATTGTTATATTGTTTTGGCATTTAAAGATTTCCTAATTTCAATAAAAAGATGAAAAACAGAAGTGCATTTCTGTAAAATCAAGCTCAGAGACTTATGATCTCAATTGTTCCAAAGCTGGTAAAAAGCTTCATTTACTTCAATTTGATAATTTTTAAAAAAGATTTTATTTATTTATTTGACAGAAAGAGAGAGAAAGCACAAGCAGGGGGAGAGGGAGAAGTAGGTTCTCTGCTGAGCAGGGAGCCCAATGCAGGGCTCAATCCCAGGACCCTGGGATCATGACCTGAGCCGAAGCAGACACTTTGACTGAGCCACTCGGGTGCCCCTCAATTTGATAATTTTTTGACTTTTATAAATATTAAAAAGTTAATATCCATGTACAAAATAAATTCAAGATTCTCTGAAACTAGAAATATGGCAACTTTAATAGTTTCAATGTTTGTGACATAGAGACATTTATCTCTAAGTACCTAGGATACGATAAAGCCTTATTGATATACTCTATGGTGAGATTAAAATTTATGTCACTTATTTGATTTTATTGTAGGTATTTTGAATGAATATGTTATTTAAAATAAATGTAGATGCTTATTAAATTAGAGCAATAATTTAAACCAGAAGCTCTTAACTAAGTCAAAAATTCTTCAGGGGCACCTGGGTGGCGCAGTCCTTAAGTGTCTGCCTTCGGCTCAGGGCTTGATCCTGGCATTCTGGGATCGAGCACCACATCGGGCTCCTCAGCTGGGATCTTGCTTCTTCCTCTCCCACTCCCCCTGCTTGTGTTCCCTTTCTCGCTGGCTGTCTCTCTGTCAAATAAATAAATAAAATCTTTAAAAAAAAATTCTTCAGACTTTCTGCCTTTGGACAAGTCACTGTTCCTCAACAGACTTTGTGATTTCATGAAATAAAAGGGTGGTGGTGGGAGCATATGAACTAATCAGAAGTCTTGCAGAAGGTGTTGGTATGCACAGGTGTTGTCTGACAAAGTGCAATGAAGAATTGTCATGATACATTTTAAGAATTTATTCGTTATATTTGGGTGAATGTGTTACAAGACATCTCATGTCAACCCTGCCTGCAATAGATTATAGGATGTTCTGACATATTGGTAATAAACTTGGCCATGTGACATTTCCCTTAGTCCAAACAATTAAGTGATCTAGAACTTAAGACATTATTAAAATTCTGCCTTCAGATAATCATAAGCTTAAAATTGAAATAGGACGTGAAGTCTTTGATGTAACATTTATGAAATCACTTGCCCTTTCCGCTAATTCAGATGCAGGTGAGCATGCCATTTTACCTCAAAGACATTGCAAACAATGTAAAAGAAAACACATTTTCCATTTAAAACAGCTCTTTGAGTTACTAGTTCATATTTTAAAATTTGAGTCAATAGGCTAGTGAAATGCAACAACAGCCATCTCCTTCATAAGACTGAATAATTAACATATTCAAAGGTATTCGGTGTCTTTGTGGTACAGTTATAGCTAGACATTATCATCAACAGTATCTGCCATTTATTTTACACTTAGAGATTATTATTTTTCCTTGACATTGAGTCATAGCAGTAAACATCTCAAT
The DNA here is from genome assembly GCF_017311325.1 of Ursus maritimus. NCBI lineage: Eukaryota > Metazoa > Chordata > Mammalia > Carnivora > Ursidae > Ursus > Ursus maritimus. The sequence goes on along the minus strand of NW_024424230.1, from coordinate 57,879,889 downwards.
AATGATGTAATTTTTAAATTTATTATGTTTCAGTAACTATGCCAATAAACTTTATATTCAATAATATACAGTTCTCATAGAGTTGGTATTTTTATTTATGCTTTAAAGTCAGAGGACCAAATTTATTCCTCGAATATGAATATGTCTACATTTTTATGGCCTTAACTTAAATGATAGACTGCCTGAAGTACATGCATGCACTTCTGGAAAAAGTAGTGTTTTTTGTTTCCATTAGGGCGAAACCAAGGTGTTATGATAAAGACGTTGGGACTGGCTGAGAATCCTGAAGCTGGATCATGATAAGACTCATCATTCCCAGGAGGCCAAGTCATTCAAGGCCTTTTATCTGATTTCCTGGAAATAATGGCAGATGCTTAATTTAAATAAACAGAGAGAGGATGCACCCTCTTCCCCACCCCAAGAATGTCAGAGTCATGGAAAGCACAGCCCAAGTCTAGTTATCCACCCAACAAATATTTATTAGTTCAACATAATGTATTAGACACTGTTCCAGATGTCGGGGATAAAGTCGCTTCAAAAGAACAACAAAAACTGAAACCCTTGAACTTGGGGAGCAGACACTGTGTCATGTGGAAGACATATGAATAAGCAAGCTTCATAATATTCTGATGATCATAACTGCTGAGAAGAATATGAATCCAGGAAGGTAGGAATGAAATATTGAAGTCAGCCGTGCTTGAAATTTTAGATAGGGAAGTCATAGAAACACACAAAGTGGAAACATGAAAAAGTACAGCAACAAAGTTCCTCATCCATAGAACTTCTATTTTCAGATGAGTTTGCTTCCAAAACACACACTCTATGGAGTTGTTTATAGAGCTGAAATGTTAAGTAGCTGGGAAAAAAAACCACAAAAACACAAGCATTTCTGTTCTAGTGACCATGTGTCCACACCCTTCCCACCTTAGGATCCCAGATAACAGGTAACTGAGAGGAAACATGAGACAAATTAAATAACTTCTGTCAGGCATCTCGCGGGCCTCTGAGCCATATCAAGGGACATTTCTGTGTCTCTTCCTCTCCTGCTAGAGCCCAGCCTCACTCCTCCTGCCCCCAGGCCCTGTTGGAGATGAAGGTGACCCTGTATGAATGTAATTTGGACTTGATTTCTAGAAAATCTTTTCTCTTTGAACTTGTGTATTTCAATTCCACCATGAAATACAACAGAAGGACACATGTTCTTCTAGCGCTTTTAAGGTAAAACACAGACTCACTTCCTTTCAGCTTTGCTTCACTTCCTCTTTCTCTTTTTCCCATTCTCTTCTTCTCCTTTCTTCTCTTTCTTTCCATTCCGTCTCCCTGTCCCTTCTCTCTTCGTACTCTTCTCTACTGAGTAGTCATGATGTGTGAAGGATTGTCTCAAGTGTCACAAGAATGTAGAAAAACTAGCATCTTGTGATGTCTGTATCCTTCATGGCATGAGGTGATGGAAGCCTCCTCCCACAGGGCATCATGAGGAGACGACATTGAGGGCAAAAGGTGGCAGCACCCTGAGGAGTCGCTCACCTTTGTACAAGATACTTGTTATATATTGCTTCAGATCCCCTCAGCCTCTCTGTCTCTGTAGTTTTGTCACTTGTGTCAGCCATAGCCATTATCATGGCAACCAGCTCTGAGTGGGCTGGCACCAGTCACCCAGGCTCACACTTCACCCTCCTGCCCACAGTTTCTCCTGGTGATGTTGAGGTGTGATGATGGGGAGGCTGCTGGAGTTGAGGCTCATCACACATAAAGGGTGGGAGGGATTGATACCTCAGGGAAAGAACTTTCCATCAGTGCATGACAGGAGGAGGACGGATTTATCTTCATTTCTCCCAAGATAGATTGTCCTGAGAAACAGTTACTATTTCTACTCTTGGTAGACAGTCCTGTAAGATGGAGCTATGAATGTCTCCAGGTAGTGGCCAGTTGCTAGAAAGTCCATTTCCCTACTTCACTTCCCTTCTTCACTCTTGCTCCTCGAGATTGCCCTTCTGAAAAAAGTCCCTCAGTGTCTGCCTTCTGGGGCACCCAGGCTGAGAGAACCATGCTGTGGCTTTCTGTCTCTAGCCCTGGAGCCCCTGGTGATGACCTCTTTCCTACTTATCCATGGCTTCAGGCACTTAGAGCCAAATATTCTTCATAATAATCAAGCTTATATATCCATTTATAGATATAAGACATCTCTAGACATTCTAAATACAGCTTTCATGTTTGCTTATTTAGGTAAACCAAACAAGGTGTGTGTCTGTGCAGCCTGCTTGTGCAGAGGATGGATGGGAGGGTGAAGCAGAACTTTCTGGGCTGTTTCAAATTGCTTAGATCTCATCTGCCAATAACCCATAGAGATGGGACCCTATTGAACTATTTATTATCTCTCATGACTCACCAACCTGTTATAGCATGTGTCAGCTTTAGAGAAAAACTAGTGTCATGAACACTATATAGTTTTTGAAGATTTGGAAAACAGCCATCAATTATTTTCATTCTTTTTTTAAATTAATAATATTTTTTATTATATTATGTTAGTCATCATACAGTAGATCCCTAGTTTTTGATGTAAAGTTCCATGATTCATTACTTGCATATAACACCCAGTGCACCATGGAATACATGCCCTCCTTAATACCCATCACCAGCCTATCCCATTCCACCACCTCCTCCCCTCTGAAGGCCTCAGTCTGTTTCCCAGAGTCCATGGTCTCTCATGGTTCATTCCCCCTTCTGTTTACTCCCCCCTTCTTCTTCCCTTTCTTCTCCTATCAATCTTTCTACTTCTTATGTTCCATAAATGAGTGAAACCATATGATAATTGTCTTTCTCTGCTTGACTTAAGAAAATGTCCATATATACAATGGAATATTACTCAGCCATCAAAAAGAACGATTTCTCAACATTTGCTGCAACATGGACGGGACTGAAGGAGATAATGCTAAACGAAATAAGTCAATTATTTTCATCCTTGAAAATAAATGAATGGATATAGTGCAGGACAGCAAAGGCACATCTTCTTGTGATTATTATTTGTTTAGTGACTAAGTCTACCTAAGGAATTATTTCTGTAGATGTCTGGAAGCTTTCATTATTCCCTGCCCAAAGCATGGGGTACCTGCTCAACAAGGTGTTGACCAGGAAATGTGAGCAACTGGCTGTGCTTTCCCATCTGACATACAGCTTCTAAACTGCCACCTGGGCTTCTTTCCAGAATGTAAGTAACAGACCCACTGGACCCCAGGTGGCTCCAGTTCTCTCACAGGGCTTTCGGTTGGCTCTGGGCTCTGCGTGCTGTCATGCCTCAATCATCACTCTTCCCAAGCTCTGAATCCACCACAGGTGTGTGGATGGGCTCAGGAGGTCCACCAAATCCCCATTCTTTCTTTCTATTGCTAATTGGAAGTTAAAACCTGTCTCCGAGGAGCAGTTCAAGAACCTGATAAAGACTCATTTAAGTGACTAAATCATGGCTCTTCTGCTGTTTGTTTTTGTGTTCTGGTTAAGCAGCATCATTTCTGTGCAGTACATGTATAAATGGTTTTTATATATAGATAAACATGTACTCTGTCAGGGACTCTGTCTGTGTAGAAAATTCCGAGCAATCAAGGTTGCAGGATGCCAGGTCAGGATACAAAAACCAATTGCATTTCTATATAGTAGCAATCAACAATTGGAAATAGAATTTTTAAAAGTATTACTTTTTTTAAAAAATATTTTATTTATTTATTCAACAGAGATAGAGACAGCCAGCGAGAGAGGGAACACAAGCAGGGGGAGTGGCAGAGGAAGAAGCAGGCTCATAGCAGAGGAGCCTGATGTGGGGCTCGATCCCACAACGCCGGGATCACGCCCTGAGCCGAAGGCAGACGCTTAACCGCTGTGCCACCCAGGCGCCCCTAAAAGTATTACTTTTAATAGCACCAAAATAGCACCAGATTTGATATAAATCTAACAAAATATGTGCAAGATCTTCATGCTGCTAAAATAAATCAAATGAAATCTAAACAAATGGAGAGATATATTGTGTTCATAAGCTGGAAAACTCAGTCTTGTCAAGATGGCATTTATCTCCTGAATGATCTATGGATTTAACACAATTCCAGGCGGAACTCCAGCAGAGTATTTTTGTAGAAATCAACCAGCTGATTCTAATACATATATATGGAAAAACAAAGGAGCTAGAATAGCCAAAATAATTTTGAAAAAGAAAAATGGAAGTTGGAATATTTATACTATATGATTTCAGGTTTTACTTATGTAGTGTAAGGTCTAAAATTTCATGTGCTGCCTTGACATCTTAGAGCCTCACAGAGCCCCAGGCCAAACCGTAAGCTCCCCTGCTCTCACTGGATATAGTCAGAAAAGCTCTATCAGTTGCACTGACTGAGCTCCAGCACCCTCAGCCTCGGCTTCAGTCCTGCCGGCCCATAGAATCATTCAAAGAAGCCAATCTCATCCTCCTGTAATCTTTGGCTACCCTATCCTCGGCACATTACAAAGCCTGCCTCTCACAGCCCTGTTGGTTTGCTCTGTTTCCGAGTGCCACCCAGTAACCTTGGGTGGTGTAGTTGGTTAAGTGAACCACTCTTGGTTTCAGCTCAGGTTGTGATCTCAGGGTGGTGAAATTAAGCCCCAGGTCTGGGTCTGCTCTCAGTGCAGTCTGCTTCAAATTCTTTCTCCTTCTCCCTCTGCCCCTCATGCTTATGCTCTCTTTCTCTCTATCTAAAATAAATAAATGCATCTTTAAAAAAAAACCCAAAACTACGTCAATACTTACCTTGCACCATATGCAAAAATTAACTCAAATGACTTATAGACGTAAATGTAAAAGTTAAAACCGTAAAACTCTTACAAAAATATAGGAGAAAATCTTTGTGATCTTGGGTTAAACAAAGGCAAAAATTTCTTAAATATGACACTAACAGCATGATTCATAAGAGAAAAAAAATGATAAATTGGACTTTACCTAATTAAACTTCTGCTCCTCAAATTCCACTGTGAAAATGATACAAAGGCAAGCCACATATTGGAAGAAAAATTTTGTAAATCGCTTATCTTATAAAGGACTTGTATCCAGAATGTATGAAGAACACCCAAAACTCAATACTAAGAAAACATGCATCTCAATTTTTAAAAATGGACAAAAAATTTGAAGCGACACTTCACTAAAGAAAATATAACAGATGGCAAATAAAAACATGCAAATATGCTTAACATCATTAGTCATTAGGGAAATGCAAATTTAAAACATGGGATTAACCCTATATATGGCCAAAAAAAAAAAAAAGAAAAAGAAAACAAAGTAAAAGAAAAAAAGAAACAATACCAAGTTCTGATAGAGATGCGGAACAACCGGGATTCGAATACACTGTTGGTGAGAATGCAAAATTGTACAGCCAATTTGAAAACAGTTTGGTGGTATATTATACAGTTAACCGTACGCTTAGCATTCAACCAAGCAGTCCCACTGTTGGATATTTATTCAGATGAAATGAAAATGTCTGCTCACAGTTTTATTTATAATTACCCCAAACTGGAGAAACAAAACAAAATAAATGTCTTTCAGCTGGTGAATGGATACAGAAACTGTGGTCCTTTGATGGACTATTAATCAGCAATAACATCGATGAATCTCAAAAGCATTATGCTAAGTGAAAGAAGCCAGTCTCAGAATACTACATGCTATATGATTACATATATGATATTCCGAAAAAGGTCAAACTCTAAGGACAGGGATAGACCAGTGGTCACCCGTGGTGAAGGGATCAGGGCAGTCATGGAGAATCTGGGGGCTGATGAAACTTCTCCATATCTTGACAGAAGTGCTGGTTACATAGCCATGTGCCTTTATCAGAACTTGAAAAATTATACACAATAAAGCAGTTAATTTTATTCTATGTAAATGATACCTTAAGAAGAAAAAAGATTTTAACAGTCAGTGACCATAATTGGAACAAACTGGAATTTTTCCTTATTATTTGTTTTGGGGCGTTAATGAGGAGTGGATGGATTACAGCAATAGATTCTCATTGTGGCTGTAAGTTCTCAAGATGAAGATTACTGTGTCAAGAGCTATTGTAAATACCAAATTAGATAAAGTTTTTGAAACAGTTTTATACCTTATATTTTCTTCATGCATTTATTCGACAAATATTTATTGACTATATGGGCATACTGTGTCCCAAGAAGTATGCCAGTCTCAGGAACTCACAGATAAGTAAGCTATAGACCCCTGCCCTGGGGAGTTGCTCATCTAAGATGCGAGGTCGACATGTAGACAGATCCCTGCGGCAATGCATGATGAAGCTGCTGTAGATTGTTGTAAGGTAACGTGGTACCCGAAGGAATGGTTGAAGAACTCCAGCTGTGGGGCCATGGGAGGGAGTCCCAGAACTTGAAAGGTCTTGTACATCATTTAGAAAGCTCAGAATTTAGTCTGTAGGTGACAGGAGCCACTGAGGGTTTTAAGTAGTTGTAAAAACATGAGCGAATCATGTTCTAGAAAGGTCATCCTGGTCACAGTGTTAATTTTAGTGTATAGTTGGGTGTGGGTGGGGTTGTGGGTGCAGATACGTGTGTGATGACAAATGGGGGCAATGGAGGCAGGAAGACCAGTCAGGGGACTATTGGGTGAAAAATGGTATCTGAACAAAGCAGATTACAGAGGAATTTTAGAAGCAATGTGGTTTATCGTCTAATTCAACAAGGAGGAAAGAGAAAGGCTGACTCGGTAGAGAGAAGTGTCATTTAAACAGTGTAAGACCACATGAGGAAGCTCAGATTTGATGGAGGAGAGGGAAGGAGTGAGGGGGGAGGGAAGATGGGAGTCAGTTCAGTGTTTGAAATTGAAATCCTGAGATCAATGTGTCTGTTCTGAAATCGATGTGTTTTATAAGTGGAAATTTCCAATAGGTCATGGTGTAAATGGCTCTACAGTTCAGAGAAGACACCTTGGAGACACAGATGTGGAGGTTATCAGGGTGTTGGTAATAGATAAAGCCACATTTACAGTAACTTAAATTTCCGGCTCCCTAGTTGAAATAAAAGAGCCGAAGCAAAGCCATATTCAATTGGCAATCAGAGATTTCAGCTGAAACGACAAAATATCATGAGTTAGTTTGTGCAATGTGTGTCATTCAGTTCTCATTTTCCATTCGTTGTTCAAGTGTGTAACCCGCCTCTTCCATTAGGTGGTGAACTCCAGATAAGCTTACTTCTCTCATCTTCAGCTTCAAGCAAGGTGTCTGGCACATCATAGACAGATTTTTTTAAGTGATGGCATGAATGGTATACTATCCATTGACTTTCTTCAGTTCACTGCATACACATTACATGCCTGTTAATTTGTAATAGAAAATAGTAGGTTTATCTGTGCTAACCCTTCCCTGGAGTTAAACTGTAATTCATCATTTATTTTCAATATTAGCTCTCGTTAAAATATATAGGATGAAGCCAACATACCTCTCAAATAATCTGCTCAGCTGGCCTTGTTATCAGTCTGAAGACAGTGATTTTCCTTCCAGCTGTGGCTGGTGTCATGGACAGATTGAATGCTTTTCTGAGATTTTTCATCAAGTGGCATGGAAGAGTTTTGTGCAAGGTTGGTGCATGGGACCCGAGAGCTGTTATGGCTTCCTATTCTGCCTGAAGCCATCTGAGCTCTTAACACTAAGGAGTTGGGAATAGGGGCTCTTGGAGCCCTCCTATCACCTCTGGGCTGGAGAATACAGCCTTGTATGATTGCTAGGAAGTGTATTTGAGAAGCGGGACATCTTTAGCCTCATAAAGTTCTTGTGTAACATCCTTTTACACAAATTATTTGGGCATATTCAGGTTGGTATTGATGTAATGTGTTCGATTTTTCTTGTTCTTGTAGGGCTTGTTGCTTTGCTTATGTGAAGGACAAATGCACACAGGCTCTTCACTCATCTCCTGCATTGCTATTGATTTAGGCTGCTACCAAGTGGCAGGAAATGAGGAAAAAAATGTTTCCTATTTCTCAGCCATAAGCCAATTACAAAATTCAAGCCTTATGTTATTGCTTCCTGGGAAATGTTATCTCAAAATAGATATAACTACTATTTCTACTAACCAATAAATGATTGTCTCAGTGTTAATACTCGGAGTTCTATTATTCAGCCTTCTTTCAGGGGCTTTTGGTCTTGCATTGAAATAGGTTCCATCTATTTTCTGGAGCAGATAGTAGGTGGTTACATAACATCTACATGTTTACAAGAGTCTGGCTTTTAGAAACAGGCATTAACATCCTCACATATGTTGTCATGAGAGTGAATGCACACGTCCACATGCCTCCATATAAAACACACCGTTTAATTTATTTGCATACTTCTGTATTTTTGTAACACACATGCATGCACACACCATTAAAAAATAAAATCTGAAGTCAAATTCTCTATAAGTTAAAATTTGTAAAGATGGTTATACCTTTGTGAATTACTATGAGGGAATGATAAAGCAGTTCAGAAAAAGAATCTTTTATAGCTGCTTCCAAATATTTTTCACCCGTGGGAGTGTAAAGCTTTACCAATCCCGGCCCCTCCCTGCCCTTCCCACACTGTTTTTCTGTTCTGTACAATACTGATTCCTATCATTTCTGACCATCAGTGAATACAGTCTCAACACCCATTACAATCAAGGAACCAAAAAATGTATAAATCTTAAAACATCATCATTGCAACAATTTGAGAACCAGGTCAGATTTCATTAGGATTATTTGACATTTGCTGGTATTCAAAGACCACATTATTAAAAAAATATGCATCATAAGATTTGTGAGAACACGTCTTATAGAAAAGTCTTCTAATTTAACAAAATTAATTCTATCTCATATAGAATCTGAGATAAAGAAAGAACTATTGGTCAGAATATAAAAATAGTTCCATTGTATATGCATCAATATTGTTACAATGATTGTTAGCATGATTCTATGAACACCTCTGATTATTTTAATTTTTTTGAAGATTTTATTTATTGGGGCACCTGGGTGGCACAGCAGTTAAGCATCTGCCTTCGGCTCAGGGTGTGATCCCGGCGTTGTGGGATCCAGCCCCATGTCAGGCTCCTCTGCTATGAGCCTGCTTCTTCCTCTCCCACTCCCCTGCTTGTGTTCTCTCTCTCACTGGCTGTCTCTATCTCTGTCAAATAAATAAATAAAATCTTTAAAAAAAAAGATTTTATTTATTTATTTATTTGAGATAGAGAGAACAGGGGGAGGAGCAGAAGGAGAGGGGCAGCAGACTCTGCACCAAGCACAGAGCCTGACATGGGGTGCAATCTCATGACTTTGAGATCATGACCTGAGCTGAAATCAAAAGTCAGACACCTAACCAACTGAGGCACCCAGGTGCCCCTGTATATTTAAATTTTTATTATATATTGAAATCATATTAAAGATAAGAAGATAAACAATACAACTAAGACATTACATATATCTTAGGAGTCTCAAGTGTGCCCTTCCACAGTCTGGAGACCATTTACATTTAATGTGGTAATTGATATGCTTAAACTTATGTCTTTCATCCACTGTTATTTTCAATTTGTACTATCCTTTCTTTCTTCCTTTTTTCTTTTTTCTATCTTCTTTGCAACTTAGTATTTTGCAATTAAATTTTTATCCCCCTCTTGCTTTTACTTATTACCTAAAACTCATGTTTTGTTCTTTTAGTAGTTTTTTTCAGTTTTATTGAGATATTTTGACATAAAACACTATATTAGACTTTGGTGTACAACCTAATGATTTGATATAGGTATATATTGTAAAATGATCACCACAATAAATTTAGTTAACATCTGTCACCACATGTAGGTAAAATATTTTTTCTTGCAATGAGAACTTTTTTAAGATTAAGGTTCTCTTAGCAACTTTCAAATATGAGATACAGTGGTATTACCTATAGTCACTATGCTGTACATTAGCTATATATGGTTTTTTGGGGCTTATAATATTCACCTTTAACCTGTCATAGTCTAGTTCATGTGATGTGATAACACTTCATTTATTATGAACCTTGCTATAGTGTACTAGAATGTATCCCTTCCTAGCATTTATGTTGTTCTTGTCACATTTTACTTATACATGTTTAAAAAAACCACAATACATTGCTATTTCTGTTTATATGGTCATCTTTCAAAGAAATGCATGTAATACATGAAACATCTTCTATATTTACCTATGTAGTTACCATTTCCAGTGCTCTTCATCCTTTTTATATTCTCATCTGGTATCATTTCCTTTTACCTGAAGGACTTCCTTTAGTGGAGGTCTCCTGGTCATCTGAAGAAGTCTATTTCATCTCCATTTTTGGTTGGTGCTCACATGGTATATCTTTGTCCATTCTTTTATTTTCATGATCCCTGTGTCCTATTTGAAATGAGATGCCATAGACAGCATATTGATGGATTATATGTTTTCTTTTTCTTTTTTCTTTTTATTCACTCTGCCAATCTCTCTTAATTGATGTTTTTAGACCATTTATATTTAAGGTAGTTATTGATATGCTAGGGCTTAAGTCTGCCATCTTATTTGTTTTCTGTTTGTTTCTTCCGTTTCTCTCTCTTCTCTTTAATTTTCCTGTGGGTTATGTGAAATATTGATTTATCTACAGTATTTTGAGTGTATTGCTTAGAGGAGTTTTCTTACTGGTTTCTCTCGGTATTACAGTATACATATGTAACACATCACAGATTATTGGTATTGATGTTTTAACACTTAAAATGAAGTATAGATAGAGTACTTCCATTTAAGTCCCTTTATTATCCCCATTAAAATATAGTTTTCTTAATTATTTCCTTTACGTTTTTCAGTTCCATATCAAATGACGTTATTAATTTTACTTCAATCATCAAATATGATTTAAGAAACTCATTAGAGGGGTGCCTGGGTGGCACAGCGGTTAAGCGTCTGCCTTCGGCTCAGGGCGTGATCCCGGCGTTGTGGGATCGAGCCCCACGTCAGGCTCCTCTGCTATGAGCCTGCTTCTTCCTCTCCCACTCCCCCTGCTTGTGTTCCCCCTCTCGCTGGCTGTCTCTATCTCTGTCAAATAAATAAAATCTTAAAAAAAAAAAGAATTAAAAAAAAAAGAAACTCATTAGAAGGATAGTCTGTTATATTTAGCTCAGTTTTTACCCATTCCTTGTTCCTTTCTTTCTGAAGTTCCAAGCCTTCTTCTGTTATTCTTATTTCATTTCTGTTTAAATAATACCATTTAGTCATTCTTTTTTTTTTTTTTTTTAAGAGAGAAAGAGAGTGCACATTTGGGGGGGTGGTTGGGGGGGAAGGGGCAGAGAGAGAGGATCTTAAGCAGGCTCCATACTTAGTGTGGAGCCCAACACAGGGCTCAATCTCACAACCCTGAGATCATGACCTGAGCTGAAATCAAGAGTCAGATGCTTAACTGACTGAGCCACCCTGGTCCCCTCGTTTAGTTATTCTTAAAAGGTAGAGTTACTAGAAAGAAATCCTGTTAGTTTTTCTTCATCTGAAAATCTTTATTTCTCCTTCATTTCTGGAAGACATTTTTACCAGACATAGAATTCATGATTGGCACTTCTTTTCTTTTAATACTTGTAAAGTCTTGTGTCACTTCCTTCTGGTCTCCACGGTTTCAGATGAGATATATGTCCTAATTTGAACTGGTCTTCCCCATAGATAATGCATGATTTATCTCTGGCTGCTTTCAGAGTTTTTTTCTTTGTCTTTAGCCTACTTGGGGTTTGCTCAGCTTCTTGAATCTGTAGGGCTAAGTCTTTTGCCAAATTTAGAAAGTTTTCACCCATAATTTCTTTGAATATTGTTTTTAGTTCTACTCTCTGTCCTTTCTATCTGGGATCCCAAGATATGAATGTTAGCTTTTTTGTTCTTGACCTGAAAATTCCTGAGATACGATTCATTTTTTTTCCCATTCCATTTTCTCTGTTTTTAAGATTAGGCAAATTCTATAAATTATGTTCTTCAAATTAATCATATTGATTCTGTACTCTTTCATGTCCACTCTACTACTGAGCCCATCTAGCAAGTTTCTTTTAATTTTGGATTTGCATTTTTTGTTTTATAATTTTCATTTAGTTCTTTTTTATAATTTATTTCCTTTTTGAGATTTTCCATTTTTCGTTTGTTTCAAGATAATTTATGATGCTTATTGAAACATATATGTGGTTGCTGATTTAAAATCCTTGCCAAATAATTTTAGAATCTGATTCATCTTGGTGTTGGTTTGTGTTAATTTTTTAAATATTTTTCCTCGTTCAAGTTGCAATTTTCCTAGTTCTGGTGAGGATGATTGATTTTCAGTTGTATCCTGGATATGTTAGATGTTATGGATAAGATTATGGATCCTATTTAATGTATATTTTTTAAAACAAGTAGTCCTCCTGTTGAGGTGCAGCACAAGGGCCAGACAGGTGTTCAGCTTCCCCCAGAGCCCTGCCAAAACCAGCCCAGAAAAGTGGAGTGTTGACCCACACTGCCTTATTAGAGATATGTGCAATGAATTTCAACTTTCCTTTGACCCCGTTTATACCTTCCTAGTGAAAATGGTGTACTGCTTCATACCACCTCATTCCTTTCAAGTGTAAGCTCAGCTCCCTGCTGAACCTACTAATACCAGGGAATGGGAAGCAGAGTCACACCGCTCTGTTGCTGCACAGCTGAAGTGAAGTCATTGTTCCTAATTAAGTGCCCCTTCATTTCTGAAAGATATCTTAGCAGGAGATACAATTACAAGTGACAGGTTTTTTCCCCTCAATACTTTAAATATGTTGTGGCACTGTCTTCTCACTTCATTGCCTATAATAAGAAATCTGTAGTCAGGGGCCTGGGTGTCTCAGTTGGTTAAGCACCCCAACTCTTGATTTCTGCTCAAGTTATGGTCTCGGGGGTCATAAATCGAGCCCAGTGTCAAGCTTTGCACTCAGCAGGGAGTTGGCTTAAGAGTCTCTCTCCCTCTGCTCCTCCGCCACCTCTCTCTCTTAAATAAATAAATCTTAAAAAAAAAAAGAACTCTGTAGGCTTTCTTATCTTTTTTCTCTGTCTATAGCATGTCTTTTATCTCTGCCTGCTTTTAAGATTTTCCTTCTTCATTGATTTTGAGCATTTAAATTACGATATGCTGTATGGTGATGTTTTCCCATCTCTCTTGCTCCTAGAGGTCATTGAGCTTCTTGGATCTATAAATGTTTGACATTTATTTCAGGGGCCAGTTACTTGTATATTATGCCACTTGATGTTGCCCATTGTTCAATGATGCTTTTTTCATTTTTTAAAAAGATGTATTTATTTATTTGAGGGGGAAGGGGCAAAGGGAGAGGGAGAATCCTTGAGCAGACTCCCCACTGAGCGGGGAGCCCAACACAGGGCTGGATCCCAGGACCCTGAGATCATGACCTGAGCCAAAACCAAGATTCCACCACTCAACTGACTGAGCCACCCAGGCACCCCTGTTTTTTTTTTTTTTATTGATTGTTTTTCTTTTCTGTGTTTCATTTTGATTACTTGCTGATGTTATGTACTCAGGCTCACTAACTTTTTCTTTTGCAACATCTAATCTGCTGTTAATCACTTTCAATGTATTCTTCATCTCAGACATTATAGTCTTCATCTCCAGAAGTATAATTTTTGGGTTTTATTTTTTTTTGGTTTTATACCTTCTATGTATCTACTTAACTTCTTGAACATATAGAATACAATTACAGCAGCTGCTTTAATTTACTCATTTGAACATCTCATTTGCACATCTATGGCAATTCTTGGAGGATTTGGATTGATTTTTCTGCTAATTATGGGTCATTTTTTTTCTGATTCTGTATATATTTGGTAATTTTTGATTGAATGCCCACGTTGTGAATTCCTATAAATGTTCTTAAGCTCTGTTCTGAAATGAAGTTAAGTTATTTGGAAACATTCTAATCCTTTTGGGTCTTGTTTTTAACATTTGTTAGGCAGGGCCAGAATAGTATTAAGTCTATGGTCAATTTCTCTTCATTACCGAGGCAGGACCCATTTGATTATTCTGCTCAATGCTGGCTGGTAAGAATAGGCAATATTGTTGCCCTTGTAAGAAAGGTAGGTACTATTCCTTTTAATTCTTTCAGATGGTTTTTCCTTCAGGTGTATGCACTTCCCTCATATCCATGTACTATTTATGACTTGGCTGAATCCCCAAGCAGAACACTGCAGATATCCAGGGCCCTTTTTCTGTGCTGATCCCTACCCTCTGGTACTCCCTTCTGTGTAATGTACCATCCTTGGTCTCCCTAGATGCTCATCTCTGTCTCCTCCACTCAGGGAGTCCCCTGGACTAACTGGTTCCCCCTCCCCTCCATGCTACATGCTACATCCTCATGGTGTTTCTGGGAACAATAGTTGGGTGCTTAGTTTGTTTTCTTTTCCTCAAGGACCACTGTCTGATGTTGCCTAAGATTCAGTGTCTTGAAAATAATTGTTTCATAGTTTGGTCTTCGGTATATTTTTAGTTTGTTTTGTTTTGTTTTTGATTATCCCTGATGGGAGAACAAATCTGATTCTTAGAACAACATCTTGGCTGGAAATGGAAACTCATTTATCAATTTGAAGATATTATTCCACCCAGTATTACCTCTTATGTTATTAGAGTTAAGGGTTAGGTTAATTGTTTCTTCTTTGTAGGTAATCTGCTTTTGCTCTCAGGCTGATTTTAAGATATTGGCTTTGTCTCTTGGTGATCTTTACATTGACTAAGATGTTTGTGTAAATTTCCTTTTGTTTATTCTTGTTTGTGTTTCATTGGATTGTTGTAATATAATTCAAGAATTGATATTTTTAGTCAAATTTGGAAAATTTATACACATTATGTCTTTGAATATTTTTTCTTTCTTCTTTTTATTCTCTCCCTTTGGAACTCTGATTAGGTAGACCTCTGTCCTCATGTATTTTGATTATTTTTTTTCAATCCTTTAATCCCTGATCCTTTCTTCACTTGTGCCCAATCTGATGGTTTCTTCATCCACTGAGTATTTGTTTTCAACATTTATGTTTTCATTTCTTTTCTAGTTTTTTAGTTCTTTTAAAAATTCTCCTGTTTTGTCATTTTGGTCTTTTCCTCCTTACTAACATTTTTTATCTTAATTTTTGTTTATGTCAATATATTAAACCAACTCATGTTATATTCTGTGTCTTTCCTTATAATTCTAATATCTCAACTCTCAGCAGTTACTTTTGGTTTTCAATCATGATGTTTGGATTCTTGACTCTTATTATTTAATTGTCATCTCTTATTCCTGGGAAATTTGTCTTAGAGGAATACTTAGAAATTTAGAAAGTGTGTCCCTTTCCAAGATAATTTGTTGGCTTTTAACAGGCACCTAGGGCCTCTTTCAACCTGGCATCACCTTAAAGGAAATTCTCCAGAAGAAGTTTTTCCAGACCACATAGGTCTTGTGAATTCAGGCAGCACACCTGTGTGTAGAGTAGTTTGTAGGTGTGAGTTCTCACGGGAAATGTTTTTCTCCCTCTAATAGAGATGGGAAGTCATGTTGCCATTTACCTCTGGGTTGCATTATTTCCACTTCAAATTCACACTAAGGGTGTAGCCATTTTGGGGCAAACTTTATTCAGAGGTCTCCATTTGGATTCCTTATTTTGGGTGGAGCCTGGGACTGATAACCATTTCACAGTGGTCTGTGTGACTATATCAACATTACAGGGGAAGGCAGATTCTTCTGGAGCACAGGCCTGTGCTTCACTTGTTCTCTGACCTCTGATGATTCCTTAAGCTCTTCTCAGGTCAGCGATGCATTTAAATGTCTTTTGAAATGTTGTGCCCGACATTTTTTGCTTTTTATTTTTCAGTTGGGAGAATTTTTCATTTCGGGTATCTAGTTGGCTACATTGCCAAAGATGGAAGTCGTTTCTGTTTAGATATTTCATTTGAGACATTTCATATGTTCGAATCAATGTGTCAGAGTTGTAAATGGGCACAAGTAAATTTGGTCAAGCACAACTATTTTTTTTAAGATTATTTATTTATTTATTTATTTAAGAGAGAGAGAGAGTGTGTGTGTGAGAGAGCAAGGGGGAGGGCAGAGGGAAAGGGAAAAGCAGACTCCCCGCTGAGCAGGGAGCATGATGTGGGCTCCATCCCAGGACCCTGGGATCATGACTTGAGCTGAACTCAGCCATTTAATTGACTGAGCCACCCAGGCACACCAGTCTTATACAGCTATCAAGTTATTTTTAGTAAAAGCAGTAGTCCTCGATATTTAGAGAAAACTCAGGGCCACATGTCCTTTCTGTATAACTCTGCTTGTGTTATGAGTACTTAGATTCCAACTTTTAGTGTCTTAGACTGAATATTTTTTAGAGTTGTAAACATTCATTATCAGCAGGCATAAAGGCAGTGATTTATCCTGTCCTGTATTCTTCACAAAGTTCCGGTGCCTAATCCTAGAAAGAGCTCTGAGCACATTTGCATGACATGTTCATTAGAGAGAAGCACTATGATATTCTACAGGTAGGATCAGCCCTACCTGTCATTGGCATCAGTGCAGCACGAATCCTGTGAACTCAGGGGGTAGGCCCCGTACTAAGACAGCATCAGCCCTCCCACCTGCAGCTGTGCTGGGGAGTTGGGGGAAGAGCTCACTAGATTCATATTACGTGTTTGTCCCAGGGTTTTGCCATGGCCCACCAATCAAGATAGCTTGAACACCACCAATTTCACCTAAGAATCCTCATTTTAACATTTATTTTGATAAATAACAAATACCTGTGTGAATCAGAGATAGAGATGACCAAAGCACTAGAGGCCCCTCTAGAGTGTGCTTCTAATAGGAAATGTTGGCTGCCCACCCCTGGAGCGTGTGTCTCTGACAAGGGCAACTGACTGTCCCTGGGGTGCCGATGAAAATCAGCTAATGCACACATATCTCACACCGCCTGCAATGATTCTTCTTTTTTGATTCTCATTGTCAGTCTCGGCTCTTCTGCTGGCATAAATACACGAGCTAAAAAGTGGCTTGGGATTGAATTTTTGGTATAATCTATAATATTCACTAAAGCTCCCACTTTTTAAAAAGTTTCTTCTGGAAACTATGCTGAGACTGTAAACCCGCTTTTGAAAAATGAATAATCATACCCTAGTTATCTCTTTTGTGTGTTGGAGATTTGCTGTTCAGAAAATCATCTTCATTTATAAAATGAATTTGCTTATAGATTCATTTATAAAATGTGTTGAGTATTGTCTCTTTTTCTGGTCATGAAGAATCTTTCAATATGTTTATTATTGTTAGAACAATAATGTATTTTATTCATGACATGTGAGGCCTAAATAATTAATTTTTAGTGTTTTTCTGGAGTTGTTTAATGCTAATTAAACTGAAAGCTAAAAATGTTTAAATCTTTGCTGACTTCCTAAGGAGACTTCTTAAGGAGACTGATTTATGGGCCTTTCCTTCCTCCGTCTGGCCCTGGATTTTTGGCACAAGTCAGAGCTTAAAATAGGTGTTTGCCTGTAGTCAGACCTTGCTGCTATTAATACTTATTAGATGCCTCGTATATTAACTTATTCAGTTTTTTATATTTCTGCCGCACTGAGCAATTTGCAAAGCACTCTCCATGCTATGATTTCAATTTAATGCTAAGAACCGCATAAAGCAGGTATTACTAATTTCATCTTACAGATAAGAAACCTGAGGCCAATAACTCATGGTCACAGTTAGTCAGGGTTGAATGAAGATTTAACCACATGTCTTATAATACCAATTTTGCTCTTTCTGTTATTCCATACATACCTCACTTCCCATTTTGGTGAGTTATGAAGTGGAATTGACTATAAAATGAGAACTTTACATGTCATTTCAGATGGCTAAGTTATTTGTATAGTAAAAATAGAACATGTACAGAAGAAAACATACATAAACTCACACGTATAAGGCTTATTAGAAGTTCACCTACATAATTTCTTATTGAGAGTTATTTCTCTCACCTCTGCTCTGCTGTCTGAAATCCACTATTTGTATCTCAGCCAATTGAATTAAAGCTACTTTATTTATTTTATTTATTTTTCCAAGATTTTTATTTGTTTATTTTTATGAGAGAGAGAGAGTGTGTGTGTGAGAGAGAGAGAGAGAGAGCAGAAGCAGGGGGAGTGGCAGGCAGAGGGAGAAGCAGGCTCTCCACTGAGCAGGGAGCCCGATGCAGGTCTTGATCCCAAGACCCTAGAATCATGACCTGAGCTGAAAGGCAGATGCTTAACCAACTGAACCACCCAGGGGCCCAAAGCTATTTTTTTTAAGGAACACTCTAACATGAATTAATTTATCATTTTCCTAGATAATCATAGCCAAGGCAAAACGTTTGAGAATTTGGAGCATAACTCATGAAAGCATCAGGGAAGATGACAAGAAGAACATCTAGAACCTAGTAAATTGCTCAGGAGGGACTGGAAGTGGCTGGAAGTTTAGGTGCTTGGAAGGGAGTTCCAATTCCCACAATTTGGGAGACAAAACACTAGTAAAATGAGAGGAATAAAGAAAAAAAATCCGATTTTGTGGAAATCCAGTTCTGACTCTACCAGGGAGCTATTTTTAAATTGCTTCCGTATCACACACAGCATAAAGACGGCATTATAATGCACTAGCTCTGTATGCAGGGGAGATAACATATAGAAACTTAGGGACATCTGCCAGAATTCCCCAGATCCGTCCAATCCCGCCACAGGACAAGCATGGACTCTTTCTTCCCTGTATGAAGCTCTCCGTGAGCACCATAGGCTTAGAGCACGTGAAGATGTCATGTGTACACACTGGTTTGAAGAGCGTATCTCATTGGGTCGGATGCCTCCACTAAGATGCCAAATGCAAAATCAGAACAGAGTTAATTAAGACTCCTGGTGTTTGTTACAAAAGAACACTGAACTCGGTAAAGTACCAAACAAATGGGAAGTGGCTTTTCATTCATTCCCATAGTAGCTCTGGCATGGCTCCATTCAGCTGCCTCGAGGAGCTGTGTTTAATTTCGTGCCATCTCCTGGTCATTACATGTAATTTTCTAGCAAATAGTTTACTCTTCGTAAACTAAATATTCATTTCTCTTGATGACAGTAAGCTGGATTGTCTGTTTAGACGTTGTCGCTGTGGAGAAACCAGAGTAGACTAAAACGAGCATTCTAAACAAGTTTAAAAACTGCTCAGGTCTCCAGGGTTGTCAAGGGGCTAGGGGTGTCCGCCAGGAGGGACCTCAAGGGGAGGATGGCCCTTAGCTCTATCAAGCAAAGCTGGCAAGGAAGCCGCGTCCTCACAGGATTCAAGCCAGAACAGCCACAGTATTGACAGGAGTGCCTTTGGTTTGTGTCTATGCAGTCCTGAAAGCAGAACTCAGTGTAGGCATCATTTTGTTTTTCTTATCTCCAACGAAGATGTATTACATTGGGTTAAGTTTTTTTTTTATTTTAATTTTTTTTATTATATTATGTTAGTCACCATACAGTACATCCCTGGTTTCTGATGTAAAGTTCGATGATTCATTAGTTGCATATAACACCCAGTGCACCATGCAATACGTGCCCTCCTTACTACCCATCACCAGCCTATCCCATTCCCCCACCCCCTCCCCTCTGAGGCCCTCAGTTTGTTTCTCAGAGTCCACAGTCTCTCATGCTTCATTCCCCCTTCTGATTACCCCCCCTTTCTTCTCCTACCTATCTTCCTAGTTCTTATGTTCCATAGATGAGAGAAACCATATGATAATTGTCTTTCTCTGCTTGACTTATTTCACTTAGCATTGATTGCTGGGCCTGGAGCAGTGACCTCTGACTGTTTTCTTCCTACATCCAGAGACTGTTAATTCTAGCCCCAGGTATTTTAATCTTGGCAAAACTTCTACAACATAGCTGCCAGGCCTTGAACTTCCGCTGGCCGGGAGGGTTAACACCAACCAGCACATCAGCACAAAGGAAGGGACAGTGAGGGCAGGACTTGCTACAGCCAGGCTGCAGATGGAGCCTCCCTGCTGCGATTTTAAGACTCTCTTTTTTCTTTCTTTCCTTTCTGCGAAGTGGGGTTCAAAAGTGATCTCAACGTGCACAGACTCCAGGAGACATTCCAAAGCAAGCTCCACCTTTATAAATCCAGTGAAGGTTTATGAGCTGTAAAGTTTGCATTACTAAAGAAAAAAAAAGAAGGAATTGAGATGTTGCAATTTCAGAACTCCAATCTGACAACTATTCCTACAGAAAGTAAGGCAGGGTCCCAGGACAGGCATCCACGCTCAGAGAAAGCAAGCCTCATTTTTATCAGGAGAGGGTTATGGGAAAAGCAGGTGCCAGCTTACAGTGCTGAATGTCCCTGCACAGAGCCTCTCTGTTGTTGCTCAGAGAAGTCATTAGAATCTGCTTCCTAGACAGACTGCCCAAGACATCCTCGAAGATACTAATTAGGGATGATGGGTGGAAGAGAAGGCTTTTAAGGGGACCATTTTAAATGAATGACACCCCCCTAAATCTGTCCTCAAAAGTGCTAGAAAGGATAGAGCGTTGAGTCTTAGAATCTCCTTCCGGGTGAACGTGGGCCAGAGAGCTCTCTGTTGGGCCGCGTCTGGTGCTCCGAGGGGTGCTGCGGGCGGGGTGCTGCCGCCATCAATACAGCGGGCAGAGCAGCGGCCACAGCTGTGCTGGAGACAGGTGAAGGCTCGGGGAGCTGGGGCGGCGAAGTGGGTTTGACTTGCCACAGAATGCAGAGTCCTGGCTCTTGAATCAGCCACCCCCAGATTGCCTTTTCAACAGTTTGCCTTGGTTGAAGCCAGCATTTGTTCATAGTTCTAATGTAGCAGGTTTCTGTAACGTGCACTAAATATCCTCCTCATGAAATCAGGTTTGGGAGACTTGCAGGTGCTCGGCTTCATGGGATTTTATCCACGTCACCCTTCACAGAGTCTAATTCAGAAGTGGTGTCCTTTTAGAAGGAGCCACGTGAACTTTTGCTGTCATTTTCATCCATGACTTCTAATTCTGCCCTCTGAGTAGCGCCGAGCCGCCTCGCTTCTGTCCGGCATCACTGCACTAGAATGTTCACAAGAGTTGTCAAATTCCCCTTCTTCTCTGTCAGCTGCAGGCTGGCTGATCCAGGCTTCCTCCAGTCAAGTAAATATCCCTCCTCCTGAGTACGGGGTACCACAGGGAGTGCTCTCTGAGAGTCCCCACGTGGACTGTCCCCAAGAAGAAAACTAAGAATTCTATCATTATAGTTTCCTCAGTTATTAAAAAAATGGCATGCTTCTTTCTTTCTTTCTTTCTTTCTTTCTTTCTTTCTTTCTTTCTTTCTTCCTTCCTTCCTTCCTTCCTTCCTTCCTTTCTTTCTTTCTTTCTTTCTTTCTTTCTTTCTTTCTTTCTTTCTTTCTTTCTTTCTTTCTTCCTTCCTTCCTTCCTTCCTTCCTTCCTTCCTTCCTTCCTTCCTTTCTTTCTTTCTTTCTTTCTTTCTTTCTTTCTTTCTTTCTTTCTTTCTTTCTTTCTTTCTTGCAAGAGCCACGCACAGCTCTTTACCAGGGTTGCAGTAGCACCACAGCATGGTGCTTAGAGCTAGACGGCCTATGCTGGAATCCTGGCCCTTCCACAGTGGCTGTGTGACTCAGGGCAAGTTAGTTAACCTCTCTGTGGCCTCAGCTCCCACATCAGTAAAACAGATCTAATAAGAGTCTCTGTCTCACAGAGGAGATCTGAGGTTTTAATAAAATGAGTTAGTATTTGTAAAGGCTTGCAATAATACCTGGTCATATTAAGTGCTATAAAATGTCTTTTTAAATAAAAGGAAGGAAGGAAGGAAGGAAGGAAGGAAGGAAGGAAGGAAGGAAGGAAGGGAGGAAGGAAGGAGTAAGTCATTTAAGAAGAAAGACTTTTTATTTCTTTGGATGCTGGTAGGGGGCAGTTAAGGCACGGGCGCATAAGACAGACCCAAGGTGAAATTGTCCTATTGGATCAGGTCTCAAGAGGAGTGGAGAGTTGGCTATTAAATTAAGTGATTTTTCTGGATGTTTAGGTTTTGACACTCTTTGCTGTGCCCAATAGGCCTAACATAATTAAAAAAACTTTATCAATAAGGGCATTGTATGTTTGCCAAAAGTAATATATGGTCTGTAAATATATAATACATTTATAATATTGACAATTCCTAGCACTTCTCATTTCTCAATCTTTGCGTAAGACTCAAGTTACCCACTGAAATTAGTCAGAATGCCTTAGCATATTAGCAGATGCTTTCTGTAATTTCCATGCAGGAATTAAAGTGGATTTTCTGCCTGATTTGGGGTGGGAATGGGACCACAGAAACCTCTGTCCATGCCTTCTGCTGAAATACACGCACCATGAGAATCAGGTGGGCTTCTAATGCTCACCCTAGCCTGTCTTTGACCTCAGTCAGCTTCCTGGGGACAGGTCAGTGAGGGGCTGAAGCTCTCTGCCTGATGGGGAGGGGTTATAATGCCGCTGTCCTCCACGCAGGTACTGCCAAATTACGGTGGTTAATTGTGCTTGGGGACAGAGAATATGACAAGTTTTCAATGGGCACTCATTAATTTTCCTTCAAAAACTCTTTAATGGAAACTTGATGGTGGTGTAAAACAGCTAATGAAGTTATGAAGGACCTTAATTACAGGCTGGCATTCTTTCAGACATTGAAAAATAGCTACATCATGCCACCAGTTCACCTAAGTTAGAACTCAGGAAAATATCCTTAAATGGTGTGTCTGCATGACAAACGGTGGCCATATGGAGGGCTCTCTAATCCCTTTAAGAAGTGTGTTGGATGGATAGAGAGAAGGTGCAATTCGGTCATCTCAAATAAATGACAGATGACCTGTCTGATGTAGTCTGTTCCCTGATGGTGGGGACCTTTGCAGCACAGAGCACAGCACACACTAATCAATTCCATGCTGAGAGATAACAAGTGGAGAAAAAATTGCAAAATAAACGAAAAATTGTTAACATGTAATCTTAGGAATGGATAAGGAAATGATTACACCAAGAGAAAAATAGAGAAAAAGAGGAAAAAGCAAAGAAAAATAGAGAAAAGACAAAAACAGGCAATTAAAAAGAATCTTAAATGGCTAATGTAATGTGAAAAGAAGTTCCATATCATTAGGATTAAAGAAATTGCAATTAAAGGAAACATGACGTAACATTTTTTTACCTATAAAATTGGTAAAGATGTGAAAAGCGAATGGCCCCTTTCTGCTCTCCACCTGCAGCCTGTAGGCTTGTCCCCCAATTACAACTTTCTCGGCCCTTCTGAACTGCATCCAGCAAGTTCTCAAAGGGGCTTCTCCCTGCTGTTGCCTCTGCCTGGAAGATCTTCCCCCGCTGGTCCTTGTCTGCTCTGCCTAAATGCCCCTTTCCCTCCCAATTTGAAGTATTCTCTCCCCTGCGTATTTTTCAACTTCTTAAAACTTACTTTAATTTTTAATCATCTAATTGTCTTCATTGCTTCTCTTCTGCTCTGGACTGTAAGCTGCAAATGGGCAGGAACCCACGGGTGGGGTGTTCACTGATTTATACACAGCCCAGAAATAATGCTGAGCAGGCAACGGCTGCTCCATTCACGTTTGTGAGGCGGGATTATTAACATTCTTTTCAAAATGTTATGCTTATGGTACGTTGAGTAGTATGAAATGGTTTTTATAGGCCAGAATTTTTGTCAACTATCATCAATTTAGTATGGTTTAACTTTTAAATTAATGTGATTTTCAGAGGACATTTTTAGTTGAAAGTATTAAAAGAGTAAACATGCCCATATCTTGCTATTTATTTATCCATATCATTTTGCATAATGATATGCAAAAGGTGACCATACTCACAGCCTTATTGATAATTTGGCAATAATAATTAAAAAAAAGATTGAAACAGCCTAAATGTCTAATCTAAAAGAACTAGGTAATTAAATTAGGGTACATCCATGCACTGGAAGTTTAAAAATATGTATTGATAGGACACATTTTACCACAAGAAGTTAAGCGAAGTACATTATGTAACAGTGTATATGATTTTCTCTGTTTTTCTCTGTCTCTCTCTCTCACACACACACATACACACTGCACAGATCAATAAGTCCAGAAGGATATATACCAGTACTAACAACAGTTAATTTCTGGGTGGTGGGGATACTCATGATTTAAATGAATATCCATTACTTGTGCTATAAGGAAAGATCCTTTGAAAATATTAAATTCTAGAACCTATTAAAATTATAGGTAGATACATGTTTAGATAGTTTGATGGCAGATCAATAGGAAAGAGAGAACTACAATTATAATTCAATTGAGATCTACACCTCCTACCGTCCCAAATCACAAGCAACTTATGTTTAATACAGTTACGTCATAGAGTTCTTGATTTTATCATTGAAGTCCAGGGTAGTCAGCGTGAAGTTCTACAATTTAAGATGAACTGTTCTCTGTTCTAAACTAAAAGGGCTGAGAAAAATCAAGGAAACATTCCTGATATCATACTGTGGTGTTCTTAGGAGATAGGACATTACCTAGAGGGACATCCAACACGTCTTTCTCTGAACTTAAGGCATGTTTGAGCTTTGTAACAGAATTATAAAATTCTTATCTTTAATAGCTCCCTAGATACTTGTTTTTGAAATAGTATCTTAGAGTTACAACCTTTTTCTCCGCAAAGTATAGCGAGAACCTGAAAAAGCAACTGTGAACAGACAGTGTCTGTCCATCCGTGCACGTACTGGGTGCTCGCTAAATATTAGTGCCCTCCCTCACCCCCAGCTAAGAAGCCACTAGAACTCTGTAAACTCAAGATCCTGTCGGGTCAAGCATATGTTTACTCTGACATCCCGTCCATTTACCAGTTTGTGTCAAACTCCATTAAACACTGTGGAAGAGCTTTAAAAAAAAAAAAAGATGGGTGAGAATAAAAGCCTCTGTCCTAAGGGCTGGCCATGAATGAGGTCTGAGAGAGTGGTGGGAACAGTCTCTTCTCACCACCTCGCCAGTGACGTTCTGTTTCCCAGCCCCTCAGGTGAGAGTGTGTGCAGCCAGCACCTACCTGTGCCTCACTTGGAATGGCCCCCAAATGTGAAACTTCTGAAACACAATTATTGTTTACACTAAGCAATCAGTGACAGCTTTCTCTTCTTTGGTTCAGACATTCCAGTCTTACTTGCAGATGCAGGAATAGGTGTAAGAATCCGGTCAAAAGCATTCAGACCTCCTTTGCTCCCGTGGCGGTTCTGCCCCATTCTGAATGAGTTCAGGGAAGACAGCGTGCTGTGGGATGTCCCCATTCACAAGGCACTGGCATGCCTGAGCGATGTCTGCAAGCATGTGCGGCTCCTATCACACCTTTTCCAGATTCTTTACTGAGCTTCTGTGTATTTCAGCGGGGCAGTCAGTTGAGAGGCTCCACCTCATCGCATAAACAAGGATATTTTCTGTGGCTCTAATTTACGTTGCAGCTGTGGTTAATGCCGTGAGTGTTTACATAAAGATTGATGCATGGATACCTTTTCAGCAGCTGGGAGGCTGCAGGCCGCCAAAACCTCAGCAAAGCGCAGTAAATCTTTTTGAGTCAGCACTAAGACAAACCAAGAATCTCTTTTTTTCTTTTCCCGTTAATGCATCTGAATTAAACCATTAAGCAGGGATGAAGGTGAAGTGTTGTGAAAGTTTTGCAGAAATAGGAAAGTGCGGTGTTCCACTTTGAGAGATTGTGACCAGACTTGTCTTACTCGGCACCTTTTATCCCCAATGCTATGTAGGGCTACTTCTAAATGTTCTTTTGCTTTGAATTATGGCCTGGGAGGAGAGGTGCTGGCCAGTAAAAGAGGGAACAAATGGATACTCTGAGGAAGGTGGCCACACATCTCTTTAGGTCACTAATAAGTAAGGGGAACTTTTGGCTATTGTGATGTTAGATCTGGAAAAATCTCCTGGTTCTGATCTGTCGCTGTGGGCCAGAATGCGATGGCATTGAGACCAGGGACCTGTTAAATCATTTGTTCCATGCTTATCACATTTAGTCTTCTATAATACCCCTTTTTCATTTTTTATTTATAACATTTCTGTGCCAGGCAACTGTTTAAGAACAGAAGATTAAAAAAATAAAGTAAAAGCCTGGCTCCTTCCCCTCAAAGGGGAAGTGAGAAGCACGTGGCGAAGCCGAGAAACCACCACAGAGCAAATCAGGCGACTCTGTCCTCTTTCCTCCTGGCCTGTGGGAGCCTGCCCTTACTGCTTCCATGCCCGTAGTGCTTCCCATCTGCAAGGCTGCTCTAGCAGCCGTGTTGCCATGAGAAGGTATGGGATTGTTATTAAGAAAGCGGATGCTTATGAAATTCTGAATCCTCCCTAGACTAAATACATTAATCCACGTCTAAGTTCTTTGGGCTTTGGTCTCCTGCCCTTGTCATAAACATTTTATTCCCCTAAAAATGCAGCTTTTATATCTCCAATTTGACCTAAAGCATGGAGAGTATACAATAAAATAAAGGAAGCCTGCTATAGTTATCAGCCCCCAGAAAAGCTTATGTCTGCAAGTGGTAGTCTGGCTTGATTTGAGTTGGACTACTGGAAAACCACAGAGAGACAGGAAAATTCTGTAGTTTGTCCAAGAAAGCTTTGCCCTTCATTTTAGGTGTTACAGAATACCTCAGATTTAAAAAAACAATATCTATCTATTTATCTAGCTATCTGTCTATCCACTTTTAAAATGCTTGATATTTGGTGTATGCTTTAAATGTGCATTGATTGCTTTTCAACTGGCTCAAATTTAAAACTCAGGGATTCTGCTCTGTGCCAAGAAATTAGTCAGACATTCTTAAATGTGAATGTAGTGTTCACAGTATTTATCAGTAAAAAGCATGATTCTGAAGCAAAGGCTTGGCTGCTCCAGAACTCTCTTCCGTCAGCCTCCCCCCATGGTGCAGCGGGGAGCCCGAGGAGCCCTTCCCTATCTGGGGCCTGGAAACTCTCCATGGAGATCCCCAACTAACCGATTTCAAGTTTCTGTGTGGAAGGCAGAGTTCCTCCACAGATGCTTTTTTGGGGCCGGGAACTTAAGCTTTCAAAAGAGGTCTCTGTAAAAAAAAAAAAAAAAAAAAAAAAAAAAAAAAAAAAAAAGTAAAGAAAATCCTGACGTCTGAGAGAATCTGATAACAATACTTGGAAAAGTGGCTGCCGGTCTCTGGGGAGAAGAGAGGATGCACAGGAAGGACATTCAGGAAGTTTGCAGCTTGCCTCCTTCTCCCGTGTGTGACCCAGATGACAAGCACACGCCTGTCCCTCCTTCCTGGTGGCTACTAAGTGAAAAATAGCCATGAGTAAAACCTTTTCATTGTTTCTTTACAGAAGCAGGCTGGCATGGGGTGTGTGAGGTTGCGTAGTTCATCGTTTCCAGTAAAACCTCAGGATAAAGAAGGACAAGTTCAATAGAGTGCCTAGTTTGTGTCTTCTACTCAGCTGATAATTAGCCCTGTAGACTCCTGCTGTTGCAGATCTTTGCAAGAAGCTCTTGTCTTCTTGCTCCAACAAGAGCATCTCAGAGTCCCGTGGGCTGTTCATCTCTGCAGGCCAGTCCCGGAGAGAGGATCGGGGTATTTGCTGACGGGACCAGAATTAGCCTCAACTCCATCCTTTTCATGAAATCTGGCTTTCAGTTTGTTTCAATGATTTCTTTTTTCCTGAAAGCAGAGTACTGGAGGGACAAAAATGCACAACTTAGCATCAAATGGAAGTCTGGATGACTGAAGTGTCTACCTAGTTGGGTTCATTGTAACCTGCTTTTCTCTCCAGTTGATTTATTGGGCCCAGATTTTCAAAGTGCCCTATTTTAGCCTATTCCATCTGTCTGATTGAATTGAACCTTCCCAGGTGCTAAGGTGGCCACCTGCTAAGGTCTCATCTGCTGGTACCCTGGAGAATTTGGCGTTCAACCAGATATTCAAGGAAACCCACCTGCTTTGTGGTATTTATTGATTTCCATGGCATAAATACCCTGACCTACCCCAACCATGGGTGTCGCCCAGCTGTGGATGTGATACTACTGACCATAGAGTAAGGAAGAGGCCCGGAGCTGTGCCGGCTGCCCCCAGCACACCCCTGCTCCCCAGGCTGTGGTCAGCCAAAAAACATCTCTGCGGGTCAAATCTTGACTTCAGCGTCCTCACTCAAGCTGACATTGGAAGACCCTTGTTTTCTGTACCTTTCCCATTAGGGGTCTCCACCCCGGAGTGCAAACTGAATCAGAGAGGGAGTCCTGGGGAGGCATTTCCTAGCATCTGAAATGAAAAAAATCCGTGTTCGTATTTCTCTAAGGAAAACTGGCAGCCTGCTGAGGAGGGT
The DNA here is from genome assembly GCF_017311325.1 of Ursus maritimus. NCBI lineage: Eukaryota > Metazoa > Chordata > Mammalia > Carnivora > Ursidae > Ursus > Ursus maritimus. Next base: position 57,851,559 of record NW_024424230.1, on the reverse strand, counting down.
CTGGCTCATGGAATGAATGAGGGCCACCATTGTCATCACCCACCTTGAAGATGGCTCAAAAAATTTAAAAGCATAAGAGTTGCATTTCATTATAAATAAATCCTTCATTTATTACTTCACACTTTTATCCTTAAATCTTTTCAAGGATTTATCCTTTTAAAATCTGTGGCACTTTTGGGGCATCTGGATGGTTCAGTTGGTGGAGCGGCCAACTTTTGATTTCGGTTCAGGTCATGATCTCAGGGTCCTGGGATCGAGCCCCACGTTGGACTCAGCAGGGAGTCTTCTTGAGGGTTCTTTCTCTCTCTGTCAGTCCCTCTCCCCCCACTCACACTTACTCTCTCTCTCTCAAATAAATAAATCTTTAAATCTGTAGCACTTTTATCTCCCTAACCCTTCTCTCTTCTTTATTTTCTCCATAGTATGTATGCATGTGGGTATGTACACATATGTATATGTATGTATACATATATAGTCTGATTATTTTTATTACTTCTCCCCCAGTAAATGTAAGATTCATGTTTACTGCTGTACTACCACTGTTCAGCATGTATTACAGCTTAAAAAGTCTATTGAATAAATTGAATGACTATCTTACTTTTACCTTTTTTCATGGGTATTATTAAATAACGAGTGAATTTTATTGCCATAATATTTTTTTTCAAGTTCAGTGATATTATTATGGTTCAGTTCATGAGGGAGTCAGAAAACTTAGTATAAAGACTTTTTTTTATAATAGTATTTTTTTATTATATTATGTTAGTCACCACACAGTACATCCCTGGTTTTTGATGTAATGTTCCATGATTCGTTAGTTGCGTATAACACCCAGTGTGCCATGCAATACATGCCCTCCTTACTACCCATCACCAGCCTATCCCATTCCCCCACCCCCCTCCCCTCTGAAGCCCTCAGTTTGTTTCTCAGAGTCCAGAAGGGGGGATGAAGCATGAGAGACTATTTCCATAATATTAACCCACAGGTAATCGTTGACATTTAATAGTAAAAATAATTAAAATACTTACAGACTGAATTATTTGGAAATATGCAGTGTTCTCAGGAATAAAGTGATCTTGAAATAAAAGTTTTTAAGAAATTTTTAAAAAGAGGACAACAGGAGATTTTTCTACATGCATTAAATATTTTATGACATAGCATAGTACATATTTTATCAGTTGTATTAAAAATGAGGAACTGCAAGCTACCTAGCGCTCCATATAATAAATAGGTATAACTGTCTTTAGTCTGCACTTTGTATTTGACCCATGTTCAGAGGAAACAAGGTCTCAGCTGCTGCTGTTGCAGTTTTCAACTAAATATGCTTCATACGTTTTTCTTTGTCATAAAATTTCCGGCTATCAAATGTCCTCCAGGGTTGCTTTATTTAATTTTTACAAGTGAACATCACTCTTTGGCACACACTTCTGGCAAAGGGGAGTTGGTAGTTAGTGTAAAGAAAGCCACAAACCATACAAAGGAACTGTAACGTCATAAAAGACGCCCGAAGGAACATAAAAGTGAAAATCCTCGTCCTGGGAAACTAAGTATCCTCCGTTGAAATGCTTGCCAATGTTCTATAAATACTGGGAAATAAGAAAACTGAAATAACTCTATCTTCTTCCTTCTCTCGGAAGAATACTGTAAGTGCATTTTTAGTGGAGAAAATACAGTTGTTTTTAAAGAGATCTTGTAGGACAACTTTGCATTTCATTATTCCACCACCTCTCTTGTGGGTGTGGCGTATGCCTGGGACCAGCAGCGTAGGAAATGACAAGAGCTCTCCCACGCGATTCACGTTCTCATGTGTATCTTTCAAGGACAACCTCATAAACACCAGTTTGAATACTTGTATTCGCTTGGTAACCTCTTTCGGAAGGACTTAAGTTTAAATGAATGAGGTTATTTATGGGTTTAACCTAAATATGCATTCACTGCCTTTCCCCTAAGATAATTTTAGGAGAGTTTTGGCAAACACGCACTAAAAGGAAAAGTATGTACTAGAACACGGATTAACTGAAACCGACCACAAAACATAATGATGTGCCAATTAAAAAGAGAAATGATGCCAAAGCTTATTCGTATGTATTTTAATGCATGGCTTTCTGGAAGTGAGTGTGTGTGTGTGTGTGGACAAGGGGAAATTGGGCTGTAGTTATTCTGTACAATTAAAGTTTTCAGGCTCCCAAGTACTGCCTGCACTGTGGCCTTGTACATTTCAATGCTGGTCAAGAGCCATATATTAGTGGCCGATACCAGCTATCTTCCTCTACTTTGTGCCAGACACCATGCAGATGCTTTGAATATATGTCTTCATTGGATTTGTGAGAAGGTGCTGCTGATCTCATTTTAGACATGCCTCGATTAACCTGGAGACCTAAAGTGAGTATATCAGCATCATAGCTGACTGAGACAGGTAGTAGAGAAGGGAGTCAAGGGCAAAGTTATTTTGCTGGTGGGGCTAAGTTACTGCCAAGTGCCCTGTTGAAATTTCAGATACGTCATCTTTGGTTTTGAGAGGAAACTGACACCCCAAGATGGAGGGAAATTAGCATTGTTGGTGCAGTCTAGACAAGTATACAAAACAGCAAGCTAGTTTAAGAAAGGATAAAAGCTGTGCATCACTGACTCTGAAATGTAAAGTTTTATATTTGAGACCTAGAAAATAAGTACACGTGAGCTAAAATTAACTTATGAAGATATGGTGACCTATGAGGACCAAGATGACCAGGCCCCTGATGCCATCTTTAAGGTGATGCTCTAACTTGGTCTCCTGCTAGAACTCGGGCCTTTCTTCTAATGGGCTGCTCATGAATTTTCAACTGTGATCCCCTATGGTCCCCAGATCTGAACACCACCAGAGGTGGATTGTAGACTATGAATTTTAACAATTATCATTTTCTAGTGATTTTCCACTCATTTCTTATAGATCTTTATTTCATTAAATTTTTATCTCAAGCCATATTGTGAAGTTCTTATAAGAATGAGCAGGAATGGAATCTTATGCAAGCATCTGAGAGTTTCAAGTAAGCTGGAGAATGGGCACGTCATCATCACAGTGCTGCAGGCTAAAAAGTCCGAAGTCAAATTCAAGCAGTTTTCTGCGCAAATGCATCACTTGTGAGGCTGTGCAGGAAACTCCCATACATCTGGCTTTGAAACAACTGAAACAATCATTCCTGGAATGTCTTCTGTAGTCAACTTCTATGAGAAAACAAACATGGACATAAGGGGTTGAGTTTTAAAGTCGGTTTCGGAGCATAGCGTGGGGAGAATTCAGAGGCAGTCCTGCATTCTAAGCTTCCACAATGAAGGTTGTTCTTCGTCGTAAAGAACATGGCTGGATCCTTCAGTGTCTTCTAATTTGTCTAGAACAGATGGCTTTATTTGTATAATTTCAGTGTTCTACATAACATCATTCCCTGAAAAAAGTAATCTATATATGGATTGTGTAGTGACTGCAGTTATCCAAGTAGGCAATCAACCAGGATGCGTTTTTGTATATCCGTTGCTTACATTCCTCACTCCCTGTCCTCTTTAAAGAGTGCCACAGGAACTGCTCGGCGCTCTGCTGCCGAGACGGTCCACCGCGTTCTCCCTCGTCTGTCTCCTGTGGTCTCAGAGTCTCTCCCTGCTCAGTCTTCTCCTGTCCTACCTGCTAAGGAATCTAGTACTATCCTTCCTCTCTGCTCACCCTGCTTCCCTGTCTTTAGTTTAGTAGGACTTCCATAGAGCTTCACCTCAGGAGCCACACTGCCCTTGCCCTGGCTCTTCCCAACCCCCCACCCGCCCCCTCCCCACCTCAAGTAGCCATTGTTTTTTAAGATTTTATTAATTTATTTATTTGAGAGAGAGTGAGAGAGAACAAGAGCAGGCAGGGGGCAGAGGGGAGGGAGAAGCAGGCTCCCCTGTTGAGCAGAGAGCCTGATGCTGGACTCGATCCCAGGACCCTGGGACAATGACGTGAGCTGAAGGCAAATGCTTAAGCAACTGAGCCACCCAGGTGTCCCTAGGCTTGGCTTTTAAAAAGAGAAGTATGCCCTCACTGCTTCCACTTCCTGACCTTCCATGTACTTCTCAGTCTCCCTCTTCCACATGATCTTTTCTGTAATTCTACTGAGACTTTTCTACACATATTACCCATCTTCTCCAAGAGCTAAAATATATGAATGCCCTCATCAAAGCTGGTCCCTCTACCGTATTTGATTCCCTCTCTCCAATCCCTCATTTCACATTCATTTACCTTTTTTTTTTTTTTTTTTTGCTTAACTGGGTCATCTTTCTTGACCAGCGGGCTCTTTAAAAATTGTTAGTTTCTCCCAACTCCCATCCCTGATTATCTTATGCTCTAAACGCTCTTGCTGAAGAAGCAGCAAAAATCATTTGGCATTATGGAAAACTTTATTTGAATGAATGGGACATCACATCAACTACAATTTCAGTTAAGTTCTGTAGAGGTTCTGAGTCTCATTATCTCATCAGTTTCTGTTTACAAATGTAATTTTAATGTCACATACTATTCCACCATGTGTCAACAGTGTATATAAACATTTTCTAATCATTGACTATTTAGGCTATTTCTAGTTCTCGGGATAGGTAATTGCCAGGGATTTTCAGACCCTAAGTATCCCTATAACTTTTCCCTGATGAGGACTATGTGCCCCAAAAGGTACTGGGCCAAAAGGGGTTGGTTTCCTTACCTCTTGTCTATCACTTTCCACACGTGTACACACACACACAGACACAAATATACACATACACAAATATACATATACATAGTCAAACACACACACACACACACACACACACACACACTTGTCAGTTGTTTCTGGGGGTTGGAGTGGATGTGGGAAGATCTGGAAGGCAGGGAGGGCAGGTGAGGGCAGAGTGATGGTGACAATGACAGGGACAGGAGTCTGGCTTCCTCAGAAAGAGGCCTTCAGTGCACAGAAGGTACAACTTCCACTTCCTGTTGTGTATGGATCTGTGTTTCTGAACCAGGGGGAGTATGGTGGGAAGAGAATGGAACATACTTTTACCTTCTGTAGGGCTGGCTGGTTTGTTTGGTTTCCAGGGGAGACAAATGCACAGAACACTACAAGCTGAGTTTCACAATTCAGTTTGGTTGACCTACTTGTGAAAGTTCCTCTGAGATTCTTGAAAATAGATTTACTCTGTGTGTGTGTGTGTGTGTGTGTGTGTGTGTTTGCGTGTCTGTGTTTCTCACTTCCAGTATGTCCATAGCTATTGGGGAAGTTGGTAGAAGAAACATCACAGACTGCCACTAAAATCCAATTTTTTTTTAAAGATTTTAAGTAATCTCTACACTCAACATGGGGCTCAAACTCACAGTCCAGAGATCAGGAGTTGAACCCTCCACCAGTTGAGCCAGTCAGGCTCCCCAGATCCAATCTTAAACCAGAAATTTTGTACTCAACAATTATCTTTAAAAATCCATTTTTTAATGAAGAGATTAATTATTTAGGAGTTACATTTCATTTTAGAGTACTCTGAAGATAATTTTTCAAAAGAAAATCTTTCATGGTGTTGTAACACCCTCCATTCATAGACAAGAGTGTGGCATATTTGTAAATAGACTTGCTGAATATTTCTGAATAGGCCTGTCCTAGTCTCCACAAAGAGCGAATACTGGTAATAGGTTTTGTTTCAGACTGACCAGTCAACTCAGATGACAGTATAAAACATATATTATGCTGAAGACCTCCTGGAGTTGCGATATTTGGATGCAAAGAAATAAATGTAATATTTGTTCCCACCTACTGGGGCAACAAACTTGTAGACTGAAAAATTGAAAAGCTCAAATGATAGAAATTGATTAAATGCAAAAATTCATCAGTTCTATTCAGGAAAATAAAATAATTAAGTAATCTGGTTTTTAAGCTACAAAGAAAATGCATTTCCTGTAGACTTTCCACATTTGGTAATATGAACTATAATATATAAAGAGTTGTTATAAATCGATAGGATAAAAGACAAACATCTAATAGGCAAATGGGCAGTGAGCATGAACAAGCGATTCATAATACAAAATATTAAAATCTTAAAAACCTAGGAAAATCTGTTTAATTTCATTACTAATTATGAAAATGTAAATTAAAATAAAATATTTTATAAAAGGCAAACCGATTCATAAACTGAATTTGATCAAGGACATGTATTTGAAAAAGATTTAGGGTTAAAATTTTGATTAATACTATCAAATATGATGCACATATAAGCATAATATATGCATTTACATTACTATATTAATATATACTGTATTAATATATATGCATAGATGATGACATATTCTATTTTTAGGAATTTATCTCAAAGTACTAATGGAACAAATATTCAAAGATACATTTAAAAGGTATTCAACACATTCTTATGGTTAATAGCAAAAATGTAGATAGAATATAAATATTAATAAAAACTTGCATTTATAAAAAATTATGGAATACTACATGGGTAATAAAATGGCTATATGCCTATATTTATTGACATGGAAAGAGTTACATTATATATTACTAAGTGATTAAAGCAAATTTCAAAATAGGACGATCCTTAGTGTATATGTACAATATGAATGTGAGAGTTTTCGTGTGTAGGGGTGTTTATGCAAAAATAAAAGATCGTAAGTATTTCCACATTTTGTCATGATCTACGGTTGACCCTTAACAACAACATGGGTTTGAACTGCGTGGGTCTATTCGCATACACATTTTCTTCAATAAATAAACTATAGTACTGTAAATGTATTTTCTCTTCCTTATTATTTTCTTAATAACATTTGCTTTTCTCTAGCTGACTTTATTGTAAGAATACAGTATAGAATACATGTAACATACAAAATAGGTGTTAATGTGATTGGTAAGGCTTCGGGTCGATAATAGGCTATTGGTAGCAAGTTTACGGAGGAATCAAAAGTTATATGTGGATTTTCAAATGCGCAGGGGTCAGCACCACCAACCCTCACATTGTTCAAGGTCAGCTGTATATTATTTTACAAATAAGGAAAAATATAAAGCTGTTTACGATCATATGTTCTATATATACCACCATATTGTTAGTGAGAATGAAGAATTCTGACCCTTATTTATGAGCAATCACCTCTAGATGATGTAAAATTAAGACATATTATGAAAAGAACTGACAAAGGGTAAGTGAAATGAAAACCCAAGTATGCAACTGAATGAAAGTTACTGGGTACATAAAGGGGTGTGTCATCTATTTACTGATGACAGAGCAGGAGATAGTACTAGGTAGAGGTGAAAATGATTTAAAAAATATATTGGTCATTTAATACGAAAATTATTAAATATGGGATGGTGAAGTTTTTTTTTTTTCTACCTCTATCTTTTACAGTTACTTTTAACCAATTAATGACAAATCTCATCTGGGAATTAGAACTCAGAGAATTTTACAGGTCTCAGCATATAACCCAAAGTGCTGCAGTCATGCTCATTGCCTCAGAAAGTTGCATTACTTGGGTTCATATCCATTAGAGCAACCATTTCTGTGTTACTAGATTTTAGCTATCATTCAACAGCAGAGCATCATAATATTTGCAAAGTGAATGTCACTACTGACCCATTGAGAAGATCTATTTTTCTTCTAGGATTTCACATTATGGTCAACGTTTGATGCATGGTTAAATCTTGGCTCTTAGAGTACATGTGAAAATCTTTGTAAGAGTTACAAATAGGGTCACATGGGTGGCTCAGACGGTTGAGTGTCTGCCTTCATCTCAGGTCATGATCTCAGGGTCCTAGGATCGATTGATTCCTGTGTTGGGCTCCCTGCTCAGTGGGGAGTCTGCTTCTCCCTCTCCCTCTGCCTCTCCCTGCTGGCTTGTGCTCTCTCTTTCTCACTCTCTCTCTCTAGTCAATAAATAAAATCTTAAAAAAAAGAGTTAAAAATAATGTAAATGGAGCTTTCACCAGAAATCTTCGAAGCGTTATCATTTCCTGATATTTGTGTTTGATCACCAGTTTCTGTGCCAGGTCACATGTTCAGCTGCTTGGCAGCCCTTGCAATATATAAAAAACACTTCCATTTTTATAGGAATGTGCTGGCAAAAATCTACCACTTCTATGAATTATTAGTCCTTTTCTGCTAATTATTTTGAAAAATACAGAGGTGCAGGTCCAAGTTCAAGTGGCTCTCAACATCTGAGACATACTTGGTATAAAACTGCTCGATTAGAAGAAAATCTCTGCCTCATTTGGCTACCAGTTTCACCACTGCATTATGAAGCCTAGGGGGAAAATCCAGTTACTTTTTGTATTAGAAACTGAGCAACAAGTTGATTGAAAGAATGAGAAGAGTACTCACAGAGGAAACTGATAATAAAGCAAGTAACCAATTTACAACATAAAGATAGATTTTTGCATTTTCCTTAATGTTTCTGAAAAACAGAAAATTACAAACTGAAAGGGACCTGGTTGGAAACCCTGGAACTCATATGTCTGGTTTCAGGGGACAAGTAAATCCCATGACTTTAAATGACTACTACAAAAAAACTAAAAGAAGTAAAAATTAATCAGCCCTGTCCCCTCATCTTCAAGTGACATATTGGCATGCGGCCTTCTATCTATGTGTATTTGTACAAATTGAACTCCTGCTGGGCACGCTGAGGGCTAAACAAAATTAACATAGGGAAAGTCACAGGATGGAGGGTGGTGTGGGAAGGTGTTTGATGATATAACTTCTACTAGAGGCTCTGGCGTGCTGCTTAAGTTAATAATCAGACACACAAAATTTGTAGAATTATAAAAAGTTGTTTTGAATTCCATATTATAGCCAGATCAGGGTGACAGATCATTCCATAGCAAGGAGAGTAAGGAAAGGAAAATGAAGAAGGAAGGAAAGACAAGAATATAGCCCCCAAAGGATGACAAGGCTGTGAGTAAAGAATCTCAGAACTCTGGGGTCCCGAATCTCCTAGATTTCCCTGCCTGCTGGGCCAGGGCAGGAGAGGTAGTAGGACTGGGAGCCCCAGCAGAGTCAGCTCATGGGCCTGGGGAAGGTAGCTCCCGAGAAAAGAAGTTTCCATAACTTCTTTGTCTAATGGAAAGAACTGGAGCTTGGATCTGCAGAGGCCAATAGGAAAATGGGGGAAGAGAGGGAGGGAGAGAAAGGGGAGAGAGAAGAGATACATAGAGTTTTGTTTGTAAAGGAGCAATTGTTGATGAATGTATTCGAGGAGGAAATGTCCTGAGCTTCTAGGCATAGCAGTCCCCACCTCCACTCCCTTAGAATGTCGGTGCTGCAGGGTGCTAAAGGGCATTTTGTCTCCTTGGGCACACAAGACATGAGAAACTTGCTCTGCAGACTGAATGACTTTGAGTCTAGGGTGTGTTTGTCGCTTCTGGACGCTGTGCTGCTCCGTTCCAGATTTCAGTTCTGCTGCTGGATGTTGGTGCTATCAAGGGGACGTTTGGGAGTGAGGAATCATAGTTCATTATTTCTAACTTCATCTACAATTGGACAGGAAAAATCCCTCTAAGCTTTGTCCGTTTCTCTATGCTATATACTTTTCTCTTCGTTGTTGCTGTCCTTCGCTTTCCCCTGAAGAATGTAACATGTTTTAGACTTCTCCATATTATAAATCTCATTTAAAAAGTGTTGAACCGAGGAAGTCTGCCAGCTACTTTTGTTTCCCTACTTTTCTCTCCCTGTCGGACTGCTCCAGCAAAAGAGAATAATATTACCTTACCATGTAAAACATGGTTAATGGCTTTAAAAGAATTCCCCAACAACTGAATAATGAGCTGTCAAAAATATTCTTGGTGCCAAAGGATCTGGATATGTCTGTTCCATTTATTGTGTGTTTCTCATTTCATCGTGACTAAGTGCTCACAAAAGACATAAAAACCCAAACCTCTAGGGTATGTGGTGTTTGAGGGCAGAAACCATATTTTAATATATTCGGTCCTGTACCTCACATAGTAAGATGGTTCATAGAATATCAACAGCAGTCAAAGATGAATGCCTGTTGTATGTAAGATGCTTAAATTATCAATTAAATTAATATCTAACTACTAGAAGGAAGTCGTTTTTCTACCATCTCTGTTGTGCTTGGTTGATTGGTTGAAAATATTTATTCTAAGGAGTGCTGGAAGCCTCGCACTGAAAACTCTTATCTTGTTCTGCTTATTTGAGTAAGTTTACTTTTCTAAAAAATGTGAAGATGGAACCTATTTCTTAATTAAAATTTCATGTTTTAAAAGCCTGACAGTGCAGTATCACAGAATGATTTATTTTTATTTTACCTTGATAATAGATGGAGTCTATTAAAAAGGGGGATTTTCTTAAAAATTTATTTAAAAAATCAGTTTAGGAATACACTGAGCAGATCTGGGGGGAGAAAAAAGAAAATGTAGAAAAAATGTAAAGGTGCTTTGTTTCTCCCTGGAAGCGAGTCAAGAAGAATAGCATCTGAACCCCCTTACCAACCACTCCAGGCTCCCCTAGACCCTTCCCACTTGGTCTGAGCTCAGACTGTCTGGTTCTCACTTGGCAGGAGACTCTCAATCTCTCCCACTCCTCTGTTTGGGCCGGGCAGTTGCCAGCTGTCTTTATGTGGTTTCTGACTCAGATTATGTTATGTTTTGCCAGTGGCTTAATTGCTAGTATCTCTGGGGCAGGATAATCGTCTTCTAAGAATTCCTGAGATAGGGATTTCGAATTGTCTTGCATGTGATTCACAGGACAGATGACATTCATATAGGCGTACTCCCCTGGACGAGGAGCCATGGAAATTCCTGGGCTGGTTAACTAAACTTCCATGACTTTTACTTCTACTCAGCAAAGCATATTGGAATTCAATTGGACAAGAGTGACTTCATCTGAGGAGATAAGCCTGAATCTGTTTTAAATTTGTGTGTGTGCATGTGTGTAGTTCATATACAAAATGTAGTCCTTTATTATGTATAATACTTAAAATGCTTCATCATCACCAAGTATATGAACTCAAAGCCCATAGTGAAGCACCATGTTCATGCTCTCTTGGAACTAGCTCAGTCAGTCCTCAGAGGGGCTGGGGAAAATATAATCTCCTGCCTTTCCAGAAGACTAATGCCTAGGAGACACTGACTTGTCACCTGACAGTAAAGCATTAGAGGCAGAGTTCTCAAGAAAGAAACATAGCACCATCCTAGTTAACTGTGACTGGAGAAAAGGAAGAAGGGTAGATTTTCAGCTGCCTCTGGAGACCCAACGCTGAATCTACCATTTCCTATTTGCAGAACTAAATTGTACAGAAAAATAGTGATTATCTGCTGTGATTATCAAGCAGTTAGAGCATAGCACAACTCACAAATTTAGGGCTAGGTGGGTGTTTACTGAAATCAAAATAATTTTGCCAGTGATTAATGTAAAATGTAAAACCGTGGGGTTAGTAAAGACCTTTAACTTTTATTAACGCAGAGTTTTTATTAAAGTGGTCTTTGATAAAAATTAGCACTTTTCTTTATATCAAGTACTCAGAACATTATTACGCCTATAATGTAGGCAAGAACTATTACATGAAAAAATTATAGAAAATCTGTTTTTTTTAAAACTAGCTGTTCTTTTATGGATTTGGATATACTACTCTTCAAATCATGTTACTGGAAACAGTATTTTTGCATTCAAGAGACTTCTGATTTAAATGTTTAGCTTTAAAAAGAAAGAAATGTTAATCATTGTGATTCAACAATAGGGAAGTAAAGACCTGGTATAATGAGTTGGATCTTCAGAGAGCCAACCAGCTTTCCATGTGCCCCATGAAATTAAACGTTGAATTTCAGAGTACAGCTTACACGACGCTGTTGCATTAATTTTGATATGTTATTGTGACACACTCAGATGTTTAGAGAGCGTTGTCACATTGCACATTATGTGGATTGTTCTCTAAAGGGCCATTTGGGGACTGGAGGCGAAGAACGGTGCATCTGCCGGAAGACTCATTCCACTTAACTCTAAAACCAAATATCTACCAGGGTGTACAAAACCAGGACAGAGCTACCTGCATGCTTGGTGCGCATCAATTAATTATGTTCTTTCCTTCTGTCTGCAGGCTCCACATGGGAAAAGACGTTTCGGCAGATCGGCTTTGAAAGGTAAGCAGGATTTAGCATGTTAGCATGTGTTCACTTTTAGGTTCTCATGTCCTACTTCATTCTAAGTAATTTGCTGACGATAAACAGTGGTCTCGCCAAGTTTGTTCCAAAGTATCCCTTTGTGTTATAAAATCCCAGCCTGCATGCAGAGGAATTTATGTAAAAATCCTCTTAAACTAGGAAAGAGCATCAAAGGTTAGTTGTCTAACTTTGGTCTTTTCCAGCTTTATCACCACCTATCTCATATCAGTTCTACAGTTTTAGCACAAAGAAACCTGTATCGATATTGACATCTTCCCAGTCATCAAAATTGTTAGGTCTTACTCACTCCAAGTTAAAAGCTGAGATCATGGCAATCCTAGCTAAAAGCAGTCCGCAAATGGACTGATCATAACATCTGACAAAGTCAAGGTAGGATCGGTAAGGTTACTCACGCATCTGCCTTGGAACTCAGTGGCAGCGTATGTGACAGATCCTTCCCAGTGGCATTTAGTGGCTTATCTTGCCATGTCAGTACAGCTATTGGAATAGAGAAAAGTGATTTTAATTTCTTTTTTTACTCTAAAAGCAGATTTTGACTAGTTCTTTTTATCATATTGAAAATGTGTTTTTATGTGTATTAATCAAGCTGACTGAGTGCTTAGAGAAATAATAAAATACTTTAAAATGCCTTCCTCCAGTAGCAAGAGAGAATAGCTCAGCACCAGGCTGACTGTGGTGGCATTTCCTGTATAAAATTTATTTCTTTCTCTACATAAACTCCCACTGAATCAACACCATCACTGTAGGTCTCACGGGAAATCTCTTGTAGGAGGTTGGAGTGAAATGGGCAGATCTCACAGGCCAATTTAAAATAAAGCACAAAAAATCATGTCACCCCTTCATTTTGTGTGAAACCTTTTCCCAAAGCAGCTTTCTCTTGATTCTCTCTTCATATTATGACAAACACATAAGCAAAGGGAAGAGAATAACATATTAAATGTCATTATCCGTCTTCAGTAGGACTTTGTCATACTTCCTTTGTGTTTTGGGGGGGTAGTGGTTAACATATTTTAAAGGAAATCTCAGACATCATGTAATTTCGTCCCTACATAGGTATACACACCTCTGAAAAAACAGTGGGTATTTTCTTCCAGAATCATAATACCACTATCATGACAAATGCTAATAACAATAAGTCCTTGGCATCATGTAGTTTCCAGTCAATGTTTGTGTTTCCTGACCATCTCAAAAATGTCATCGTGCAGATACTGGTTTGAGTCACCATGCAACTGAAGCCTGTCACACATTCCAGCTTGTTGTTATATCTCGAGTAACAACTCCCTCCCAGGTCCATTTTTTTTTTTCATGCCATTGACTTGTCAAGAAAACAGGTCAATTGTTGAAGAATGTCTTACATTCTGGGTTTGTCTGTTTGTGGTATTGTTTATCTTGTTCTATCCTGTTTCACGCACTTTCACTTTGTTCCCTTTCAGTCACGGGGAACAACTTCACGTTGACTTTTTGCCCTTTTGACACAGGATCCACAAGTCTTTGATAGTTTCCGTGTTTCTAGTACAACTAGATGTACAAGCCCATCCAGTACCAGACCTGGAGTCAGCCATTCCTCCAAGAAGCCCTCCTTTCTTTGTGGAGAATGGTATTTAGAAATCACAATCTAAATACTAGGGACACCCATCATATCTGGACCATCACTGTTTCTGGGCTGTTTCAATACATGTTAGAGCTAGAAAAAAACTTATTTATTTATTTTTTAAAAGATTTTTTATTTATTCATTTGAGAGAGCAAGAGCATGAACAAGGGTGAGGGTTAGAGGGAGAGGGAGAAGCAGACTCCCCACTGAGTGAAGAGCCCAACACAGGGCTCAATCCCAGGACCCTGGGACCATGACCTGAGCTGAAGGCAGATGCTTAACTGACTGAGCCACCCAGGCCCCCTGAAAATACCATTTTTAAATAAAAAAATAACCTGAATTCATACATTATTTCCAAATCAAACATAGCCTTACAGAATGTTTAACTTCTCTGGTACTATATTTGCATTTATTTTCTTTTTCACTAAAAATATTGGTTCTTAACAAAACTTATTTATTTTAATGTGTGTGTATATATATATATATATATATATATATATATATTTAAATACAAGCACTAATATTACCACTCACAATAAAAATATTACATGAAGTCTTTTTTAAATGGCGTTTTTTTGTTTTTATAAAAGATTTATTTATTTAAGAGAGAGAGAGAGAGCAAGTGCAGTCACATGCAAGTGGGAGGGACTCTTAAGTAGACTCCCCGCTGAGCATGGAGCCCAAGTCTGGGCTTCATCTCACAACCCATGAGATCATGAACTGAGCTGAAACCAAGAGTTGGACGCTTAACCGACTGAGCCACCCAGCCACCCCAAGAATATTAAATTAAGTTTTAAAATTTGCTTTCAGTCTTCATTTTATATTACATTAAAGATGTACAATTAAAGACTCAAACTTAAGTTGCTTAAGTTTTTTTTTTTCTATGTGGTCATATTCTAACTTTTATATATAAATTGTTTCATTTGTTTCAGAATCTTTTCAATTTTAATGGATTTTAAAAATGTCATTGTGTTTTTTAATCTATAACATTTATATTCCAAGTGCAAATTGTATGTTTTTACATGTATAAAGCGTTTTCAGAGAAATGTCACATGCATCCCCTGCCGCTGTGTCCTGTGCCTTCTTCCTGCCCCAGTTACATGGTTATTAGCCTTTGGTTTAAGCTTTCGGTGCTTATTTCACATAGGCAAGCCGATACTTGCACATAACTGTATCCTTGCCCTGTTCTTGCATGAAGAGCGGCATGTTATATGCCTTATTCTGCCCTTTGATTTTTTTTCACCAGGAGTATATCATGGAAATCATTCCCCATCAGTGTATTTAGGTGTTCTTCACTCCATTAACCTGCAGCTGCCACTCCTTTAGGTGGATGAACCAACATAAAGGATGAGATTGGCTCAATCAGGAATCTCATCCAGAATCAAGCTTTACTAATAATTTTAAGGATTCAAGTGACCGAGGTACACTGGTAATGGAGGGAGAAATCCAGGCTATCCTATCCCATGTGGCTCCTCACATCCTTCTTTTTCATATTTTTTATACACACACACACACACACACACTTTTTGGCCCAGAGTGACAGATGAGGTTTCCAATGAGATGTACAAGTCCCTCACATAGCAGGAAACATGATTTTTCAACATCTCCAGGTTTACACCTAAGAAATTTGAAGGGCTCATGTGACATTCTCCAGAGGGTCATAACTCATCAATCTATGAAGGTTTATTTATCATAATGTCCTAAACCAGGGCTTTCCTGCTTGATGAGGACTCTCCTCCTAGCAAAAAAAAAAAAATAATAATTAATTAATTAATTATTCTATTTGCCCAATGATCTAGTTCATATGTTTACACGAAGCTTAATTCAGGTCACTTACCTTCTTCCCTCAATCCCAGTATCTCATTGGTAATCAGAGGAAAATGGATCACAAGCAACTTGCTTTAACTCCTTCTTTTCCAGCACCCCGTGGGGGAACATTCAGGCTATTTTCAGTCCTTTGCTCTCACAGAAAAATGTTGTAATGAATAACCCTGTGCACACTTGTACTTTTGCCAGATATCTTAAGGATTAGATTCCCAAGGACAATCAATGAGTAAATTATATGGAATTTTGCTAATTTTGCCAAGTTTCACTCCCTAGAGTTTCAACAATTTGCACTCCCAGTAAAAATGCATGAGAGTATTTCCCCAGGGCCTCACCAACAGAATATGCTGTCAGACTTGAGATTTTTGCCAGTCTGATAGGTGAGAAGTGGTATCTCAGTGTCTTTTTAATTTCCATTTACCCCACATCATTTTTCCATAGAGTAAAGAGCAGGTTAAGATCTTTTCTGTCAACTGAGTGAAGCACTTTGGGCAACAGCTTCTTCTCAGATGGGTTAAGGATTCATTGATCGACAGGAATTGACAGTTGAAACATTTTCTTCCTTGTACGACTTTAACCTTTCCCTTACTTGAATAATGATCTAATGAAACAGCTACCATGTACCAAGCACTGTGTTGAATAATTTCTGGTCCATACAGCAACCTCACAGACCAGGGATTGGCAAACGGTTACTGTAAAGGACAGATAGTAAACATTGCAGATTTTATGGGCCATACAATTTCTGTTGTAATTTCTCAACTTTGCCTTTGTAGCAGAAAGCAGCCATAGATAATGAGTATGGCTGTATTCCAATAAAACTTTATTTATAAAAGCAGGCAACTGGCCATCATTTATTAACCCCCCCCACTGTAGCTACTGGTTGCTCTCTCACAGGTAAAGAAACTCAAAGAAATCAAGTAGTCTATGCATACAGTCATGGCCATTGACCAGCATTAGTACTGACCTACATTCAGTTCTAGGATTGCCTGGTTCCAAAGATGAAGATTCTTACACCCTAAAATCTTGATTATAGGTCTCTTTTATTTTATGTTGTTTTATGTTTCCTATCCCCGTACCTCTGGGCACATGGTCTCAAGTCACAATCTTATTGGATATTCTCATTTGAATAAAACCAGACAGTATAACGTTCATATTACAATGCCTCCTTAAAACTGTTATACTTCCAAATAGATGTACAGATAGAAATACCGTTAAGGAATATATCAAGTGCAATGCTTTATTTTTGAACTGTAATCTCAGCTGAGTGATCATCCTGATTTTTAGATGTTACCTTAAAATATCATCTTGTGTTTCCCCTCATTATCCTGTTTTTTTCTCACTAAAGCACAGCAATTGTTTTCTGCATTGCACCTGCATCTTAAAATATAGAACAAATATTGATCTTCAGGGTTATTGTGCATTTATAGTTGCAAAGACTGTGTCAGGTAGTGCTCTTAAATGTGGCTGTGCTTTTTTCTTGTGGAGTTTTAACCTCTTCTTTCTCTTAAAGGGAATTCCAATTATATCTTAAATGAAGCTATCTGGTTCTTTAGAGCGATTGTATAGAGGTATTGATCCTTTCATTGCTATGTTCTTTGAAGTTTGCCCATCAATCTGTTTGCTAGCAGATTATATTAAAGTGGCCACATCTGAAGAAAAGAAGTGACTGAGTCAGCTAAAGCTTCAAAGTCCTCCCCAAGAATAAGAAAGCAAGATGCCCTTTGTTGTACATTTTATAACTGAAAGGAAGACCCAGGGATCTGTCCTACCTGCTGTCCTTGCAGGAACACTTACCATGAGATGTGTTCAACCATTTCCTTTCTAAAATCTGTGGAATTATATACATTATCTGAGAATAAATACACATCATCACAGTTCATTGCGGTTCAAGAAAATATATTCACCTTGTAGACAATCATATTGCCCCTCTGTAGGAGGATATCAGTTTATTGTAGGACTTCATTATAGGAATGTGTTGTAACATAGGAAGGATATAGGTTCATGTGTCTTGGATGTGACCTCCCACACCCCCTTCCCACTCCTGCTACTATAATACCTATATTTGCATAACAAAAGCACACATAGGGTTTTCTGTTGTTTTGTCTTTCTTATTATTGTAAAGAAAAAAAATCTGTGCCTAACATTTTGGTCTCAATCAGAAAGCTCACCTTCCTAGGTACATTGTCTCAGTTTATGATTGTAAATCAGTTACTCATTAATCTCTGTTAAGGTGATGCACATGGGCGTGGCTTTGTAAATTCACTGATACTCTGCATGTTCAAAACAAGCATATCAGCTAGGGAACGGCCCACATCTTCAGTGGCTTAATATGACAAATGTTCCTTTCTCACTCACGCAAAATTTAACAAGGAAGCCAGATTAATCTAGGAGGCAGCTTGCCTTCTATATGGCATGCCATTGTTTGGCTTCAGTCTTGTCGCAGTTCTGTCTCAGCATGATGCTGCTGAGTTTGCTTAAGCATGGAAGGAGAGCTTGGAGGAATCCACACTGGCTCCTAAATGTTTCCACCTGGAAGTGGCCCGGGTCACTGCAACTCACAGTTTATGGCCCAAAGAGAATCAGCTCGCTAATTTAGGGGGAAGAAGAGATGTCACTCTGCCGTGTATCCAGGATGGGAACAAATGGTAGAAATCAATCTTGGATACCAGCCCTTTATCTGTTACGTCATTTGCAAATATCTTCTCCCTTTCCATAGGTTGCCTTTTAGCTTTGTTGACTGTATGCTAAGTGAAATAAGTCAATCAGAAAAAGACAATTATCATATGGTTTCACTCATAGGTGGAATATATGAAATACTGCAGAGGATCATAGGGGAAGGGAGGGAAAACTGAATGGGAAGAAATCAGAGAGGAAGACAAACCATGAGACACTCTTGACTCTAGGAAACAAACTGAGGGTTGCAAAAAGGGAGGTGTGGGGCATGGGGTAACTGTGTGATTGGGCATTAAGCAGGGCATGTGATGTGATGAGCACTGGGTATTATAAGCAACTAATGAATCAATAAACACTGCATCAAAAACTAATGATATGCTATATGCTGGCTAATTGAATTTAAATTAAAAAAATAAGAGAAATAGCAGAAAGCACTAGTAATATCTATCACCATAAGCTCTGAGCAAGGTCTGAAATGGCTTATCTCTTTCCAAGGCTGCACTTTTCATCTGAGAAGAAAATATTTTAGCAAGTAAATAGGCTCATGTATAGTAAGTTGCCAAAAGAAATAAAAGTTCCTACTCTCTGGGAAATCTTATTGCTGCCTATTTTAAAATACTGATCTTTTCCTGATCTCTCACCCCTTTTTACTTGAAAAGCAGAGAATGTGTTAATGAATCTGTAGAATCAGCACAGAACCTCGGATGACGTCACTACTCGCATACTGCACGTGACTTCATTTGATGCTCTACTTGGATTGCGGAATGAAGTCTCTTTCCCCTTCAAAGAATATTTTAAAATACAAATCACCCTGAAAACAGTCTGCTGTGATGAAACACAAATATTCCAAGGATTCCCCCCCTCCCCCCAAAGCAGACATAATTCAAAAAGCATGGCTTTGTCTCCGGGGGGTTGGGCAGCCTTCCACAGCCTGTCTGTTGTCAGGCTCCTCCCTCGCATCTATCCCGTAAGGACCTCCCGCCCACCATTCTAGTTTTAAACATTATTGTTTTTGTGAAACCTTTCCCGACGGCCCCTCCCAGCGCCCCGCCTCTTCCATCACACTTCATGCATTCTTCTACGATGGCATGTTAGGATCATATTACAGTGGACGAAATGTGGACATATTTTGTCAAATACCTCACACTGGGTGACATATGGACACATTGTACTGAACCTTCTTTTCTGCGTTTCTCTTCCTTTGGACCTTGAAGTCCATGAGCGTGTGAAGGATGGGACTGTCTCGATACCCTGTTGCCCAGGGCACTCTTGTGTGCCAGCTCATCGAGCATGTCTTGAGTACAGAACAGAGTCCGCGGTGGGGAGGCGCCCCAGGTTTGGTGGGAGAGTAATTATGTAAGAGTGGGCTTCTTGGGAAGCGGGGGACCAGGGTCCCAGCATCTCTTTCTCACTGCACCGCAGCAGCTTGTGGGAGGATAGGGTAGGCTGCAGCTAGAACCGGCTCGTCCTTGAAAGCTTAGGGACGAAGATGTGGCTTTATTCTGTGTGTCAGTATGAGCGAACACTTAATTCGCTGACCTTCCTATTAACATGGAGTATTCCGAGTCTCTCTTCGCCAACAACGGAGTCTGATGTTCTGGGTTCGGCCCCAGCTGCTCCCCATAATAGGATGCCTACCATAGGATTGAGAGCTGCACCAGGGTAGGAGCCATGTCTGTCTTGTTGTTTGGGTTTTTTGTTATTATTTATTTATTTATTTATTTATTTATTTATTTATTTATTTGAGAGAGTGAATGAGACAGAGGGGGAAGGGAGGGAGAGAAAAAGACTCTCTTGCTGACCAGGGAGCCCGATTCGAGACTCAGTCTCAGGGCCCTGGGATCATGACCTGAGCTAAGGGCAGACGCATAACCGACTGAGCCACCCAGGCACGCCCCACATCTGTCTCATTAACCAAGACACCTTGCACCTAACTCACTTAGGTGAGCAGAGGGAAATGGTTGGATAAAGGAAGTCATGAGTGAGGAGCTGAATCTGTGGCAACAGAACCGAAGGAAGGCTTAGCAAACATCTTTGTATGGCATTTCATTGGCTTTGCCCCATCCTTGCCTATGGGCCTTTCAGGGCACTGCGGTTGTTCGTGCCCAGCCCCTACCTCCTCCCAAAGCCTTCCCCTAACCCCACTGACCACCATCTTAGGGTCCCTCTTCCGTCTTCCCATTCCCTACTGTCTTTTAGAACAAAGCCACCAGATATGTTCATAATCTTATATGTACTTGTCTGTGTCTTAGACCAGACCTAACCTTCTGAGGTTAGGGCCTCTGTCTGGCTATCTTATTATCTCGTGTCAGCTCACGAGGTGGCAAATAATAGGCACTTAAGTGTTTGATAAATAAATGGCCTTTCAAATAAATATTAGTGTGTCATTTCTCTGTTGGCCCAGCCCCATGGAATCTGCTCTTCCTGATAAATTGTAGTTTTTATTGGCTCTGGAGAATGAACAGATTCCTTAAGAAATGTAAGGCCAATTTTTAAATTCTTTTTTCTCCTCCAGCTTTATGTGTAACTCATTAGCTGTGTTATTGAAATTAATGCTGTTTCTGCAGGGAATGCTATGTAAAATGTTGAAAAATAATGCAAAGCTACACTCCACTGATGGATTTATGATGTGTTTTTATATATGAAAACTGCATCCAAGAAATGTGATGGTTAAGTGGAATCAATTATGACAGAAACAAAGGTATCGGGGCGCCTGGGTGGCACAGCGGTTAAGCGTCTGCCTTCGGCTCAGGGCATGATCCTGGCGTTCTGGGATCGAGCCCCACATCAGGCTCCTCCGCTGGGAGCCTGCTTCTTCCTCTCCCACTCCCCCTGCTTGTGTTCCCTCTCTCGCTGCCTCTTTCTCTGTCAAATAAATAAATAAACTCTTAAAAAAAAAAAAAGAAACAAAGGTATCAATTTCTATAGTCACTGCTGTATTTTCCTGAATTTTTTAAGTTAAGGTCATAAGACTAGGATAAAATGGATAATTTTGAATACCTATTCATTTAGATCAAGCAAGTATTTCTTTATATTGCCCCTCAGAAAAGCATACAAAAGGGAAAACACATTCAATCCAAGTCACACCATTGCTGTAATCTGTGGTCTATGGAATCAAACAAAGGAAATCATCGCTGGGCTTTCCCAATGTGCTGTCACACTCGTGGCAGTGAAGCCAGCGGACGTAGATACGTGATAGGCATTTCTCAATTAAATCATTTACCCTGTTGCTGTGTTGGCTTTCTGAAAGATGAGATACTCAATTCTTTAATTCCTTCAGACTACATATAAATATTCCTGGAAGCTATAGCAAGCTATTTTGAAATTATGTTATAAAATTTTTGTCAAAGTAATGTATATGCAGGAAATGACTAGATGAAAAAGATGTGTCTGTATTTTTGATTTTAAAATTAAGCTCAACTTCTGTGTTTATTCACTTGTTATTTGAATATTTTCAAACCTCTACTTTGTGCCCACCTCTGGGCTAGATTTGGGTTTTCAGAGAAACATGACAGGGACAAGGGAGTTAGATTTTTTTAAAGACCTATCAAATTCTGGCCTCTCTGAGACACGCTTTGCTTATCTGATTTAATGCATTCTCACAACATTCTGGGGTGGCTTCTCCTGACTTATGCTAGGCTATCTCACAAGCTCAAATCCCAGGGACTTATAAGACCAGGGATTTATCTGGATATTGGATATCAGCTTCAGAGTCTGTGGAGCAACTGTGGCTCTTCTCCAAGAGCTTTTTTCATTCTGGGATCCAGGCTGAAACAGAGCCTTCACTTGGCATATGCCCTTCTTGTGGCTGGGGAAAGTTGCGATGTCCAAGGCAAGCAGTGGCTCTTTCAGCGTTTGCTCAGATGGGACATGTGTCACATCTGCTCACTTTCACTTGCTAGGGCAGGCCATGTGGTCAAGTTAAAGGTCCTGCAGAGGTGCACTGTAAGTCACACGGGAATAGCCAGGGGTGTATACTACTACAAGAGAAGTGTCTATTTGGAAGCAGTAATATAATCTACCATAGTATACTACCCCCATTTAATAAATGAGCAAAGTATACTCAGGGTGGTTAAGTAATTTACTCAAGACCACACAGCTAGTGAGTGTCAAAGATATGAGCTCAGTTTTATGTGACTCTACCTTCCGTTCTTTCACAGTCCATCATGCCAGCATTTATGATGCTTCATGTTGACAAGCATTTGCTGGACACACATTATTATTCCTATGGTGAGAGTTGGAAGTGAGGAGATGGGAGGACATGGTCTTGGTCTTATAGAAGACACCACCAATATATACAATATAAAACAGTGGGGGCGCCTGGGTGGCTCAGTCGTTAAGTGTCTGCCTTCAGCTCAGGACGTGATCCCGGGGTCCTGGGATCGAGCCCCGCATTGGGCTCCCTGCTCCGCTGGGAGCCTGCTTCTTCCTCTCCCACTCCCCCTGCTTGTGTTCCCTCTCTCGCTGGCTGTCTCTCTCTGTCAAATAAATAAACAAATAAAATATTTAAAAAAAAAACAGTGATTATGTACTACCGTTTAGCGCAGTCATTTGAAAATGTTTTTAAGCAGCTAGTATGCACTGGGTACAACAATAATGATACAAGTGCAACAGAGTGGAGGAGAGAAAGCCTGCGGGTGGGGGGCAGTGTGTGCTTGGGACAGCATTGGAGCCAAGGCCTGGCCGCCTAGTTGGGGCGCAGGGCGGAATGGTTTGTGAAAACTTCACTTCAGAGACTGCCCAGGCAGGGTTTGCAAGGGCGATTTATTGGAGACTATCTGTCAGATGTTAGAGAGGGAGTGCCAGGGAGCACAAACGAAGATGGAAATGAACCAGAGAAGGGGTGAAAAACCCAACGGGAATGCCAAGGAGTTTGGATCGTCTTTGACAGTATTGGGAGCCATCGAAGAGTGGGAAACCTAGGGCAGATACTGTTAGATGTACTTGTAGAAGGGCCACATGGGTGCAGTATAGACCAGAAGATGGCTTAGACAAGCAAGATCAGCAGGAAAGCATTGCAAGAAGTCGGGGGAGTGATTGCACACGTCTGAACCGAGGCAGGGACAACTGAATGGGATAGAGACTATGTATGCCAAATGTGCTTTAGGCTATAAAGTTTGAAATTACAACTCGGTGGATAATTGGATGTGGTGTGTGAGAGAGAGAAGGGTTCAGAAATGGGCCACATCCAGTTGGCTGATTCCACTCTCTGGCTGCTATCTCTCCATCCCTCATTGTCACATTCCTGCACTTTCCAGGAGGGCTTCCCAAATAAACCATCTGCACCCAGGGCCTCTGTTCCAGGTTAGCCTTTGGAAGACCTGAAGTAAGATACCAGCACTAAAGTACCTTAACTGACACTAAACTAAAAAGCTTGTATTCCAATTTTATCATTGGCATTGATTTATTCTATGAGTACAAAACAGCACTATTAGTATTTATAATCTGAAATCGTTGGTTTATAACTTTTTAGGGGGTGGGGCATGCCATGTCATGGATTGCTAGAGAATCTGATAGAAGTAATAGACTCACTTTCCAGAAACATTCTATACCCACATAAACAAAAACTTTTGCGTGCAGTTTCAGGGGATTCAAAGAACCTCAGAAGCACAGCACAGAACATGAACCTTAGTTAAAGAGCTCCATTTTAGATGAAGACTTCCTCAGATTTCTTTCTCAAGTTATAAAAATCTGCAAATGTTTATTCTCCTTCCTCAATTACTTGGAACTACATGGGCAGTGGGAGTTAAGTTGGGGTCATGGAATCATGCAGTTTGAGACTCCAGAGACCCCAGAGGGAACCTCTCCCTTCTTTTGCAGATGGTTACATTAAGGCACCAAGAAATTAAGTAAAAAACTCGAAAGAGCATTTTTAAAACTGGGATTGGTCAAAGTCCAGGTCTGGGTTTAAATTTCATAAATTCAATAAAATGGAATCTTATTATGAATGAATTCGTTTGCCACCATTTAGTAAGAATAATTATATCATTATTCATCCAAGTAATAATATTCAGTGAAGCACTATAGACATTACTGTGTGTGCATCATCTCTACCCACTATCCTGCCATGGCTGTTAGCACCATGCCAGTTTGTGCACAGAGAAACCACAAGCACATTCACCCAGTGTCCATGTGGCTTATAAGTAGTAGATGATGAATTTATATTCAGAACACCAACCATTCAACCTGCTTTCTTGCCTCAGGTCACAGTGACAGTTGTCAAAAATAACTCGATTGTCCTTTACTCTTAATGCCCCCTGCTGTGTGTGCACGTGTGCGTGTGCACGAGTGTGTGTGTGTGTGTGTGTGTGTAAGCATGTATTAAGAAAAGTAGGTGTTTACATTCCCTGCTTCACACCCATCTGGTGATGATACACAGTCCAGAATCCTTAACACACCATTAGAAAGGCTAAATTGAGAGCCCCAGGGCTCAGAGAAGGACCCCTCATGGTAGAAACATTCACAGCGATACTATGGATATACTCCTTATATAGAATAAAACAAATGCCTAGACGCCTTTTGCCCTGAAACAATGAGACAAGCTTGGAAAAACACCAGAGAATCAGATGGGTTGAGTCTCCCTGCATCCTACCATCATTCTTTGACATTTGCTGAGCTTTTGTTCAAGTCACAGAATTGAGTTTTCTCAGATGGGGGTAGCATGCATGTATCAAATAATCTTTGGCACTAAGAGACTTTGTTTTGTTTAATAAATATTTTCTTCCTCTCCCTTTATTCTTTCCTTTCAAAAATTTATCATTAAATAAAGAATAAAGCACAGTACTAAATAAGAATATTGTTTTCCATAACCATGTATCCAGGGAACTCAGATTCATTGCTAGTGGCTGACTGAAGCCCTCAATGTAAAACATTTTAGGCAAAAATGCATGCTGTGGGCGCATCGGAGAGATACCTGCCCTGGGTGTGGAGATGGGAGTAGAAACACACCTGCCCCTGTTTCCCATTTCCAGGGAAACTGTGGACTGTGCCAGGGTGGTCATCCTCATAGCCCCAGCCTAGCCTAGGGAGATGTCACCATTTGGGATCAAAATGGATATATCAAAGATTATAAGGATGTGGTGACTAGAAGTCCCCTTAGGTACCGTTAGAGAAAACCGCTGTGTTATGACTAAGACCAACAGAATAATTTTATCTTAGTCTAAATAAAGTGCTGGCTCCAAATCACACCTGTAAGATGACCAGAATTCTGTCTTAGATTTTCTCTAAACTCACTGTCACGAGATAGCTGCATTTCATCATGGGATAGTACCTAGAGGTCCCATTCATTCTTGTTGTAAACACTAACTCAGGGCTATTTTAGTCCATTCAGGCTCCTGTAACAGAATACTACAGAGTGAGTGGCTTAAGCAACAAACTTTTACTTCTCACAGTTCTGGGGGCTGATAAGGCCAAAATCAAGACCCTGGCAGATTCAGTGTCTGCCAGAAAGAATGCTTCTTGGTTCATAGACAGCCATTTTTTTCACTGTGTCCTTACATAGCAGAAAGAGCTGGAGAGGGGGGCCTGGGTGGCTCAGTGGTTAAGCCAGCGACTCTTGGTTTCTGCTCAGATCATGATCTCAGGGTCCTAGGATTGAGCTATGAGTCTGGCTCCCTGCTCAGAGTGGAGTCTGCTTGGGATTCTCTCTCTCCCTCTGCCCCTTACCCCCCAAAATAAATAAATCTTAAAAAAAAAAAAGGAGAAAGACAGCAGAGAGCTCTCTGGGGACTCTTTTATTAGCGCATTCATCCCATTCATGGGGCTCCACACTCGTGACCTCACTACCTCCTAAAGGCCCACCTTTTAATACCATCACATTGGGGTTAGGATTTTGACATATGAATTTTGAGGTGACACAGACGTTCAGTGGGTAAGAAGTGCCTGTAACTCCCACACAACTGGAAGAAAAGTTAGAAGATCTTACACTGAGGTGTTACGTCTCTGTGATAACATGTAATCCATTTCATTAAACATTTCTTGTGCAATTGATCAAATTTGCGGTTTTTTTTTGACCTGCCAAAATATCTTATGTATACTTGAAACATATTAAAAACTACAGACTAATGTATGTACATAGGTGTGTGTGTATGTGTGTGTATCATAAAAGTGGGTGATTTACATTTCTTAGGGTGTTGAAAGCTTTGCCCTAGGACTTTGGCTCCCGACTGAGAAAGCGACATTTTTATTTAAGCATAGTGACATCCTTTAATAAGTATTTAGTGAACGGATCTATTTTTCTTCTAGGAAAATAAAAGATGTAATCTTTCATTAAAATTTCTCTTTATTTTAATATATGGCTGGAAAATGATTTTTTGATTTGTAATCTTGATCTTCACTAAATCAGGTCATTATGACTAATATAAACAGTCTGAGTTAATGAGTGATAAAGATCAGGTCCTACGGAAAATGGTGCATTCTTGAACTAAAAATCTAAATTCTCAGGTGGTTACCTTGGCACCTTGTTCTATACAAAATTAGAGGTACCAGCAGGAACGTTTTAGATTTCATTAGTGACATGAACAAACGAACTGTATAATATATCACGTAAAGATTTCAAGTCTTGGTGTGGACAGCATGATGAATAATAGGCAGGAAATTCATGCTGTTTGATACGGAGGTAAAATTTGGATGTTGAGTCTATAAAATGGAATGTTTTGGAGAATTATGCTAATAGATAAAGGCATGAGGTTCAGATTTCTTCTTCGCTCTACATCTTACTTTCAAGTCTGAAATTAGCTCTTTCAGAGTTCAAACTCTATGAAATGTCTTTTCCAGTTAAACACCTTAGCTAGAGACCAAGACATTATTGCTTGTATAAAGTGGCAGTTTGTGGGGACACCTAAGTGGCTCAGTGGGCTAAGCATCAGACTCTTGGTTTCTGCTCAGGTCATGATCTCAGAGTCCCAGGATCGAGCCCCACATTGAGCTTCACACTCAGTGGGGAGTCTGCCTGAAGATTCTCTCTCCCTTTGCCCTTTCCCCAGCTCATGCATGCACTCGCTTTCTCTCTCTCAAATAAATAAATCTTAAAAAAAAAATGGCAGTTTGTTTGAAGCCTATCTCATGGGAACTGTTTGAGTTTTCCATCAGGACCCTTAGAAATGCATCATCCTAGATGAACAAAGTAGAAAGAGTTCCTTCTGACTCTTCTTCCTGATCTATCTTTATACATGTACACAGGTGCACGACCGTGTGTAAATATACACAAAATCTAGGAAATGGCACACAATTACAGTGCTGAGCCATTTCTATAGCTTAGTCACTTCATTTACACAGGTGACGTGTAAAGGAAGATTCAGAGATGTGAAGTAACACCTTTACATGCAAGCAAGCAGCAGTTAGGTCTTTCTGATGGTACAGGCTGTACCCTGCTTTGCCAACCTCTCAGATGTTGTGCAGGTCTTATGATCCATCAGGTGCCATCCAGTTGCAGGGGTGTGATGGTGTCAATATCACTGGCTGTGTTCTCTGCCTCCCCCACCTTTTTTGGCCTCAATTTATTGCATCCTTCTTCTTGCCTCACTCCTGTACCTCACTGATTTATGCATATATGAGAAGTACTCCCTGACCTCTGAAAAGGCTCTGAAATTCATTCCCTCCTTGCCACACACTTCCTACAGTCCTTACTTGGGTTTAGACCCACCTTACTCTTCCTTGGGAGTGTGAAATGGCCTTCTGCCTTATCTTACTGCCCTATTCCAATTTTTCCATAGCCCCTTCCTGCTAGTCAGGAAAACTAAGTTGTTTTTATTAAAACAGATATAATGAAATCATCCATTTGCCTACTGAATTAATTTCTAAGTCCTCAACCGTAATATTCCAAAACTTCCCAAGCTGGGTCTCCATGCATATTTCCAATCAAATCATCTCTCACTGCTTCCTTCTACACACATTTTCAGTTTTCTGAAGATTGGAGTCTGAATCCACCCCATACTTTCTAGCCTCTGTTTCTATCTAGAATACCCTATGCTTTGTGCCTTGTTATCAAAATCTCGCCACCTAATTGGCATTTCCCTTAGGTCACCTCACCTCTTTCTGACACCTCCCTGTCCTGATTTTACATACTCTTTGCAAACATTTTACCTTTCAGATAGCATCCATGCCAAACAGAGAGCCATACTCATGGCTGGGTGCTCAGCACAAAGCCTGAGGCAGAGCAGATACAAAATAACACTTGTTGCACTGAATTTCAGAGACAGTTGGTAAGCTAGAACTTTATTGAAAAAAATGTTTTCATCTGCATAAGGAAGGAAGATTTGCAGAGTTTGCATCTGCCTACCTGAATATCATTTTATAGCAGGGAAAACTTTAAAGAGAGAATATTTTATGAAGATGTGGAGTCTTCTCTTCCAATAGAAGAGGAAGAATACTTCAGAAATCCTTAAGTCATTGTATTCCATCAGAGTCACTGCCCTTATTTCAGAAGGACCATATAAAATAATTGTAATTTGTTGGCAAGGTGGACTGTATTTTCCTTTGACTCTAGGAGTACGATTTCAAAAGTCATCCACATACATTGAAATGTGTTTAAAGTCCTTGAAAGTGGAAAAAAATCATGAATATTTTTGCATATCAGTGGTCATGGCTGCAGTGAATTAGGAGTAGCTCACCTTATCCTGAGAGGTTGAGTGATTTTTCTTCTACAGAAATTGTGTTGAAGGCCATGCCTAAGAAGGAAATAGTTCTAGACCCCCACACCGCACAACTCTTAATGGCACAGTAGGTGGTGAAGAGAAACAAGCACCCAAACCTGCAAACAAGAGCCAGAGACAGGTGGTGGCAAAATTCCACAGCAGAGCATTTCACTAATATCCTTTTGTCTGCCCTCATCTCGTGACCTGTGAACAAGAAAAAACCTGACAGCATGTTGTTCACAGAGCAAATGGAAAATGTTGAACAATGAACAAGTCAATAACACAGGGAAGTATCAACCTTAAATGAGAGCAGTCAGAGAAGCCACAGAGATAGCTTCAGATGGCTTCTACCGGATGCTGTTCATTGACCTGCTGGTCATAAACAGAAAATTGTTTTCCCTCAGTCATCATAAGCACTGGTTGGGTTTGCGATCTTCTCTGAACTCTGCTCTGACTGGTCAAATATATTTACATAGAAATCCACACAAATAATCGAATTCCATACTGGAATGAATACAATTTCAGTGAATGTGCGTGTTTTGTATTAGAACACTAATGGGCGTAGACCATTGTCCAGAGGATTAGGAGGATGTAGATCACTGTCCAGAGGATTCTTGTCTCCAGAAATCTGAAACCAAGGGCTCAGGCTTTGCCCCCAGTTGTTAGGTAGTCACCAGCACTTTCCAGAAAACAGGTGCTTAACTTCTTGAAGGAAAATGATGGTAAGATATGAACATTGTTCTGCTTGACTCATTCATTTTCACTAGGATACATCTGCCAAGTGGTTGAGTGGTTAGTGTTGGTCTCCACCTCCCCCAACTCAGGAATGCGAGTATGGATTATAAGTTATCCACACAATGCTCTGAGTTACTTTTAGGGAAGAAAAAAGCCAAAACAAACAAACAAATAAAACCCAAAAACCCACTTCATCTGTTGCAGAGAGGCATCGAGTAGAGATAAAACCTGTGGGTCTAAAGGGGCATACTCATTCCAGTGGGTAAGCTAAGGTTTGTTTCCTACTCTGTCTGAGATAGGCACCTCACAATTGCCAGTCCGTCTCAGGCCCTGACACTGCTCATTATTTGACCAACAGCACCATCCCCCGAGCCATGTGTTCTGTTGGTGGCTCTGTTATGGGGTCCAAGTGGCTTCACAAGGTCATTGGCATTCTCCACCAAGCAAGCCAGGAGTAGCCCAGACCTGGTGGCTTGTAAGCACCTGGAGGACAAAAGTTCTCCCTGGGAAAATGATAGTCCTTGAAGGCTACAAGGGGAGGAAAAACCAGGTAGAAGTATGAGCCAAACGCTTTTCTCTATGAAAAAATTTCGTCTCAGTAAGGAAGAAGGGGAGAGATTATACAAATCTACAGACACGGAACATTATGTGTACCAGGAGGAAGTTCTAGAGCCATCACAGCACCTAAACACTCAAAGAATATTTAATTGACGTGCTTGCTGAATTGCATGGTAAAATGAGAACTTCATTACAGCATAAACAATGAGCTGTTATTGAACAATCAGTCCCACCAAATTTATCAACTATGAAAAAGGATGATTTCTTATACAGTCCAATAAAGGTGTTAATTAAATAAATACTTCATATCCAGCTTTGTGATAGGCATGAAGAGTATGGGAAAGAAGCATAAGAACTGGTCTCACCCTGAATTGCTCACTCATTCTCAAATAGATGCCCCAAAGTTGTCCATATGAATAATTTCAATATGAACAGCTTTTGCATTAATTATCAAGGAACCCAAGTGGACAGACCATGGGCCTGGACTAGAAAAGAGAGATCTAATGTGGAAATCTGGTTGCATCTTGGTGAATCAAGAGGGTTAGTTAGTATTTGCAGAGGTAGAGGGGAGAGTTAGTGAGGGGCAGCGACAGGAATAAGGATGGGGTGGGCATGACCTGTATGAGCACCACCAAGAAATCTGGCTTGACTAGGGTAGAAGATTCATATCCTGAAAATAGGAGAGAAACACACAGTGTTCAGATTTGTAGGCATACAAATGGCCACAGTTCACTCAAAGAGAGTTTATTTTATTTGTTTATTTATAAAAATACTGAATCTTTGTTTAGGAGAAAGTCTCTCAATAACCACCCATAATCCCATAAATCAGTGATTTGGTAATAGATCTTGGACTGTTAAAAAATAATTTCCCAGAATTTCAAGCAAAGGGATTCACAAAAGAAACCATTTCCTCTGCATCCAGCAGTGTTAATTTTATCCTTGCTATAAATTTTTCTGTTAGGGAAATCCCCTGGAAGAAGAAACCAATGAGCAGCTTCTGTGGAAATACCATAGTGAAATGCTCAAGGACCTTTGGGACCATCTTTCTTTTTGAATGTTGAGATGTCACAGAACAATGTCTACCATTTAGTACTTTTTCTGTGTTATTTTCAACAGTTAAATTATTTACAGATGCAGCTTGTTTTAAAAAAATGCCATTTGTATCAAGTGCTCTCTAGGTTTGGTTGCGGTGTTTCTTCCTTTGCTTTGTCTCAGATGTTGGTTTTTCCTCTCTAGTCCACCTGGATCATTCTAGATTGTCTTTGTCATTTCATACTGGATTAATCTAGCTCCCTCTCATGCTTGCTCGCTTGCTCACTCTCAATCTCTCTCTCCCTCCTTCCCTCTCTTTCATTGGGTTTACTGAGGTATAATTTATGTTCAGTGAAATTTACCCCTCTTGAGGTGTGTAGTTCTATGAGTTTCACAGATATATACATCATGTACCCACCACCACCTTCAAGATATATGACATCTCCATTGTCCTGGAAGGTCTCCTTCTGTCCCTTTGTAGTCAGCTCTCTCCCTGCTCAACCAGTGATTGACATCTCCATTGTCCTGGAAGGTCTCCTTCTGTCCCTTTGTATTCAGCTCTCTCCCTGCTCAACCAGTGATCTGATTTTTGTTTCTATGGTCTTATCTTTTCCAAATTGTCCTATGAATGGACACATGGAGCATAGGACCTTCTGTGTCTGGCTTCTTTCACTTAGCATAATGCTTTTTAGGCTCATCCCCAGAGTTGAAAGTATCTGTACTTCATTAGATCATTGTGTAGATCACAATTATCTCTTGACCAGTTGGTGGATGTTGGAGCTGTTTTTAGTTTTTGGTGATTATGAATACAGCTGTTAAAAACATTTGCATCTAGGTCTTTGTGTGAGTATATATTTTTATTTCTCTTACTCTGTCTCTAAATTGTCTATTTTGTCTTCAGTCTGCTTGCCAGTTCATGAATTCTGCATTACTCAAAATGCTTACTGAACAAACTTTTGAAAACTAAATCACATTTTCACTGCATGGGGAAGTATATTTAGAGATATTCTCTGGCATTTCTATTTGTAGTGTAGACCAGCACGCTATAATTTTTGCTTTACAAATTTATATTTTCATTTTTTGGATTTACTTATGGGTACACTTTGGGACAGTTAAGGATTCAGAGATTTTTTTTTTTTTTTGCTCATGTGATTATTGAATTTATTCCTGGAATAATTTTGATTTGTTTTACTGCTTGGTACTTCTAGTTTGCTGTAATTTGCTTGAGTACAGATCTACATCGCTTGCCCACAATCTCAAATTCAAAAATGCTCCAAAAACTTAACATTTTAGAGCCCAGTTTGTTGGTGGCAAAACCTAACCTGACCTGAACTCACCTGGTAGCCAAGGGAGACCATTGCAGTTTGTGTGGGTTGTCCCAGGTGTGTGTGTTTGGGTGGGACCACTGTCCTAGTGCCCAACTGCCAGTATTAAATCATATAGTAAGAGGTGTCTCTCCAAAGTCAGGAAGAGTATGAATTTTGAAATATGTTTGGCTCCAAGAGATTTGGAGAGAGGATTTCTGTTATTTTCATCTGTTCTCTACCTATGTATCATCTTTATCTGGGCCCTATACAACTGCCCCACCTGTTTGATAGAACGTGCTAGAGAATCATTCTCAAACCTTTCTACTGTGACCACATTAGTACCCTTTATGTCATGATCCAATGTAATGCAAATCTATGAAGTTACAAAAAACAATCCCTACTCTTACCACATGCAATGCACTCCTCTATTTTTGTTCCACTTTATTCTATTGCTTCATGTGAAAGAAAATGCTGGTTGATGGCCACTCAGTATGTTTGATAATAAACTGATTAGTCATGGCTTGCATTTGAAAAAAAACACTGAGCTGGAGGGTAATGCCCAGCACGATATACAGAAAGCTAGAAGCAGATTAATAGAAGTTAATTCAGCTTTTGGCTGCTTACTGTGAGACATTACTGCAATGACAAATGCTTGTACTTCATGGCATTTGCAGACTGTCATATTGACAAATGAGAGCTGCTCTGCCTCAGAAATATGTGTGGATTAGATTCATAATCCTTACTCTTAAGATCAAGCAAATGGAGACCCCAAGGCTGCATATCCTTCAATAACCTGAAGTCAACCCCTGACCTCCAGACAGAGTAGATCTTACCTGTTCCCCATTCTGCAGCAGTTCACAAGAGCTTTGCAAGCCAATTAGAGAATTACTGTAGGAGTGTGTCAGTCAGGGCTTGTGGGGGACCAGAGCTGCTCGGTGATGCAATAAAGAATTTATTCCAGGAACTAGACTGTATAAATTGTGGGTGGAGCTGGGGAAGTGAAGGTCTGACGAGAGAGGTGGTGGTGAACCAGTGCATCCGAGGAGTGGGCGCATCCAGGACTTGAAGCGGGACCTGGTGGAAAGCTTCTGGAAAGGTCCCTGGGAAGTTCTGTCTGTGCAGCCACCCAAGCAGGTGGGATGCTGGGCTTGGTCTTTTGGCCTGCCTGGTCCAGCTCCCAGGAGGAAGGGCTGGGTTTGGAGTGGAGGAGAGCCCAGACAAGGGCAATCTACCACCACCTCTTCGTTAGTCTGCCACTGCATCCAGCTGTGAGAGGACTACAGACCCAGTGGCCCTGCTTCACTTGCACCCTCCAGCCCCACACAGGTATCTCCTGAGACCTTTCTGATTCAGAACTCTGCAGGGTCAGGATTCCAGAAACAGCCCACCTTAACCAAGTTGAGGCAGCACAGCCCAGCAACCAGGAGGTTACCCTCATCTGCAGATTGTTGTTCTCTATACCTTTAACCATTGTCTTCAGAAACTGTACTGCAAATGCTCATCATTAATTTCTCCAGTCTGCGGAGACATTATAATCACATTTTATCATTCAGAGGGGCCAAACATTTGGTCCAAGGCCTAAAAATAATTCATTATCAAAACAAAAAGATTTCTCAATCTGACCTCACCAAACTATTCTGATTTCTATTTAAGTAGGCCGTGGTTTAGATTAATTTGCTGCTCTTTTCTTTCAACATTGCTCAGTGGTACTTTATTCAGTAGGCAAGTCTCAGACTGAGGGAGGGAAGGACTGAGAGAAGGTGGGAGGAACATAAAGCTGGATTTGGAACTCGGAGCATTGCTGGTGATGGCAATACCAGTGCACATATGAGCAACTCAAAGGTGTTCACGTCTCTCCTTCCTGTTGTCTCTTCTTAAATCTCCCTGGGATCAAGAATCAGTGAGGTCCTTCCCCATCTTTCCTGGCCTCCCCATCTTTCCTTCCTCCTCTTTACAATCAAACATTGAGAAGTTGGTGCTGCAAAGTGTGCAGTTAAGGTGAAGGGCTGTCTTGAAGTGCTGGCTGCTGTAGCAGGCCAGTGTGTGGGGAAGCCAGGGCCTGGGGGGAAGGAGGCATGGAGGTGCTGGAGGGAGTGTCCCCAGTATAAGAAAGTGACCCTGTGCCAGTGATTACAGAAGTGGCAGGTAGATGAGGCAGCTGGTGTGGTTTGGAAAAAAGTTCCATTAAACAAAACAAAACAAAACAAAACAAAACAAAACAAAACGATTGAGTGTATAACTAAATATATAAAGCATAATGGGAGCCGGGTTTCTCACTATCTGAGCAAAGATTTATAAACGGGGGAGGCAGAGACCAGAAAGAATCTTGAGGTATTGAATTGAAATGGAAAGTATGAGAATGAGTTCATGTATTTTATTTATTTATTTTTTTTAAAGATTTTATTTATTTATTTGACAGAGAGACAGCCAGCAAGAGAGGGAACACAGCAGGGGAGTGGGAGAGGAAGAAGCAGGCTCCCAGCGGAGGAGCCCGATGTGGGACTCCATCCCGGAACGCCGGGATCACCCCCTGAGCCGAAGGCAGACGCTTAATGACTGCGCTACCCAGGCGCCCCGAGTTCATGTATTTTAAAAACACATGTGCACAGAAAGATATAGAAATAGTTATAAATGTACCTTTGCATGTGTTAAAATGAACACACCTATCTGTTTCCTACCCTGTCAAGTAGGATGGCCCAGAAACAATGAGCTTGTCAAGCACCAGACTTCTGAGAGCTCAGTTCTGAATACCACACTCCAGAGAAAGTAAAAACTGGGATCTGGGGCCCAGAGAGTAGAAGGGCTGGTGGAAGAGGAAATAGGGGATGGGCCTGAGACCTTACTGGGTCAGAAAGTAGGAAAATCCTTAATGAACCAGAAGGACATCACAGGAGCCAGCTTCCAGGGACTCTCCCAGCTCAGGAGCAGTCTGAGCATCAAAGTAAATAATGATAGTTCCAAAATACAACCTGTCTAGTAAAGTAGGAACTCATGGCTCCAGATTGACGTCAGTTGGCTAAGTAATTAATTTACTAGGGATAAGGCAAAGTGCTTGCTTAGAGCACGACACAGATTTATAAGGACAGGCACAGCTGACCAGCTTTGGCAGAAGTTATTGATGGCTGAGGTTGGTAGACGGAGGTCTGACAAGGACTGGGACTATTGTAATTTTAGAATATCTGCCCACAAAATATGAGTCGAATACAAAGGGGGAAATGGCAATAACCACCCAACCAAATGATTCAGGTAGGATGTGTTGGAATGGCAGGCCCCCATTTGGTGCACTGAGGACAGCATCATTTCTGTGGTGCTCTTCACAAGAAGCATCAGCCAGGTTGAGGGCCATCCTACATAATGAAGGCTGCATCATTGACCTCCCAGAGCATGAAAAACAAAGAATGACAGACTGAGAAGTGGTCCCAGAATGAAGGAGATTGAGGAGACATGACAGCTAAATGCACTGCATGCTCCTGGGGAGGGTCCTGGCCCCAGAGGAGGAAGAATAAGAATGGAGTCTGTCATTGGATGTAGCATGTCTGTGTTGATGTCCTGAAGGGGAAGAATGCATGGGGTAATGCAGGAGAGCCCTTATATGGGAGAAGTACTCAATGGTGTAGAGAGACGGGGTGACACAGGTGGAGATATCTGGTCCTGATTCATCCCACACAAATGCACAGGGCACATCAGCCCACCTTCCTGTACCTAGACTAAGCTTCTGCTTGCTTTATTTAACCACATTTGCAGTGTGTGTGTGCAGGCACGCATTCAGTGTGATCATTTTATCAGTCCCTCAGACTGCTTGCTCTATTTGCCCTTTCTGTCTCGTTTAAGGTTCTCTTCAGTTCCGGGATTTAGTCTCCAGTGGCTGTCTTGGACTTGACATCTAGTTTTCTCCCTTTCCAAACTCACACACTTGAATAGGAATAAACACTGGTTCTCTTTCATTCCAGCCCACTGCTCTGACCTTTCCCAAGTGCAGCTTCTTCCACTCATCCAAAATTTGCTTGGCGGGAGGTGGGTAGGGGTACAGCAAGCATCTGTTGTTTGTCACACCTTTATGAGGGATGTGGTATTTTCTTTTTTTATAACTTAGGAAACTGAAGAGTTAAATAACTTGCATATGTACACATAAAATCAAGTGGCTTATAAATATGGACCAGTACCTCTTCAAATGCCTTGGCATTGGCATTTGCATTTGCATGTCCAAATGTCATTCAAGGTCATCCCTGGCCTGGACCCTGCTACCGTTCAGGGCTGTCTCCCACCATTCATTCTCATCTTGTAGATCACAACAAAGTCCATTTGTTTGTAATTCCCCAGACACACCATTACTAGTTCAGATATCCTTCAAAACCCATCTCAAACTAAGGGAACAGTCCCTATTGCCTCCTTGATAAATAAAGTCAATTATTCTCTCTTTTTTGCTGACACTTTCCACACACGCCTACTTTTGCCTTCACCCACCTACAGGAATTTATTTGCCTCCTATTGGCCTTTCTTACTATATAGGACTGGAAGGCGCTGTGTCTTTCTCGGCACCATCTGCCTGGGACCTGGCAAAATGCCTGTGACCTGATACATACTCATACATATTTGTTGAATTAAATTAGCAGGGATGGGGTTCACTTCAAGGTCTTGAAGCCCAAAGTTCATGCTGTTTTCTTTATTCCATGTTCTCTTCCAGTAGTGACACAAAGCCTTTTGCTTTTTTTCGGGTCAAGTGTTTATGAAGAGGATAAATGGGCTACTTGGTCGCAGCTACCCATTGCGTGTCTTACTTTCTTTTTAACAAAATTAATTTGAGTTCATTTTTCCCAAGCTATTCAACACAGTAATTCAAGCAAGAGGGGACATCTGAGATGGCACATTGTGTTTACTGCCAGTGTTGCTTAAGGAGGGTAATTTCTGATTGTTTTTAATGTTGTTCTTGTAACCCCACGTCCACCAGACCTGGTAACTCACCAGCTGGACAGTGTGACCAATGCTTTGTTTGTAACTTGGAAGGCAAGTCACTTCAGGATAGGCTCCAGGTTGTACAGCTCTGTTTTTATGAATGTTATGATGGAGTTTTCTCTTTTGTTATGAATAAATGATGTGGAGACTACAAACAGTGATCTATAGGAATTAGTGTTGTTGATAGAGGACAGAATATCCTTTGCGAGCTCAGAGAAAATAAGAAAAGGACAGATCCAAGAGGCAGAGCATATGCACTTCCCCAGCAAGGAAGAGGACAGCTACAGGAAATTCTTGGATCACTGCGTTTTTATCATTGTTTTTGATAAACAGTAAGAAAGGATGTCTGAGAGGTTTTCACCAAGACCTTTCCTTGGTGAAAGCCTTGTCATGGTCACAAAATCAATAAAAAGGAGGCAGAAGAGGGAGCTCTCAAATGCTTAGAGAAGTTGACAGGAAGCGAGACCAGTGGATTGAACGTATGATCATTTACACTAATGTTTCTATCCATGAGTTTGAAAGAGCACACACACTATTTTTGATTGGGACAAGTGCAGAAGATGAGGTTGAAAATTCAAAGTAATAGAAACTGCATTAGCAAAGATCCAGAAGTTGGAAGGAATATGTCCTTGTCATAGGATGGTGAGGCCCATAGAAGAAGGTCAGAAGTTTAGTAGGAACCAGAAATAAGCTTAAGGATAGGGAACCCTGAACACCAGGTTGAGGATTTTAGATTTGATGTTTTAGGATATTTTTTAGAATCTTGCCCAAGAGAGTCACATAGCAAAAGGAGTGAATTCTATTGTTACTGCTTTGGAGTTTTATTTTATTTTGTATTTTGTTTGTTTCAGTGGGTTTTTAAAAGTTTTAATTTGAATTCCAGTTAGGTAACATACAGTATAATGTTAATTTCAGGTGTACAATTTAATGATTCAACACTTCCATACAACACCAGGTACTCGTCACAATAAGGGCACTCCTTAATCCCCATCACCTATTTAACCCATCCTGCCACACTCACCTCCCCTCTGATAACCATCAGTTTACGCCCTCTAGTGAGGAGTCTGTTTCTTGGTTTGCCTCTGTCTTTTTTCCTCCTTTGCTTATTTGTTTTTGTTTTTCTTAAATTCCACACACAAGTGAAATCATGTGGCATTTGTCTTTCTCTGACTGACTTATTTCACTTGGCATAATATTCTCTAGCTCCATCCACGTTATTGCAAATGGCAAGATTTCATTTTTTTAAATGACTGAGTAATATTCCACTCCAACCAGCTCTCTGGGGGAAAAATACCCTATTGGCAGCATTAGCCAACTTCCATGATGTAAATACTCCCACTGTGGTCAATTTCAAGCTAGTAATAAACACTGTCACTGTACCTAGAGCTAGAACCAGCCAGCTCCCACACACTCCTGAAAAGTCAAGTGTGTAGGGATGAATATTTGACAGTCTCCTAATCCTTTTTTCTCCCTTCTCTTCCCTTCTGTGAATGAGCTTCATCAAAGCAAGAACCTTAGGATTCTCTTAACTGACCTTCTGCCTCATAAACAAGAGAAGTGAAAAGCCATCAATACACTTTATATAAGAATGAGGTGTGTGCGTTCCGAATGGAGAATAGCAACTTCTCACAAAGAGATAAGTGGATTAAAATACTCAAGTAGTGTTTCACCTTTAAGGTGAAAAAACAATCCTGCTACTAATGTAAAAAAAAATTTCTGAAAATCCAGCATCAGCTTATACCTTTAGATAATTAGAAATTGGCATGCAATTGCTATTTTAGTGATAGAAAATGTTTCTGAGTTCATAGAAATGAGCTATTTGGCTTCTCCAATACATCAACAACTGTGGAATCCCTTGATGTGAATATTGAAAGTGATTCTCAATAAATGGTACATTTCTTTCCAGAGGAGTTTCTCATCCAAACCTTTCTTCACTTACATCAAATTATGTCTTGCTATGTGAAGTCATATATTCAATAAAAAGATAGCCTCCATACATATTTTAAGACACGTGGGAAGCAGTTGAAATCAGTTTTATCTCTTACATTAAGGTTTTATTATTAGATATACATTCACTTTGTTCTTAAGGTGATTTATGAAATCTGAGTGACTGGTGGACCTCAATCAAACGAGGACCTAAGCTTAAGGAAAACAGAAGTAGTCCACCTCTTAGTGTGTCAACTTCAGAGGCCACCAAAGTACCGGGCAGACCATATCAGTAGTTTGTATTCATTTAAATAATGCTCATTTGATATTTTAATCATTTATTAGAATTCCATTGAAGTTGACCTTTTTACTAACTCTGAACCAAAGGACTTACCTCCCAAAAAAGAGTTGCATAAATGAAATTATTCTTTTTGAACTTCTGGAGAGGACTGTGGTTGCATTTATACCTGGTTGCACCTTCTCAGCAATACCTGAAACTCCAACAGTTTTCTTCTTTCCCAGTCCCATCTCAATTTCACGGCCTTCTTATTGTGGATTTTCCTAGTTGAAATGAACTTTAGAGTCGGGAAGACCCTGAGAAATCATTTTGTAGATGAAAAAACCAAAACTTGGAAAAATGAAGTGGTTTGCCCATGGAAATGCCCACATGCCTCACTTCTTTTCTGGACCTTGCTGGGAAGGATGGTGATTATATTCAATTAATGAGTTAGACCTAATATAATCATGGTCATTAGAGCATCAGTTGAGTTGGTCATTATCCCCCGAAACCATAAAGCTCCTAGAAAAAAAAATTTATAGGCCATAAGCTTCTTACATTTTAGTGTTGAATTTTCAGGTCTGATTCCAAAAGCAGATGTAACAAAAGCAAAAATAAATAAGTGGAACTACATCAAACTAAAAAGCTTCTGCTCAGCAAAGGAAACATCAACAAAATGAAAAGTCAACTCACTGAACAGGAGAAAATATTCACAATTCATATATTTGATAAGGGCTGATATCCAAAATATATAAAAAAAACTCAACCAAAAAATCAAACAATCCAATTAAAAAAAATGGGCAGAGGATCTAAATAGACGTTTTTCCAAAAAAGACATACAGATGGCCAATAGGCACATGAAAATATGTCAACATTACTAGTTATCAGGGAAATGCAAATTAAAACCACAGTGAGATACCACCTAACACCTGTTATAATGGCTATTATCAAAAAGACATATGTTGAAGAGGATGTGGAGAAATGGAACCCCTCTTATACTGTTGGTGCAGCCATTATAAAAAACAATATGGAGATTGCTCAAGAAACTAAAAATAGATCTACCATGTGACTGAGATCTAGTTATTCTACTTTTGGGTATTTATCCAAAGAAAATGAAACACTAATTTGAAAAGATACATGCACCCCTATGTTTATTGCAGCATTATTTACAATAGTCAAGATATGGAAATAACATAAGTATTCATGGATAGATGAATGGATAAAGAAGATGTGATACACATGCACAATGGTATACTATTTGGCTATGAAAAAAAGAAAATGTTGCCATTTGTGACAAAATGGATGGACCTTAAGGATATTGTGCCAAGTGAAATAAGTCAGAGACAAATACTATATGATTTCACTTAAATGTTCCATCTGAAAAAACAAAACAAATAAACAAAGAATACAAATAAACAAGAAAAAACAAAACTCATGGATACAGAGAACAGACTGGTAGTTATCAGAGGGGAAGAGGGTTGGGGAATGGGCAAAAAGGGTAAAAGGGGGATCGACTGTATGGTGACAGAGAGTAACCAGACTTATTGTGGTGATCACTTTGTGGTGTGTACAAGTATCAAATTATTATATTGTACCCCTGAAATTAATATGCTGTACACAGATTTTACCTCAGTAAAAAAGTCATTATTTTTCCAGCCAAGATAATTGACTTCATGTTTTTCAAATATATTCTACACAAGGAATTTTAAGCAGCATGACTATTCCAACTTTTAAAAAGAATATGAAGTATTAAAGATATATTTTTGTTCCTACCAACTGACTTTCAGCCAATTTAAGGACTTGAGCATTACTAATATTTTATGTTTGGTATTTATACAATACTTTATTGTATCCCGTTTCCCTTCCCAGAAATAAGGGTTTGTCATTTTCATGTCATTCTTTATGCATAAATCCCAAAGGGATTTACATTCTGTACTTTTGCTGCTTCTTCTATGTTCCACATTATGGTTGTGAGATGATACAACCATATTTAAATCCATCACACATACTTTGGCACTACTTTATTCATTTATACTATTTATTTTCTTTTATGGAAGTGTGCTAATTTAATCTGTTCATTTTCCTCTTGAAGGATATGTAGATTATTCCCAATTTCCAGCTCCCTCAATTCCTTTTCGGGAGGTATAATCACTCTCAACAGATAAGATCAATGTGACTAGAGCAAGTTTGGAAAGAAAATATTTACCTGTTTAAGAGAACATGATGTTTTAAGCAGTTTAGCGTATGCTTTTATATATATATGAAAAATATAACTGTTGTATGCCTGCAACCCTAGGATAACATTTTATAGGGAAATATATATATCGATCTCATTAATTCATTAAAACAGGACTTCTACACAAAACCTGGTCAGCGTGATTTCAAATGTAGAATTTATTTGAAATAAAATTTAATTTATTGTTAAATGCACTGGATGTATACTTATAATTAGTTCAGAGAACTTATCCAAAGATTTACCCTATGCAATGCACTGTCCCTGGACAATCTATTCTATTGACTTTAGCCAACATATATGGAAGAAAATTCTACTCCTTCAGCCATGACTTCTCTCTCAGGCACAAATCCCATTGTGGCTTCCAGCATGAAATAGTGCCTCTGCACTACATCTCACATTACCAGGAAAACACTGCCTCCACACCCCACTTCCTACAGCCAAATCACAATCTCTCCCTACAGTCTCTCAGTTTCCTTGGTGACTGTGTTCCTCCTTTGCTCCAAATCCTTCAGTAGTTCAGGCTATGTGGATTCTTTGCCAAAAATCCCAGCCCAGTTTGGCCCAACCTTAACCCAACTTTTTGACTTTATCTCCCTTCATAACCAACAATCAATTTCCAGGACAGTGCTTGGCACATTGTAGATACATAATAAATATTTTTTGAATGAACAAATAAAAAATTCTGCCAAATTGAGCCATTTAATGTTCATTAGATACACTTCATATCTCTTGTTCTTGAAATGTTTTCTTCAACATATGTATTTAATGAAACCATATATATATATATTTCATGATTTATATTTTCCAATTTTGACAATTACATCTTTGTGTCCAAGTAACTGAGACTAGTCATGAACACCTGATCTCCAGCTATTCCCAAACAAAGTAACATTTCTTCCTGTCTGGGTTTGTATTTTATTTTTCCTGAATGAAATTATCTAAATGAACTAAAATATCTCATCTAATTCTTCACCAGTACTTGGCATAAACTACTGTTATACAAAGTAAAGTGTAAATATTTCAAGATAGCATTTATTCTGCCAGTCTTTACTCTGTGCACACTGTACCCCATGTATGTGTGTGTGTATATGTAAATGTATATATACACGCACACACACACACATGCAAGTGGAGTATACATATATACATACATATATAGTTCTTGTATACAGAGGGGCTGTAAACAGGAAGCTCTCATTTGGTAAATAAGTGAGCGACGTAAGATGTTAAACATTATATGATCAAGTATGTTCAAGATACGGCAGGCTTCTAAAGGAAGAAGTGCTCAAGGAAGGGTGATGGAAGGGCTTCACAGTGGAGTTCTGGAAAGTGAGTTTGAGAGGTGAGGAGAATATAGAAGTGTGGAGAAGGGCACTATTGGCTAGGCGGCACAGTTCACATGGTCAACCTTATGCTTCTAAAAATGAAACTCTGGTAGTAACATGGAGACCTGCTGGCAGAGGGGACAGCCTGAGACAAAATAATAAGGGTGGTATTGCAGTAATCCAGGAGCAGAACTGGGATGTGGGAATAAAGCGGCAGCAAGAGAAACATGGAGACAGAACCTCCAGCTTTTTAGTGAGAGAATGGCAGGGTCCAGGTTCTGTCTTGGTTGCTAGATTGACGACAACACCATTTTTCAAGGTTAAGAAAAACAGAGTTTGGAATAAAGATACCATTTAATTTTAAAAGCTTTAGAGGTGGACATATCTAGTAGGAAAATAGATATCTGTTGGTATGTCTCAGGGGAAAGGTTTGGACTGTGTATGTATATTTGTAAGTCAGCATATTGGTGCCTGGGGGAGCATGGGGAGTAGAGAAATCATCCAGGTTTACCATGTAGTGTTAGAAGAAAAATAAGTGAAGAGTAGAACCTTGAAGACTCATCAGTATTTGAGGAGAAAACAAGAGTATGGTGGATAAAGTCCATCCCAGTACTTCTTAGAGGGATTTCCCACTAAGCAATGCAAGTTTCCAGGAACATCCATAGTAGGCAAATAACTAGAAGAGAAAGGTGAG
Source organism: Ursus maritimus (assembly GCF_017311325.1). Lineage (NCBI taxonomy): Eukaryota > Metazoa > Chordata > Mammalia > Carnivora > Ursidae > Ursus > Ursus maritimus. The sequence continues at coordinate 57,807,647 of NW_024424230.1, read as the reverse complement.
AAAACCAAGGAGTAGGTTTGAGAGCAGAAAGGGCTGATCTTGCTTGTCAGTGCAGCACAGAGATGGGTTCAGATGATAAATAGAATGGGTTGTTTGGGCCTTGCAGGGGAAGATCACTAGTGACCCTTGACAGGGTGTTTTCTGAGCAGTGAGGGCAAAGGAGCCTGTTACAGTAGGTAGAAAATGGCTGAGCAAGGACAGGTGATGTGAGGGATGCCTATACTCATCAGAAGTCTTTGAATAGAAGTACTCTGCTCCTAACTGAGCAGTTGGGTCAACCATTTAATCCTTTCCCTTGTTGATTTCCAGTCTATCAGAGGAAAGGAATTGGGCTATTTCTAGTTATCGTCTAGCTTCATAATTTCAATGACTTGCTGAGTCAGTGGATGGATAGTTGGACAATTGGATGAGAGAATAGAATGAGATGTCACCGACTTCAAAAGTTATTAGAGACCTATTAAACATCAAATTTATAGGGGTTAGTTGCATGCTAGGATAGTTTCCAAATTATCCATTCATTTCAATAAAAAATCTAGACCAGTAAGCAGACTCTAGCCCAACATTTCCTAAGACCTGTTGCATGAACACTAGCTCAGTAAAATGTAATAGGCATCAGATAAAATTTTTAAGAAATTAGTTTTGGTCAAATAGATTTGGGAAACAGAGGTATAAATAAACTCGAATCTCTTGTTTTACTACAGAACTTCACAGGTTCGTTACTACAGTAATATGCATTGATATTTTCTAACACTTATTTGACCAAAGACCTTTTTTTTTCTTTTATTTTGCCTTGTTTTGTTTAATTCACTACATTTCTGAGGACAAGCACTCTGATGAATGTACTTTAGTAGACAGTGGTCTAAACAATGAAGAAGGAAACGTGATTGATAAGATGATCCCCAAATGATATATCAGTTAGACTATGACCTGTTCATTGGACATGCTCTTCATTACATTCTTCAAAAGTTTCTTTGTTTCTGCAGTGGTGGCATTATGAATGCACTGCTTTGTTAACTCAGCAAGCCAAGAGTAGTAGTTAATAGGTTAGCACCTCTGTGGCTGAATGATTTCATTGCAAATCGGGATCACAGCCCACTCCTGGATCCAGTAGCTGAATTCTATCACAGCGAGTGGAGTGATTGCTTTTGCAAACAGCATTCATTTACTCCCGTAATATATGTATGCTGTGAAATGTGTCTTTTGGGACCAAGAAACACAAAGCTGAGACTGTTGCCTCAAAGCGACTGTTTGCAGACTGGGAGCTTAATGCAGTCCGCAGGTGGGAAAGGCATAAGGCTCTGCTCTGGCTTCCTACTTCTCTGTGCTGTGGGGCAAGAAGCAGCTGACGCCACATCTGCAGTCCTTGTCACCTTTCCTTTAAGAATTCTTTCCCCCTCAACTCGGCTTGGTTAGTGCTTTTCATACAACGTCACAGTCAATTTGCTTCCCATGAAAGAGCGCTAATAACCTATTCCCCTAAATCCACCTGATTAGGCCTAGCAGCTCTCCTGATCTTAGCCCCACACAGCAAACACCCACCAGAGCCTGGCCTTTATGTTCTGGCCTCTCTCCTAGATCCCCTCTTTCTTCTCACTGTAATGGTACTAATTTTTGCTTGCTCTGTTTGATCACTTTAAAAGTCCACCACAAACTTCTACCTTTGTCCTGTGATAAAATCAATCATTAGATTTCATTGTTGTAAGTGTAGTTTGGATGAAATTTTCTTAATTGAGTTCTCTTCCTCTTACCCCAAATGAATGGAATTTGCAGTGTTTTTAATACCTCTGACACAATGATGTTTGCTTCATTTATGGAGATAGTGGGATCTCTTCCCACTTTCATGCTTCTCTGTTCAGAAGGGTTTAGAGCCATTTATAAAAAGCGAAGCTTATGTGGGGCATGCTCTCTTCCAGACCATTTTTTTAAAAAGCACATTAGACTGGTCTGAAAACTTTTCCCTAGACTCTTTACGTAATTAAGTTTTAACTTTTACATATTATTATATGTAACATAAATGGAAACATTCTAAATGTACAACAATAGTGGAATAGTTACATGCTATCTGCTCATGAACGTGGTGATGTTTAAAAATCATCAGTGAGTTGTAAAATTACTAGTGATATATCAAACGAACGAATCATTTTTAAAACAATAGGTAAGATATGAGCTTAGTTTTGTAAACTCTCAATATGCGTTTTGAGGCACAGAGGAAGCTTGGAAAGGAAAGCCAGGCAGGTACATTCATGAGACTGCAGTGGTCGAAAACATTCAGACCTAAAGGGAGCTTGAGTATACATATTCTGCTCTCTCTGTATCTGTGTGACTTTAGGGAAATAATTTTACTTTTTGGAGCTGTAGTTTTGTTTTGTTTTGCTTTTTTTCATATGTAAAAGGAGGATTAATAATAATGCCTAACTTTATATGGTAGTTGGTTGGATGAAATAATAGGTATCAAGTTCTTAACACAGAGCAATTGCTCAGTTAGTGGTAGATATTATTAACAATGCTTTAATTTAATAAATGTTAACAGTGGTTATATCTAGGCAATGGGGGACTTGCTGTTTATTATATTTTATGTTTTTGTCAAAATATATAATGTATACATTAATGAATCTAGTATGTATTTGATCACACACATGCTTAGCCCCTAAACAAGTTTTATCTCTGATAAACGTTGAGTCACTTGCATTTGACTCAGATGAGATAAAGAAGGCAAAGAGTATACCTCTTTGGCACGGAGGAGAACAAATGGCCATGGAAAGCCCCTCAGTGGAATGCCGCTTGTCAGTGTCAGGCTTACACTTGAACCCAAATCTTCCAATTCCAAGTTCACCATCCATTCTCCAAGATTAAAAGAAGAAACCTACTAGGTGTGCCTTTCTTGGAACAGTATGGAAAACAAAATCAACTCCATATTCAAAATAACGAAGAGGTCCTGCTTTCAAGGATTGCTGTAAGATTTTCCCTGTTTTCCCTCCAGCTTTGATTTACATCTAAGGTAAAATATCTCCTGGCTGCTAGTATTGTCTAGTTTTTAACTGCTTCAGCTAGATTGCTGACACCTGTGTCTTTACTGCACATGTGGCTTATTTAATGACAGTATAGTTCATTAGCGTGTTTTAGAAGTGAGGATTGGTTTAGGAGTCTTTATAATATTTCTGAAACTCCAGTGAAACCCTGGTGACTTCCTGAATCTCAGCAGATTACAGAAGACTTTGAGTTTGATGAAAACCTTTCCTGTACCTTCTAGGCAGACACTGAGTATTGCTTTTTTAAAATTCATTAAGGAGATACAGACATATTTGAAGATAGTGTCACCATAGAAAGAGAAAAACAACTAAATTTCCTCCCACCCCCTCTTTTTTTTTCCCTCCATAGCTTAAAGGGAGCTGATGCTGGCAATGGGATCAGAGTGTTCGTGCCTGATATCGGGATGTTCATTGCTAGTCTGACCATCTGGCTCGTCTGCAGAAACATTGTTCAGAAACCAGTAACAGAAGAAGCGGCACAGTATAACTCGGAGTTTGAAAATGAAGAATTGGTAAATCTGATTTCATGCCTCTATCCTCCTTCTTTGATTTCTGAGGGCCTTGAACCTTGTAATAAGTCGTGTACGAGTGAAATGTGCATAGCACTTAAGCTTTGGGGTGCTTGGCTTCTGTTACGTTGCACAGCCCCTGTTGTAGTTCTGATGGTTAGGCATTAGCCATCCACACCTTGGCCATGAGGAGCCAGTTCAAGCAATATGAGGGCTGCCCTTCATGAGGCATTCATCCTGACCCAGTGTTCTTTTCACTCTCATCTAATATTATCTCAGATGGTTGACCTTTCAAATTCATAATATTGTGGCCCATTGTCTAGATACCTTAGTTATTACAAAACATTTAGAGAAGAAGTAACACCTGGTAGTTCTAGGACAAAAAAAAGTAATTCCTCCCTGAAGGGAGGCTTTCTGGCCTCTGTACCTTGCTCTTCAGAGTGGGCTTGTGTTAGCATATTTTGATCAAGTTATTTTAAAGTATTCCAGAGAAAAAAAATATATACCTTTGGAAAAGTGTAGGAATTGGAAAAATATAACAATAATGAGGAAACTGTTAATTTTTAGCTGTGTGTTTTAGCAGAAAGAGTTTCGGAGACTCAGGGAGCACGTCAGATCTCACTCAATGTGTGAGAGCAAGGCAGACAGCTCATCACTGTTCCTAGACCTGTTTCTGAACACTGCTCTGTTCTAATGACTGTACTTTGTTATGTGAGTTTCAGTGACATCGATTTAAAAAGTGATTGATTTGGTAATTGAAAGATGAAATTTACAAAGAAAAATTACTAAAAAGACTTACTCTGCACAGTTGGCACAAGACACAGCTACCAAATGTTTTTACTCAGAAGTTTTGGCAAGAACTTTTACCTGAAAAACTGAAGTTAATTGAAATCACTTACTTTGAGAATGGTAATCACAAAGGAATCAAGGAAGACAATTCTCAGTTATGGCAAATGACCTATGTGCCTCACAAATAAGTAGCAAATTGCCTAGTATAGTTAATAAAAACAAAACAATAAAGTGAGGATATAATTCAACAAATCTATACAAACTAGAAATGATATTACTGCCAAAAATCATTATGGGTAAAAAATACACAATCACATTGATCACATTGCATATCAATATCCTGCTATTTTTAAGGCAAATGTTAATAGGTGCTTGGTGTAAAAAAGCAATTATAGCAACGGAGCAACTAACCCTATCTTGCCTTATGTCTACAAACTATGCAGCACTTGTCAGTGCCTTAAAATGGGTTAAGACTATGAAAGTGCCTTTTCTTCTTGTTGGCTTTACAATTTTGAGATAAAGTTAAAATTTTAATTTCTAGTTTTACATTTGAACTTCAATTTATAATAGTTACAGTTTTGAAAATCATCTGGCTTTGATAATTATTGCCAAAAATTGTCCAAATTTGGTGAAAGTAAACCCACAAACTCTCCAGACTTAGGATTTTTCATTACTATTAGTTGTAAAGGCAAGATTGTTTTTCAGTTATCCTCATATTATAAATAGAGGATAAAAGATATCTATTGTAAATTGAGTAGACAGAGTCTGTAGGCGGATGTGGAAGCTACTAACAGTGGCTGTGTGATGTTGAGAAACTTGTTTATTCTCTTTCTTCTGCAAAATGAGAATGATCATAATCCTACATCATGGAGTTGCTGTAAGCACTAAATGAAACATCAAAACACACCTAGCGCAGTGCCTGCTCATTGGGTTGCTTAATGAATTGCTACTTGCTCTCCTCACCTTGCTTGCTCTTCTCCAATTGGAGAGGTCCTAGAGCTGTTACAAATTCAGAGTCCCCTTAGAATGATAGAAAGTAAAGTTGGGTGGTGACTTTGAAGCCAAACCACTCAGTAAGGGAGTCCCTTTTGTGCTGTATATCACAGACAGCCATAAAGAATTACAAAGCTTCTTATAAAATGAACTTCTGTCACCAAGGACAAATGCTTTTTTACCATAGGACTAGGGAAGCCTACATTGACTGATGGAAGTTAACGGATTTCAGGTTATGGTTAAGGTCACACATCTGGTGAAGAAGAAAGCACGGAACCATCACATGAATTAGTTCTAAAATCATGTTTCCTTTTTGATTTCACCCAGTTCTCAAAGATAGACTTATGGTACCTCTCTTCCAATTGAAATCCGTTTAAATATCTGTACTCTCTGTATTATTAATCACATTATTTAAAAATAACAAAAAGATGATAGACATTCTAAATATTATTTATTTGGGGCTTTGAGAAATACTCAATATCATTATTATAAGGTTGAATTTCTTCCCATTTAGATGTATTTTGGCCGCATTTAGATCTTAATTTCCATTCTCTTAGTGCATTCCATCCCCCCAGGTGACCGGGGAGGAACAGGCTGGTGGGTGAATCTTCTGAGATGAATCTACAAGGAAATATTTCGTACATGTGAACAGTCTGGCTCGAGTCTGAAAAGAATAGAAGCACATGGCCAAAATACGTAGGAGAATTTATACTGTTTTGGAAGGTCCCAACATATTTCCTCCCTTTTATAAATCTTGACATTTGCACTGTAGAATGTTTGGTTTTTCAGGATCCTTTGAAAGAATAGTGTTTGCTGGCATTGTTTCTTCTTTCATTTGTCTCAGTGGAGAAATGGCAAAACTAATCCATTGGTGCCTGCAAGAATTTCTTTTCAAATTCAGCATTGTTTTAAACTAGCAACTAATCCCTGAAGAAGACTCAGAGTCTTTTCTAATCTTGCTCAACTTGATAAGGAGGCTCAAATTTGTGGTTTTAAAGGGCATTGCAAATCCCTGGATTACTGGCAAAAAGCCCCAGGGGGAGTCAGCGGGTGGGAGGATCTGCCCTGGTATTTATTGCATTGTTACAGAGAATCTTGCATTGTCCTGAGAACAGACCTCAGTAAGGGAGCCAATTCCTCAAGTGCCAAAAAAGGTTCTCTTTGGACTGACACATCTGTAAGACCACCTGTGCAATGAAACACTTTGCAATTTCACCAAACTGCTGTTTTCTTGTATATTTCTGTACTACTAGCTCTTTCTAGCTATTTAATGAGATTTCAGACTTTATTTTTTTCGAAAGCAAATAGTATTCTAATATATTATTAATCCAAATTTATGAGAAACTAAATGTTTATTCAAATAGGAATTTTAGTCATGACTTGGTCTGCTTAAATTAGTCTGACAAATCAAATATGAAGCATAAAAATAATATTTCAGTATAAGCATCCACCATCTGTTAAAAATGCAGGGATGCAACATTTGGATCCTGCTAATGTTTGGAAATTCATTCTGAGCCTTAAAACCTATACCCTCCTTTCTAATATCTAATGTCCATTAGACTCCTACAGCATCTGCATTTCGGCACATAAAATGACCAGTGGGCCTCAAGTTTCAGCTTTGAGGTTCTTGAAGTTACTCTTCTTTTTTTTTTGAAGAGCAAGAAACAAAGAATGAAAGAAATCCATCTTTTAACTTTCACCTTCTAATAAGGCATTCAGCATCCCACCTGAGATTTAGTCCAAAATCACCTGTTTTAAGTTTTCTAGATCCTGCCTTTTCAGGCACGCAGACACTATCGACTGAAACATGGCAGCATTCAGTAGAGTGGGAAGCGGGGCAACTACCCACTTATCCTACCAGCCTTGAGCTCCATGGCTTTTGCTGCCTCTCAAGGTCATTCTCAGGTACTAGGCAAGAGTTTACTGTCGTATGTCCCCCAAAATGCAGCTCACTGGGTCTGTCTTCTCTGAGTTAAACACATTTACAGTTTGGGGGAATCTTTAATTGTGGTGATTTTAGATGCTATTAGTTTAAATAAAGAGAAAGTTTTTAAATGGAGGAAATCATTGGCCTGTTGTCTTCAAAAAGCCTCAGGAAAGCTCAGTATTTACAGAATGAGCTTCAGGATAAGTATCACAGAGACAAGTTCACTGTCTTTCAGCTACATCTCCCTGGACACAAGGTGAGAGCATGGAGTCCCTCTCATCCTTTCCTCTGAGAGAAACACACCTGGAGAGCATACCCACTTTATCATGTAGAAACTCAGGGACGTTACATGATGGACAGTATGTTAATTGTGTGAACTTTGCCTAGCCTGGACTTGAATATGTGACCGGTCATAAAAATAAAGGAAAGAATAAGCAATTAGGAAGGCAGCTCACATACTTATACATTATTAAAATAAAACCATTCCAAATTAAATATACCTTCATTTCTCTCCCATTTATTCATTCATTCAACAACATTTAACAGTGTGTGCCTATTCTTTGCTTTATTTTTTAAAGAAAATCAAAGCTCCGAAGTAGACTTTTACCCTTCTCAGTATGTCTGGGTCAATGTTTTCAGAAATTCTCAGAATATTTTATTCTGTCCTTGGTATATTTGACAGGCGATATTGCACATTTGAATTGCAAATAACAACAAGACACCCACAAGGGAAACTTGTTTGGGAGATTGCAGAGCCCCGTGTCCCTTCAGCAAGGGTAACATGGTTAGGCACACGTGCATGGGGGGGAACCTGTGGGCCCCACTCCTGCCACCTGCACCTGTTCCAGAGGGTCTGCCTCTCCCTCACTCCTGTGAGGGCGGTGGTGCTATCCGTCCTTCTCGAAGCTGTAAACACTGAGATGGAATTGTCACCAACTTAATGTCATTTAATTCCCCATGTTTCTTTCAGCGTATTGGTGGCATGTGTTTGAGGACAGGAGCTAGATCTCCCACTCCTCTCTGCACCCAGCTTTCCTGCTGACTGCCCACCCAAGTTCACAGGATCACTGTTCACCCTGTTGCCAGAGCCCCGAGCCCTGCTAAGACCCTTGATTCCTTGGATCCCTTACCCGTTATCATCAACAAGTCCTAGGGCGCTACCTTGACATTTTGTCTAACATCACCTTTCTCTGTCTCTCCTGCCACAGTCCTCATCCCACCTCTCAACCAGACCACGGAATAAGCTACAGCTGGACCTCCCCACCTCCAGCCTCTGTTCTCACCCTGTTCCTCTGCTACCACACTCTCTGCCTTATCCTGATTATCCTTGTAAAATTATAAATCAAACTATTGTCACTTCCTTGGGTAAAACACCTCATTGGATTCTCATTAAATGAGAACCAAATTCAGGCTCCTAACCTGAGGGCCATGCACTTCCTGCCTCCATACCCTCTTCTGGGCTCTGTCCCGCTCCTTCTCTGTGTGTCTTGGTGCCCACAACCCAATAGCTCTTTCCCTTCTGCCATGCAGTTCACTCCCTGCTCATTCATGGCTAGTTTCTCCTCCTTCATTGGGTGACCTCTTTCCCACAGAGTCCTTCACCGTGCACCGGCCCACATTATTCCCTGGTCTCTGTCTTGTTATATCCAGAACATTTATCACACTCTGTAATTATTCTACATACTACTTTTTGTTGTTGTTATTTGTTTTCTATCTCCCTCACTAAAGTCTAAGCTCAGTGAGGGAAAGGATCCCATCCGTCTTGTTCTCTGTTGCAGCAAATCTTGTTAGCAAAGTAACCTGAGATTGCACACATAGTGATGCTTATGTACCTATCAAGTTAATTGGTTAAGCACTGACTGATTAATATGGAGGCTTGTACAAAGCAATCCAAAGTATAAAACTAAAGCAGCAAACTGTAAGGGGTCAGCCCAGGGCCAGGATTATCTGCAAAGAACTGCTTCTCCCCCAGACTATCAGAGGATTTGGCAGGGCCAGGGCAAACCCACACACCTGTCTTGAGTGATCTCTCCTTGCTGTAACTGCAGAGAAGGATGGGTATTTATCCATGGGTACGCTTATTTATTCAGTACCTACTATGTGCCAGCATGGGCGAACACGAATATCTAACATTTTGAAAGTTAACATATTTTGCTTTGCTTTCCAGGACATTTGTCCTTTTTTTCCCCCATCATGTTTGCTTTGGGAATAACTGGAATTGGGTATTCCAAATCCCTGTAATCAGGGTTTTATATTCTCACTTTATAAACAGTTATATATACTTGGTTTATTTCCTCTGAGTGAGTGCAAACCTCTGGGATCCCAGGGCAAATTCCCACCCTGGGCCTGGCATGGTGCTCAGAGCAGAGCTCAGGCTCAGGAAAAGTTCTGAGGGGAGGGAAAAATGGGAGTGGAGGACGGGATGGAACGCTGTGGATTTCAGAGCAGCTAGAGCAGGGCTCAGCCTTTGAACATTTTAGTAACAAAGACATGCATTTTCTTTGCACCTCAGTCCATCAGAAGGTATTATATGGGTCCTGAATCTTTCAGGAAATTTTGGAGCAACAGGAAGGGTTGCGTGCCCTCAAAGTGCTGCTTTGTTATCACTCCCTGAATTCTTTATTTCTAGAGGGAGCACTGGGTGTGTCAGAAGTGCTAAACTCAGCTGTTTCTTATAGGAGGAAATGGATGGATGGTCCCTGGTTAGTAATAATCTCTCTAATCAGAGACAAACTGAGTAGATGGCATCAGGGTGTGTGTGTGTGTGTGTGTGTGTGTGTGTGTGTGTGTGTGTGTGTGTGTGTGTGTGTGTTTCAATACCGACTTGGTTTTATGGTATGCCATTAAGTGATTTTTTTAAAATAAACCCTAGAGATATAAACCTTTAAAATAATGGTCAATCCGATTTGGCTGCCCTCCATTATTGTTCATTTCCCTTTCAAATGTTTCAGGTGACTTGCAAAGATTGGTGCAATCTCTAACTTGGCGATTTGACCTGGGACCTTTTTGGAGGTTCTGATGCAGGGTCCATCGCAGAGCTATGGAATCAGTGTCCTGGAGGCAGGGGGATGTGGGTGGTGGCACCAAGCTCCACTGCTCTTGCAAGTTTGGAAAGATAATCTTCCTAATACAAGTGTGGCCGTAGGATGAAATATTTGTTTATCCGTACGATGCTGTCCCGTTGGGCTTACATAACATACAGTGATGTCACACAGGCGAGGCGCTCGCTCTGCTTCCTTCCTCAGACAGCATGGTGCCTATGGTTTGTCTCGTGCAGTGAGGCACCGCACTTGCCTTTTCCTTCCTTGGGCTCTTCTGTTGAGATGAACCCATTCTGCAAAGATAAATTGTTAACTTTTAATAATAAACAATGAATAAACAACTCATGACACTTTAGAAAAAGGTTCCCTTTGCCTCCAGATTGTTTGTTTGTGACTCTGATACACTCCCTCGAAATGTTTTTAATAGGGTGGTTTTAGCCACAAAGAAGAAAGTGGATTCATCTGATGAGAAGTTACGGGCTAACACGTAAAGGTTGACTGAAATTGGAAGGAGGGTCCACAGATTATTTACTTCGATGTATTTTCTAATTCAGGGAGTCTGCCTAGTGAATGATTCCAACACAATGTTTACAGTTTTGCCTGGTCCATGCTCCATGCCGAGCAAGGAGTCCGTTGATCCGGCGGATGGCAGCCTGTGCGTGGATTCTACATTGGCTGCCTCAAAATCATTTAGGGCAGCTCTGTGGTCATAGGGATGCCTGAGATTCGCTCCCAGAATTCCTCATTTAGGAGGTTTGAGGTGAGGCTAGATACCTGCCCTCTTAACGATTCCCAGGTGATCTCTAGGACCTACCCCAACCCAGGTTGAATCTTTGAGTACTCGGAACTAAAGAAAAATGGATGTTTGCATTCCACTAAGGCTAACTTGTGTCTTGACTGTCCGGATTGTGCGGGAATGACTGCTGTGTGCCGAGCATGGGGACGCAGCTGTGGGGTGAGATGCAGCGGCTGCTTGGCGCTCAGACCCTGACCTAGGTTCAGAGAAGCTTGGCCTTGCATGCAGTTGATCCCAGATGTACTACGGGAATACATGTTGGCACGTTTGAAGTGGGGAAGTTTTACCAAAGTCAAGTCGAAGGATTTACGTGTCTTCAAATAAGTTTTAGATGTTGACATGGGCAGTAATAACATGGATTTTTTTTTTTTTTTACCTTTCTAAACTATGAAGTGTTCTCTTTTTAATGTGTAAGATCACTCTGGAATCAAGGGAATTATATCTTCATTTATAGCTACTCCTCCTTAGTTTCAAGGCCAGAGTCCGGTTGCGTTCCAGTGCCAGGAGAGATTACAGCTCCCACGAGCAACGTTGCTTGTTAGTAAATACATCTGAGCGAGTGGACGCTGTTCCAGAGGATTCGTGTTTATACTTCACCACACGAATCATTTAGGGGGAGAAAGCCTGCCTGTTAAAAAGCAGGCCTGACGTGACTAATGGCAGTTCTGGCCCCAGCCTGGACAGTAGGGGCTCACAGAGGCCAACCTGGCTCACTTTCGGCTTCTTCTCAGCTTGGCAGGTTTAGAAAGCGTTTCCAACTGAGGGCCCCAGGGATTCCGGTACAAAAATGCTAAAACCCTCAAGTACAGTGGTATGTTTATAAAAGGCACAGGGGCCCCAGTCCTGCCCAAGAGAGGTCAAGGAAATGCATTTGTCTAACCTCACAAAAGTTCTTGACCAGAGAACTTTATTTGATTTAATCTATATCCGTAGCAATTCTACAGTTGAATAATGAGCCATTTATTATGAAAGTTAGGAGTGTGTTTCTGAATGGGACCCAGGCAGCTCTAGCTGTGTTGTTTCTCCATGTCTCCTTTTTCAAGTACGGTGACTGAAGGTTTTGGCCAAACTTTCTTTCTCAGAGAGGATTTTTATGTGTCGCCCTGTTGTGAGGAGGAAATTAAGCAACACATGCCCCATGAACAGATGGTTTGTATGTGGATGGCAGTGTGGGCACCATAGCAATAGGTTCACGGGATGGGTCCCCACAGAAACTCTTGGGGGAGCCAGAGCAGGTGGAAAGGAAGAGCTGGTATGGAACCTTGGGGCCTTAAGAGCTTGGGAGGGGATCTCACAGTCAAGGACACATTCCAAGCATGTCCCACGGCCAAGGGAGCCTGTGGACTCTAGGTTCCCCCATGTGGTTGCCTGCAGGGAGTACTTCTAGGTGAAGATGAGGATAAGGCTGGATAGACAGACTGGTTCCAGGTGTGGTAGCGCCTGAGAGGAGGGCAAGCTCTGTATTCTCTCCAGGTAATTTCATCAGACCCCTGACTTTAGAAACCATCTCTCCACCACTGAACTTCAGATAGACCTCTCCAGTTTCCACCTCCCCCAGCCCTCCAAATTCCTGTGCTGGCTGCCCTTGGAACATCTCCAACAAGAAAGCCTGAAGGGCATCTCAGAACGGAATTCCCCAACCTGCTCCACCCTTCCTTATTCCCATCTCCTCAATAATGACAAAAATACAGGAATTGTCTTTGCTTCTTCTCTGTCCCTCCTCCTTCCACATCAAATTTACTGACAAGTTCTGCTGACTTGACCTTTAAGACAAACTGCAAAGACATGAACCTCTCCTCAGCTCTGTGATCACAGCAATAGCCTCCTAGCTGCGGTGTCCCTTGGCATCACCATGTGAAACAGACCACATCATAGCCCTCACTATGTGCAGTGATTGGCGATCAAACTCCTGTTAGAGTGAGTTCAAGGGAAACGAGGCATAGGGGAAGTGATGCCATGTTTTTAGCCAACTCTTGGAGAGTCACTTTGGCAAATGTGGGTTGGAAGGGGTGTGGGCTGGAGATGGTGAGGCATGTTTTTTGATTGATGGGGAGATATGGGAGAAAGGGAGCATGAGGTAATACAGGGGAAAGGGGAGGGTGGCTGGGACCGTCATTCTCCCTGGTGTCTCAGGGCATGTAGTTCATCCACAGTCACAGGACAGGGGCGCCCGAGTGCCTGCTGCACAGGTGAACTTTGGGCTGATAGGCTGAGGTGCCAGCCCTGGGTTAACCCCCCTTCTCTCAGTGAAGTAGTAAGTGGGCTTATCAGCTGACAATGGGTAGAGTGAATTGGTGGAAGAGGATGTATGTCAGGGATCATGTGCCTTCTTTCTGAACATACCATGGAGACTTTCACCAGCTCTTCCCTCCATCTGGAATGTTCTTCATGAGGATTTTCACATGGCTGGTGACTATGACATTCAGATCTTGGCTTAAATGTCACCTCCTCAGAGAGCCTCTCCTGACCTCAGAATCTAAAATAGCCATCCTGCCACTCACAGTCACATCACCCTATTTTAATTCTCTGACTAGCATTTGTTACTGTGAGATATTCAGCTTGTTAATTTTCTACTTGCTTACATGTTTATCACTGCATCTCTTATGAGATATTAGCACACGCTAGGCCCTGAATCTATAGAGAAATCTTCATGAATAAGGATGAGACATTCCTTTCCTTCAGGAAAAGATGCAAATGTGTCATGATGGAATACAGCTGAACCCAGTTTGGGTATATAGACTTGAATAGGCCCGAGATTAAATTTGTGTGTGTGGTGTAGAGGGTGAGTGTGTATCCTGTACCCTTTGCTTCAGCAATAGCATAAGTTATGGGTGGCCTGAGCCCTTCTAGGCAAAGAGAAGATCTCTAAGTTCTCAAGGCCACTCAGGACTAACTTGAACTTCATATCAGCCTTCCTATGCTGGCTTCCTTTAGTGCACATGGGCATAGTTAGAGGTTCCGTTACCATTGGTGAATATTAATTTAAATATCTGAACTAAGTGGATCAAGGAAAAGGCTTTAAAATGGGAAAAATGGAGAGGCTGGTCTGTACTCTTTAAGCCCTAAAGAAACGTCTAAACTGGGCCTAAAGACCCTCCTGGCTCTGCAGCCAGTGCAAGCTTTTCAATTGGGCTCAAGAGAAGACGGCCAGCCTAGAGGCAAATGCAAACAAAACCTCACGCATCTGAAATAACTTTTGTCTTAAAGTGATGGCTTATATTTCTAAGAACTTAAAAAAAAAAACCCTGAACCTTTTGATGTATTCTTTAAAAACGAAACAGACAAAAACACCTTGTATACCCAGTTTAAGATAATGCATAGAAATATGTATTTATTCTGCCCATGCGTTTCTTCCCTAAATCTCTGATGATAGTACTGGGGTGCTGAATCATTCAGGATCGAACCAGTATATCATTTTTTAAAAGGATAAAATAGGAAGTGACTATGTATCTAGTCAAGTAACCCAGGACCACTCACCATCCCATGGCCAGGAAACACTAAAATAGTGGACAAAATTTACTTCAGAAAGAAAAGGGATTTCATAACTACTGATTGGACTCACCCTTTTGGTTAAAGGCATGGATACTTTCCTCAAACTACCTATCGCCTTGGTGGCAAACTATAAATGTGTGAAACCGAACCCAGATTGATGAAAGTTAAAATTTTGATAGATGTTTCAGTTTCTTCTTCTGCCTATAGGAAATGAGTTCATGTGGCTCAGACAACATGCTCTTCAGGGCCCTGTGATTGGTGACCTTTCCTGTTTACTTCTTCGGGAAAGATCCAAGTGACTTGGGCTTTCACAAGCACTGTCAGAGACCTGGGGGGACATAAGTGGTTGTCTGCATTTTTCCTCTGGTTTGTGAAGTTCACCTCACTGACTGACCCATAAATTACAAACCATATAATCTGCTGGGTGGAGAGGCAGAGTTCTGGACTGCAGTGTTTTCTGTTTCTTCTTTATTTAGGCTGGAGGAGAAAAAATAGATCCAGAAGAGGCACTGATCTATGAAGAGGATTTAGATGAAGGGGACGGTGTTGAAGGCGAGGTGGAAGAGAGCACAAAATTAAAAATGTTCCGCAGACTTGCCTCTGTGGCCTCCAAGCTTAAGGAGTTTATCGGCAACATGATCACCACCGCTGGAAAAGTCGTGGTGACGATTTTACTCGGTTCATCAGGTGAGCATTTCCGGCATTGGATGGAGCACAGGTGGTAGCACTTGGGCGAAGAAGGAAAGACATGGCTGAGGAGAAAATACAGATAGAAACAATTCTGGTTTGTGACACCAAACTCATAAGTGTAGATGCTGGAAAACTGGCCACATGTACACAGCACACACATGGCAATCATTTTTCCTGTTCACTTCTAGCGTTTGTGTTTTTAGTTGGTTTCTGTCAACCTCCGTAAAGCCATCTTTTCCTATATCTGAAGTGATGTCATGTTTTAGGTGTAGATCCGAAAAACCACTCTTCTCCCCCAGGGCCCACGAAGGGCAATGGGCTCTGATGAACAAAGTTGGGGTTCCCCTCCAGAGCCACTGTGCGCCTTCTGAAAACTCGTCTGTTTACACTGGGTCATTAGTAATCTTAATTGAACTCTCCAGGATATACTATTTTTCTTCCTCAGATTGTAATCTTGCAGCACAGACACTCACTTCCTTTAAATCTTGGCTGTGGACCACTTGTTCCATAGTAACGTTATCTCCATCTTCTCCCTCCTTCCATCGCGCTGTTGGCAGCTGCTCCAGAGCTGCTGTGAATTTTAGTCCATACCTCGTCGTTGAGATTGCAGGAGGTGAAACAACATGACTGTTTTTTTTAATAGTAAAATTAAAAAGCGTGAAAGAGAATAGACTTTCTCGAGAAATATATCCCAATATTTTAACGAAGAGTCATTTCAAAATGCCCCCCACAAACGTTTTTAAATGCCTGTCAAAGAATTACCTCATTTTATGTACCCCTTTGTGGCAATAGTGTAGATCAACTTTTGTTGGGTAGGGCAAAGTTTTAGTGGGCCTTGGCCACAGATGTAATATTGTTACGGAACCTACTTAACCAAAAAAAAAAAAAGTAAGTTATTATAAAAATGATAGCAGGGAAAGTTGGAACGGACATACAAGTATTCCTGAAAAACTGGGGGGGAGGAGTAGAAAGATGGAAATAGGCAAGCAAATATGCTAAATTCTATTTTATGAAAAGTAGATATTTACTCTGCTCAAACACCATGGGAAGAATTTCTTCATCATCTTATGTTTGCCTATACTTACAAATATCACTTTAATAGAATTTTTATCACAACAAAAACAGCATAAGTTCTGATTTTATAAATAAAATGTGATTCATATTTTAATAGCTTGATCCATTCCTGAAAGCATGTGAAGGAAATGTGTATAATCTCTAAGAGTTACAGTTCCTGAGTGGTAAATGATTTCCCGGTTCCGGGCAAGTTGTCATGACTGTGTCTCTTCTTCCTTAGGTATGATGTTGCCATCTTTGACCTCATCTGTGTACTTCTTTGTGTTTTTGGGTCTGTGCACCTGGTGGTCCTGGTGCCGCACATTCGATCCGTTGCTATTCAGCTGTCTCTGTGTTCTGCTGGCGATTTTCACGGCGGGGCACTTGATTGGACTTTATTTATACCAGTTCCAATTCTTCCAAGAAGCAGTTCCGCCCAATGACTACTATGCAAGGTAAGAGAAATGGTGAAGGCATTTCAAGGGGAGCTACTAGCCCTCCTTTTTGATCTTGTTTGAATTTGCAGGGGTTCTTCCCAGTTCCAGTTGATGCTCTCAGCAAAGGTTTGGCGAGGTGGGGGAAGCAATCTAGCACTTTCAAGTTATTGAATGACAAAGTCTAGAAGGAAGTAGAAGGTCTTTTCAGATGGAAGTGCTGCTAGAACATGGAGAGAGGGGAGGCTGCTGTTAGGTCACAGCTGTGGAAAGAGATCACAGAAGAACATTTTACATCAAAGAATTTAAAAAAAGTGTTAAAGCATCCAGCTGGAAGATGCTCTCACAGGCCAAAGAGAGCAAAATATGATAATGAATTGATTATAAAAATATAAAAATAAAAATGCATGAATTCATGAAGAGAGAGAGAGAGAACTAATTTGCTTCAATTGAAGACGACTATTACACCAACTCCTTACTTTGAAAAATGGGAATTAAAGGTAAAGAATCCAGCATTTACTTTGACTTTCTAGAAGGAACTCTAGGTGATTCTCAGTTGATGAGACAAAACCCACCTTTACAGGATAACACCAGCTAATAAAAGGGGAAGGAATAATAATTAGAAAATTACTACATCTCGGTTCTTAATGAAATACTGATTCTCATTGCAAACTGAAACCATTACTTGAAAAAGTTGTTGGGCTAAACCATGTTTGCAGAATGACAACGTATAATCTTGCTGATTATTTGGCAATGGCAAAGGGAAAATTAAACTTTTGTAATGGTGATCAGCATCACAACCAGTTGATTAAACTAGTACTACCCAAAGTGGGATAGCTCAACATTTCACACTTGTGATATGATGCAATATGAAGTATATGGCATCATATTGTTGAACTTTTAGACCTAACCCCTGATTGACAGTAATAGATAAAGGCGAGAAAAATAATGACTCCCCAGGAAAACAATCAGAGAAATACAGAATGTAAATACTATAAGAGAAATGATCTGATCTCTAAAACACTCAGCATCATAAAAAGAAGTGTGTGTAGAGGCAGCAAGGGGACCGACTGTTCTAGTTTAAAGGAGAACTGGGGAAACCCAGCAAACAGATGTGAAGCCTGACTCTAGATTACATCCTGGTTCAACCACGAATCTCTAAAAGATATTTTGAGGTTAAAGGGGGTAAATTTCAGCATTCATTCGTTATTAGCTGATTGTATAGAATCGTTGTTAATTCTTAGGTGCATGATTGTTGTGTGGGCATACAGGAAAATGTATGATTGACATTGGGTTATCCGTTGTCCTGTTTTAACTTTCTGTTTCCGTGGAAAAATCTATAACCAGAAGTTACAGAAAAAAGAGAGTGGGGGAGAAATGACGGGAGAGAATGTGAGGGGGATGAAAGCAGTGCCAGCATCGTTGTCTCTGATGTGTCTGGGAAGTGGTGTAGGTGCTTTTTGTCCTCTTGTTGAGAAATGAGAACCTGCAACTGAAAAGAACATGAGAAATATTATCATCCTGATGATATAGATTTGCATCCTTCTTTCAGGGGATCTTCATCTGGTTTTCATGTGATAGTAAATATGAAGCAGCAATGTGTGTCTGGACCTCCTCACCTTGATTTTATTGATTCATGCATAAAATCTGTCTAGTTTGTAGCTGTGTCTACACAATGCTAGAAAAAAAATTCAAGTTCTGAAACCACTAAAACAAGTTAGTACTCAACACACTTACAACCTAATTCTAAACCCAGTTGGCATAATCCGGACGCTTAACAAGTAAACATTCAGCCTATAAAGAGAAGAATGTTACAGACACATTAAAACTGAAGAAACGCAATATGGAAACAAGCTAAGGGCTCACTGACAGATGAATGGATAACGAAGATGTCGTGTATATGTACATACATACATGTATCTGTATATAAACACAATGAAATATTATTCGGCCTTAAAAAAGAAGGAAACCTTGCCCTTCATGATAACGTGATGAAACTTGGGGGCATTCTGCTAAAGAAATAAATCAGACAGACTTGTCCACTTACATATGGAATCTAAACAAAAGAGTCAACTCATAGAAACAGTAGGAAAGTGGTTGCCGGGGTGACGTGGGGAGGAAGGAAGAGAGGTTGGTAAAAAGATACAAACTCACTTATGAGGTAAATAAATTATGAAGATCTAATGTGCAGCAAGCTCCCTATAGCTAATAGTATTGTATATCATATACTTGAAATTTGTTAAGAGAATAGATCTTAAGCAGTTTCACCAAAAAAAAGTAATTATGAGAAGTCATTGGTATGTTAATTAACTAGATTGAAGTAATCATTTCACAATGTACATGTATATCAAATCATCACATTGTACACTATAAATGTATTACAATTTCATGTGTTGGTTATACCTGAGAAGCCTCTTTAATGGTGCAGATTTATGTAATATTTATTTATTTTAGGCAGGAGTGAATAAATGCTAGATTTCAGTACAGACAGTAGTTTAGACTAAATGAATCCTTTGGTTTCTTTTGGAGATTTAATGTTTGGCTTATTGAACATGCATAGAAAAAATGTTTTGTGCTGTTGGAAGGGCTGACTTTTGGGGGGTGATTTAATTGGAAATGTAAATATCTTCAATATGCCAATAACTCCCCTCCCCCTAGCTTAAGGATCTTTCCTGCCATCTAGAGACTGATGATGGGAAATACAGATAATATTCAGAACGACCTTGAAAACATTTTTTTGTATCAAGGATCAGCTAATAAATATTTTAGGCTTTGTCACAATTCTTTTTAGAAGCCATTGTAATGCAATAAAAATTATAAAAAATAGTAATAATAATAAAAAAGAAGAAGCCATTGTAATGCAAAAGTTGCCACGGACAGATTTAAAAGAAAGGCGCGGTTCTCTTCCAGTAAAACTTTGTGGACACTGAAGTTTGACTTTCATATTATTTTTACATTTCACGAATATTATTTTTCTTTAATTTTTTCCAGCCACTCAAAAATATAAAAGCAAAACAAAACAAAAAAGGTGAAAACCGTGGTTAGCTCATAAGCTGTACCAAAACAGGTGAAAAACAAGGCTTGCAATCTATGGTGTAGATAATAATAGTCCTAATGGGGTAATAATGTACTGTATTTATTGTTCACTTGAATCATCACAAACAAAATTATAATTATTATTTATTACATGTAATAATAATCACATTACATATAATTATAATTGCATTTTGTTGATGATCCATTTAAACAGCTTAAAAGGTCCATTACTATAATCTTAAAGAGGTAAGTCACTAAGTTAGGTTGCTTAATAGGTTATAGACAGTTTGAGCTAAACAATGAAATATAAATATAAATATAAATAAATATAAATATAAACATAAACATAAACATAAATACACTGCCTTGTTGTAGATTCCCATCCTCCCTCCATTCACTTGGTGATAGCAAGGCATTGCATTTTAGTCCTAGAAAGCTTGGAAATTAACATATCTAAAACAATAGCTTTTTTCATAAAGTGTGATTCCAGTCCATTGTTATTAACCCCAAATTCTGAGTTGGAAGAAAACAAACTGGAAAGTGGCAAAAAAAATCCTCACCTTGCATGGGCATTTGTCAAAAATTTCATAACCACAGAAACTCCAGCACATATACCCAGCTTCGGATGTGGCTGTTCTTAAAACAATCCAAGCCATTTTTTTTCCTCTCAAAAGCTTTCAAACGCATTCTCTGGTCAGAATTATCTTTATTTTTGGAAAAACTGAATTGATTTGTTTATCATAATACATATTTGTTGATGATTATTTGGAAAAATATAATGAAGGATAAGGAAAACCACCTTTTAAAAATGTAATCCTAATTTCCAGAAATAAATACTGTTTACTTCTGTATTCTGTCTATATTCTTCCAGAATTTTTCCTAGGCATATATGTGCCTTTTTAAAACAAACTTTGAATCATAATGCACATACTGTTTTGTAAGGGTTGGTCAAGCAAAATAAAACTTCAAAACAAATCCACATAACTGTATGTAAGATCGGGAATGTACCAGTCAACATAGTTTGCTTAATAGAATAGAGTCATACAACAACTGCTATTCTGGAAGGTGTCCCTAACTAAAAACGGTGAACTAAACAAAATTTTTCTTTGCTAATGCAGTGTGTAATCTCTTCCAAAGGTTTTGTATTTTCAAGGGAATCTCTATAGACAGCAAACACCTCATATTTTGAAAGACATGAAGCAAGATTAAAGGTGATGGGCTCATGTTCAGATTTCTCCGATTATACCTGTGCTTATCCTCACCTGTTTTCCTACCTGTAGGGCTGGCCGCATTATGAAGCTCTGAGTCTTGGACAATTTGTGTCATGCAGGTTTTCTGCATTAAAAGTGCAGAAGGTGTGCTGGGTAGGGATGGAAGGGCAGTTGGACCTGATTTATTCTGCATTGTCATGAGTGGCAGGCTGGTTTGAATGCATAAACTTCTACTTATCAGTGGCATGAATTAAAAGCCCATTGTAACAGTTTGGCAGCTCACCATTGACTACGTTTCCTTGTGAAGGTGATACCAAAAGTATTTTTGAGTTGAACTTGTCTAAAAACAATCCTGACAAGAAGTGGGTTCTTTGTTTGTTAATCTTGAGTTATCTCAATAAAACAGGTAAAAGTTGTGTTGTAGGCCAGAGTAGAAGATGTGACAGAAGACTAAAATGCCAGCTGTTTTCTTAATTATGATGGAGACACATGGAACACGTACATTTATTTTTTGACCTTATTAATGGACCTTTTGTGTATGATATACATTGGGATGAGTAGGTCATTCTTTAAATTGTCTCTTCTGATTTTCAACTGGCTTTCGTTCCAACTCTTGAAGTTTCTCAAGAACATTTGCAGGAGTTACTGTAGGCTTTGGAGTTGTTTGACCAAATTCGATTTCTTCATCTGCTGCCTTCTTCACTTTAAGATGTGCAACTCAAACATGAGAGGGCGGGAAGGAATAAGAGAGATTTTTGGACCATTCTCTGTGAAAGTAGGATTCTTTGTAAAATAAATACACAACAGTTTGCCCTACGTTACCCTTTTAGGTCCTATTTCAATAATACTACTGATAAGAAAACGCATTATGTTTAGTGAAGGAAAATCTTATTTCAGTGTTAAAACAATATAAAAAAGAAAAAGCAAAGCCTAAACTCCAACATCACGAATTAACTACTCTATGAAAAATGTTAAGAAACAAACATTAAGAGTACAATCTCTCATTTATTATATTTACACTCTCTTAATGCTAGTCATAAAAATATCAGTAATATGTAAGGAATAAAAAAGGCTTCAATGCTGTATGTCTTTTTCTTCTGATTTGGGGAAGCCAGTGGGTCCTTTAGAAAAATGGAACAATGAAATCAGTTTTGCTATTACATCTGCTGCAGTTTGCTTTGTAAGTTGTTGTATTATCCAGGTTATTTTAAATAATGTGCTTTTGTACCCCAGCCCCAGATTGCTATGTTATGCCTGTCCTGAGTTGGAGTAATATAAGGTTTAGTTACAAAAACAGCACAGAAAGACTAAATTGTTGTTAATGGAGACAAGTTGGCAAGAATTTCATCTGAAAGCAGTGCAGGGGCACCTGGGTGGCTCAGTCCGTTAAGTGTCTGCCTTTGGCTCGGGTCATGATTCCAGGGTTTTGGGATTGAGCCCCACATGAGGCTCTCTGCTCAGTGGGGAGTCTGCTTCTCCCTCACTCTCCCTCTGTATTCTCTCTCTCTCTCAAATAAATAAATAAATAAAAATCTTAAAAAAAAAAGTAAAAGCAGTGCAGTGTGTGTGGGGGGGGGGTGTGTGGATCCATGTAAAGCAGGCCATTTTCATGGTAAGGAATGTAAATTCACCCAAAGAAGTTAACACGTTTTCTTTACCTTTTTGTTAAAAGATGGCACTGGCAGGTATCCATGGAATTATAGTTGGTGGGTGATAAAATGATAAACTTTGGGTTTCCTTTTGAAAAGATTCTTAGTGATGAAGTGCTTTATTCTAATGTCTCAAGCAGAGTTCGCTTGTGCTTAACTGAAAGGTGAAAAATAGAAGCCAAGAGAGAAACTGACTTTCCACAAATAGGTACAAAATCAATAGAACATAAATACTTGAACCCCTGGGTCCAGATGGGCAATTTGCCATAACCTTATGGTCACTTAGGGTAAGTGGGTGTGTTGTGGACCCAGGATCCCTGAGAAACAGGGTGCCCTACACAGCCAGGACACCCGGCCTTGCGTACGAAGCAGCTCCTGCTTCTGACCAGGGGTAGAAGCCTTGGCACAGGATGTCTATCTAACCTAGGGACTTAAAACTTCCCAACCTCACTTTCCAGAATTTCAGCCTTGATTAATGTTGTGGACCGAATTTCTCACCTTTTGCTTATTGACAGCACCTGAGACCATTAAGCTGTTCTGCCCCTTGTGCCGTTTCCTTCACTGGAAATGCCCTACTTCCTCATCCCACTTTCTCCTACTCTTTTCTCAAAACATAGCATATGCTGCTCCTTCTGGAACCTTCCATGTTTCCTTCTGGAACAAGAATGATCTTCTGGGCAATTACTCTATGCAAACTTACTTCCTTGCACTTGCTGCACTGGACCATAATGACCATCTAGGAATGTGTCTCCCTGCTAGGTTTGGGTTTGGGTGGCCTGGGTACTCTCAGGCTCTAACACTATGGATCACACTGCTTTCAGGAAATCCCTGTTCAATCTGTTTTCTGCTCTGTCTCCGCAACGCTTGCATTTCATCTCCTTGTGCACCAAAATAAAGTAAAACTTGTTTAGGCTTTTCCTGAACTCCAAGCCACAGATGAGGCCACTGGCTAGAAGATGTATGGGAAAAGTATTCCCAAGAGAGGTTACTGTGAGTTTCAGCATACCCACGGCAGTCCCACTGCTCTTCTCTGTGGTACCTGTACCCAGTTAGTGAATGTCAAGTTCAGCGAGAAACTGAGGAAACTACAGTACATGTGGTTCCTTACTTGTGGTGTTGGCAAATATTTACTTTTTGCTTGAGAAAAAAAATGATGGTTTTACATTTATTTATTTAGAAAATTCAAAAATAGCTTTATCCTTGATAGTTAAAGTTAACATGGTTAATGTAGAAAGTAGCTTTCACTTTTGAAGAAACTAGAGATTTCTGTTCATACTCAGTGGGTCTTAGGGACTCAGTTTATCTCTTGTTTTTGAGAGACTTTGGTTTATATTTCTTACTTTCTCTGGACTTTGTCTTCAAAATGGGAGAGCCATGGTGAATACTGATGAGATGATGTGTACAAGGGTCTGCCCATGCCTGGTAATCAGAAGGCGATTAAGAAATGTTAATTCTACTTTTCTCTGTAGTTTTGTGTGTAGAAGGAATACACAGTATGATTTTTTTCCTCAGTTTTAATGGAAAATATTTGACGTATATCACTGTATAAGTTTAAGGCATACAGCATGGTGGTATGATATATATATATATATTATTTTAATTTTTTATTATGTTATGTTAGTCACAATACAGTACTGATTTATATATATTATGAAATGATTACCACAATAGGTTCAGCAAATGTCCATCTTCTCATGCAGATAAAATAAATAGAAAAGACAGAAGAAAAGAAAAAAAATTGTTCTCTTTGTGATGAGAACTCTTAGAATTTACTCTCTTAACAACTTTGCTATGCATCACATGACAGTGTTAGCTGTGGTCATCAGGTTGTGCCGCACATCTCTAGTACTTATTTATCTCATAACTGGAAGATTGTGTCTTTTGACCACCTTCCCCAGTTCCTCTCCCTCACCTCCCCACATCTGGTAACCACAAGTCTGATCCTTTTTTCTATGAATTTGGATTTTTGTTGGTTGGTTGGTTTTAGATTCCATATGTAAGTGAGATCATACAGCATTTTTCTTTGTCTGACATATTTCATTTAGCATAATGCCCTCGAGGTCTATTTGTGTTGTCGAAAATGATAGGATTAAAAAAGAAGAAAATGATAGGGTTTCCTAGTTTTTATGGCTGAATAATATTCCATTGTATATATATATCCTACAACTTATCCATTCATCAATTGATGGACACTTAGGTGGTTTCCATGTCTCGGCTTTTGTAAATAACGCTGCTGTGAACATAAGGGTACAGATATCTTTCCCAGTTAGTGTTTCCAGTACCTTTGGATATATTCTCAGAAGTAGATTTTCTGGATCATATAGTAGTTCAATTTTAAATTTTTTGAGGATCCTCCATACTGTTTTCCATAACAGCTGCACCAATTCACAATTCAGCAACACACAAGGTTCCCTTTTCTCCACATCCATACCAGTATTTGTTATCTCTTATCTTTTTTGATGATGGTCATTCTAACAAGTGTAACATGATATCTCATTGTGGTTTTAATTTGCATTTCCCTATAGTGATGTTGAACATCTTTTCGTAAGCCTGTTGACCTTTCATATATCTTTTTTAGAGAAATGTCTATTCAGGTTCTTTGCCCATTTTTAAATTGGGCTATTTGCTTTTTGGCTATTGAGTTATAGGAGTTCCTTATATATTTTGGATATTAACCCCTTATCAGATATACGGTTTGCAACTATTTTTCACATTCCATAAGCTGTCTTTTCACATTGTTGATGATATATTTTGCTGTGCAGAGCTTATTTATTTTTTATTTTGTTCCTTGTGCTTTAGGTGTCATATCCAAAAAATCATTACTAAGTCTCATGACAAGGATCTTTGTTCCTGTTTTCTTCTAGGAGTAGTATCATGGTTTCAGGTCTTAAATTTAAGTCTTTAATTCATTTTGAGTTAACTTTTGTGAGTGGTGCAAGATGGGCATCTAGTTTCATTCTTTTACATGTGAATATGCAGTTTTCCCAGCACCATTTATTGAAGATACTGTCTTTTCTCCACTGAATATCCCTGGTTCCCTTTTCAAATATTGGTTGACTCTGTATGCTTGGATTTATTTCAAGGCTCTCAGTTCTGTTCCATTGGTCTGTTTGTCCATCTTTATGCCATTACCATACTGTTTTGATGATTATAGATTTATGCTATAGCTTAAAATCAGGAAGTGTGGTGCCTCCTGCTTTTTCTTCTTTCTCAGGATTTCTTTGGCTATTTGGGGTTTTTTGTGGTTCCCTATACATTTTAGGAGTGTTTTATCTACTTCTGTAAAAAGTTCCATTAGAATCTTGATTGGGAGACGGGGGCACCTGGGTGGCTCAGTTGGTTAAGCATTTGCCTTCGGCTCAGGTCATGATCCTGGGATGGAGTCCAGCGTCAGGCTCCCTGCTCAGTGGGGAGTTTGTTTCTCCCTCTGCCTGCAGCTCTGCCTGCTTGTGTTCCCTCTCCCTCCCTCTCTCTCTCTGTCAAATAAATAAATAAATAAAATCTTTAAAGAAAAAAAAAAGGATCTTCATAGGGACTGCATTAAATCATAGATGGCTTTCAGTAGCATTGACATTTTAACAATATTAATTCTTCCAATCCATTAATATGGGATATCTTTCCACTTATTTGTATCTGTCTGGATATCTTTCATCAATGTCTTATAACTTTCAACCAAGAGATCTTATACCTCCTTAGTTAAATTTGTTCCTATTATTTTATTGTTTTTGATGCTGTCATAAATGGGATCAATTTCTTTTTTTTTCCAGAAAATTAGTTGTTAGTATATAGAAACATTACTGGTTTTTGTGTTAATTCGTGTCCTGCAACTTTACTGAATTCATTATTTGTATTTGACAGTCTTTTCATTGAGCCTTTTGGATTTCTCTATACTAAATCAGTCTTTAGGATTTTCTATGTATTCTCTCTCTCTCTCTCTCTCTCTCTCTCTCCCTATATATATATATATATATATGTATATACACATATAATTATGTATAAATATGAAATTATATATATATAATTTATATAATTTTACTATGTAATATAGTATATCGAGACAGTTTTATTTCTTCCTTACCAATTTTGATGTTTTATTTCTTTTTCTTGCCTGATTGCTGTAGCTAGGACTTCCATTACTATGTCAGATAGGTGTGGTAAGAGTGGGCACCTTGTCTTGTTTCTGATCTAAGAGGAAAAGCTTTCAACCTTTCAGATGTGAGCTTGTCACATATGACCTATATTATGTTGAAATATGTTCTCTCCATGCCTAATTTGTTAAGAGTTTTTATCATGAATGGATGTTTAATTTTGTCAAATGCTTTTTCTGTGTCTATTAAGATGATCATGTGATTATTTTCTTTCATTCTATTAATGTGATGTATCAAGAATCATGAATAATGAGTTAAATAAGACACCACCAAAGGAAACTAATGAAACTCCAATAACTGACTGCAATGAAATGGAGATCTATGAACTGTCAATAAATAATTCAGAATAATCCCCTTATGGAAGTTTAGTGAACAAGAAAATACAGACAGACAACTAAATGAAGTTAGGAAAACAATGCATGAACAAAACAAGTTCAGCAAGGAAATAACAATCATCAAACAGACAAATAGAAATCCTGGAGTTGACAAACACAATAATTGAACTGAAGAATTCAATAAAGAATTTCAGCAGTAAGCTCAACCATGCAGAAGAAAGAATCAGCAACTTACCCAGTCAGAAGAACAAAAAGAAAAAATAATGAAAGAAATGAAGAAAGCCTACAGAAATTATGGAATATAATAAAGAAACAATATTCAGATTATGGGAATTCCAGAAGGAAAAGAGGAGGTAAAAGGGGCAGAAATATATTTCAAGCTAGAATGACTGAAAACTTTCCAAACTTGGAGAAATAGACATCTGGGTCCATGAGGCTCAAAGGACCCCAACTAGGCTGAATCTGAATAGGACTAAATTGAGACAGATTATAATTAAATTGTCAAAGTCAAAGACAGAGAAAGAATTTTAAGAGCAGCAAGAGAAAAGAAAGAAGTTACATAAAACTATGGGAAGATATCTCAACAGAAACTTTTCAGGTCAGGAGAGAATGGGATGACATATTGAAAGTACTGAAAGAAAGTAACTGTCAACCAAGAATTTTATACCTAGTAAAGCTATCCTTCAGAGATGCAGGAGAGATACAAACTTTCCTGAATAAACCAAAGCTGAGGAAGTTCATCATCACCAGACCAGCCTTATAAGAAATGTTATAGGGAGTTCCTTGAGTAGAAGTACAAAAACACTAAATAACATCATAAAAACACTAAAAGGGAGCATAAACCTTGCTGGTAATGGTAAACATATGGTTATAGTTCTATAGTATAGGATTATGGTTCATAACTCATTACATCTCTAGTTTAAAAGTTAAAAAAAAGTAGTAGTAAAAGTAACCATAATTATAATATTCTGTTATTAGTTACACAATATGAAAAACATGCAAATTGTAACAGCAATAACCTAAAATGTGAGGGGGAATAGAAGTAAAAGTGTAAAACTTAAAAATGCTATTGAAGTTAAATTATTATCAGTTTAAAATAGATCATAAGTTTAAGATATTTTATGTAAGCCTCATGTTAACCACAAGGGAAAATTCTGTAGTGATTACACAAAAGAACATAATAAAGACGTCAAAGCATACTGATATTAAATGACATCAACACACACACACACACACACACACACACACACACACACACACGACAGCAGAATAAGAAATAAGGAACATTGATTCTATAAAATAACCAGAAAACAATTAACAAAAATGGCAATAGTAAGTCTTCACCTATCAGTAACTATTTTAAACATAAACAGATTAAATATGTTAATGGAAAGACACAGAATGGCTAAATACATTAAAAACAAGATCCAACAATGTGCTACCTACAGAACACTCACTTTAGTCTTAAGGACACACTGAGTGTGAAGGGCTGGAAAAAGACATTTCAACAAAAATTTGTAAAAAAACGGTTCCTAGCACATAATAAGAACTGTAAAGAGGTTTTATTAAATAAACTTAATAAATAAGTTGTCTAACAATAGGGATTCAAGCCTTTTATCAGAACTTTAATAACATTGTATAGCTATAATCTTTTATATATTTTATTTGTAAACTGAGCTCAAACAACAATTTTGGTTTCAGGCAATATAATCGTAGGTTCTCCTGGACACATAACATTTACATCTGGGCATGGTGGTGTTAGAGGATTTGCCTAGCAACTCAAGGGCAGAAACCACATCTAATTTATCATTGTGTTCTCTCGGTATCTGGAGCCATGCTTAGCATGCCACGGGCTCCAGTGAACACTTTTTGGATGAAAAATATGATGCATTTTACATTTAATCTTTCAAAATATGAAGAAGAGTAAAGATGTAGTTTGCAGTTACATATTTTTCTAAATCTGCAGCAAAGGATTGGTATTAATGAACATATTATAAACTATGCCTGGATGGTACATTTAGGTTCTTTCAACTTTAAAAATTAATAGCAAAATAAAGATGGTAGAATTTCCTGCAATAGAAAGATGAACTGTTCCTTCAAATTACGATAACAGCTTATGAAAAATTAAATCTAAAGTGATCTTTTCAGAAAGGGTATTTTGGAACAAAAAAAAAGCATTTACTTATTAAGCTTTTTATTGGAAAGTGTGGCCGTCTTGTTTATGGGAGTTAAGATTCTCATCATGGTCTGGGTCTTCATTAATTGCAGCAACACTTCATTAATTTTTTTAGTTTGATTATAAATAAGCTGATTTGGCTGACTCTTGAAGTATTTTGAGAATTTAAATATAATGAACAATATTGCCTCATAACTGCTTGGCTTACTAATGTTCTGAATGTTGCTTATGAAGTAACTTCTGCAGTTGGATCTTTTTTTTAGTTCTAAGCAACTCTGATTTGAGCCTAAGAGATGAGCTCTAAAAATGACCCAAGATGCTTTGATTTTCTCCGCAGAGTTCCCCTAAGGAGGCTTTTTACTGAGAAGATTTGGCAAAGGTTTTTATAAACTTGCTAGTTATTTATTATTAGTGAAAGAGTATGACTGCTTCCTTGAGGCATTATTGATATGTAATAAATTGCATATATTTAACATGTACAATCTGATAAGTTTTGACATAAACATACCTATGAAACCATTGTCAAAAGCCAGATAATGCACATATCCGACAAACCGACATTTCCTCATGCCCTTTGTAACTTTTCTCTCCTGCCCTTTATCCTCTTCCCATCCCACCCCCAGATAACTACTGTGCTGTTTGTAACTACATGAGTTTACATATTCTAGAATTTGTATAGATGGAATCATACAGTATACTGATTATGATTATGGTTTGCCTATTAGGTAGGGGGCAGGGTATAGACCTGGCTTCTTTCACTATGCTTAATTATTTTGAAATGTAACCACATTGTAGTGTGGGAGCTTCAGTTCTATATCCTCACTAACTCTTAGTGTGGATGATCTTTTTTTTAATTTTAGGCATTCTAATAAGTGTATACTGGCAATTCATTGTGGGTCTAATTTAATTTTCATTTTCCTAATGACTAAAGAGCCTGAGAATCTTTTCATAAGCTGATTTTACATTCATGTGCCTTTTTGATGAAGTGTGTATTAAAATATTTTACCCATATTTAAAAAACATCAGAACTGTTTGTTTTCTTGGAAATGAGTTCTAAGAGTTGTTCAGAAAATCAAGATACAAGTCATTTATTTTTTATCACATCTATGTTTTTGAAAATATTTCCCCAGTCTATGAATTTGTAAGAGTAAAGTTTTTACTTTTGGTGAAGTGCACTTTATTGTTCTTTTATAAATCATGCTTTTGGTGTATAGTTAAGAAATATTTGCCAAACCCAAATACACAAACCCAAATTCTATATTTTCTTCTAGACACTTTATAGGTTTTTTTGCCTGTGATTTCAAATATTTCCATCGTCATTTATTGAAGTAGTTATCCTTTCTACACTGAACTGCCTTTGTGCTTTACTAAAAATCAAACGTCCACATATTTGTAATTACATTTATATATGGATTCTATTCTGTATCATTGATCTGTTCATCTCCCTCTGGGGGTACATTCCAAGACCTTCAGTGATTGCCTGAAACTGAGGATAGTACCAAGAACCCTATATATATTATGCTTTTTCTTTACATACATACCTAAGGTAAATTTTAATTTATAAATTAGGCACAGTAAGAGATTAACAACAATAATAAAATAGGACAGTTATAACAATGTACTGTAATAAAAATTACATGAAGGTGGTGTCTGTCTCTCTCAAAATGTCTTACTGTACCCGCCATTCTTTTTCTTGAGGTGATGTGAGATAATAAAATGCCTATGTGGTGAGGTGAAGTGAGGTGAATGAGGTAGGCTTGTGACATAGTATTAGGCTGCTGTTGACCTTCTGGTGATACACCAGAAGGAGGATCATCTGCTTCTGGACCACAGTTGACCCCAGGTAACTAACAAACTGCAGAAAGTGAAACAACAGATAAGGGGTGGCTGCTATAGTATAGCTTGATAATGTGTCTTGAACTTTGGTAGTGTTAGTTCAGTTTTTATTCATTTGTTTGTTTGTTTGTTTGTTTAGGCTATGCTAAGATCTCTATATTTCCATATGAATTTTAAATTAGTTTGTCTATTTCTTCAGCAAAGCCTGCTGGGATTTTGGTTGGGATTGCATTGAATCTGCATAATATTTTGGGTATGTTATGTCTTCTGATGCATGAGTATGTTATATCTCTCAATTTATTTAGGTCTTTTAAAATTTCTCTCAGCAGTGCTTTTTAATATTTAATTCACAGGTTTTGCACATCTATGGTCAGAGTTCTCCCTTAAGTATTTCATGATTTTAATGCCATTACAAATGGCAATTTTATTTCTGATTGTTCATTGCTAGTATTTAAAAATACAGTTGATTTCTATGTATTAATCTTGTATCCTGCCACCTTACTAAGCACATGTATTTGTTCTACAAGATTTTTTACTGATTCCATCAGGTTTCCTACCATGTCATCTACGAATAAAGATAGTTTACCTTTATCCTTTTTAGTCTGGATACCTCTTATTTCTTTTTCTTGTTTTATCACATGTGCTAACATTCCAGTTCAATGTTGAATTGAAGTGGTGAGAATGGACAGCCTTGTCTTGTTCTCCCTCTTTGGAGGAAGGCTTTCAGTCTTTCATCATTAAGTATGATGTTGATTGTAGGTTTTTCATAGATGCTTTTTATCAGATTGACAAATATCCCTATCTATTCTTAGTTTCCTGAGAGTTTTGATCGACAATGCATATTAGATTTTGTCAGATGCTTTGTCTACATCTATTGAAATCATCATTTTTTAATTTTTATCTAGTCAGTTAATATGGTGAATAGATTACTTTTTAATATTAAACCATCCTGGTATCCTAGGATAAATCTCAGTTGATCAAGCAGCAATATTTTTTGTATGTGTTATTGAATTTGAATTGATAAAATTTTCTTTAGAATTTTTGTATCCATATTTCATTACAGGTAGCAGCCAGTCATTTTCTTTTATTGGGGTATGTTTTTTTGGGTATGGAGTAATGTTTGCCTCATAGAATGACTTGGGATGTATTTCCTGTTTTTCAATGATCTGGAAGAGTTGGTTTAGAATTTATATTATTTCTTCTGTAAGTGTTTGGTAGAATTCACTGGTGAAAGCATATGGGTTTGAAGTTTCTTTCGTGAGAAAGTCTTTAGCCACAAATGTAATTTCTTTAATAGATATAAACTGTTCAGGTTATTTCTTCTGGAATGAGTTTTGATATTTTTTGTCTTTCAAGGAATTTGCTATGCATGTAAGATGTTAATAATATTTATTTTCCTTTGGATATCTGTAGAATCTGTAGTGGTATTATTTAGTTTATTCCAGAAATTGGTAATTTATGCCTTCTTTCTTTTTCTCCTGGTGAGTCTAGTTAGATGTTATCAATTGGCAATGTTATCTCAGAGTACTAGCCCTTATTTTTTCCATATTGATGTTCTATTTTCTGTTCATTGATTGCAACTCAGATGTTTTAATTTCCTTTATTCTACTTCCTTTTTGTTTAATTGACTTAATCAAATCAAACTTTGGGCTTAGTCAACTCTTCTTTTTATTTATCTTCTCTGTTGCTCTTCCAAAGGTGGAAATTGAGGTTATTAATTTGATACCTTTCTTCTTCTCTAATATAGGTGTTTAGAAAATTTTAATTAAATTGAAATCTAAATTTCCACCTAAATACTATTGTAGCAACATCCTACAAATGTTGATATGTTATATTTAAAAATAATTTTTAAGATTTTATTTATTTGAGAAAGGGAGAGTGAGAGAGAGAGCATGAGCAGTGAGGAGGGGCAAAGGGAGAGAGAAGCAGACTCCCTGGGATCATGACCTGAAAGGAAGGAAAACCTGACTGAGCCACCCATGCACCCCTTAAAAATTTTTTATTTGAGTATGGCTGATACACAATGTTTATATTAGTATCAGGTGCACAACATAGTGACTCGACAATTTTATATGTTATGCTGTGCTCACCACAAGTGTAGCTACCATGTTTTATTTTTCATTTAGTTCAAAATACTTTTTAATTTCCATTTGAGTTTCCTTTTTGATCCTTTGCCTATTTATACATGTATTTGATTTCTAAATATTTGGAGATTTTCCAGAGATGTTTCTTTTTTATTTTAATTTACTTCCATTGTTGTCAGAGAATATAATTTGTTTTCTAATCCAGAATATGGACCATTTTTATAAATTTTCCACATGAAATTTTAATGAATTTGTCTTTTAAATCATGTAGAAAATTTAAAAAGTGGCATTATAAACGTAAGTTACAATACCACTAGCTTTTATAATTGTCCATTTATTTACCTTTACTGGAGATCTTTATTTCTTAATATGGATCTAAGTTACTATCTAATGTCCTATCATTTCATCCTGCAGGATCCTCTTTAGCATTTCTTGCAGGGCAGGCCTAGTGATAATGAACTCTTTCAGTTTTTGTTTATCTTAATTTATCTTTATTTCTCTCTCATTTTTGAAGGATAGTTTTGCCAGATATAGAATTCTTAGTTGACAGTTGTTTTCTTTCAGCATTTTGAATATATCAACCCACTGCCTTCTGGACTGTAAGGTTTCTGATGAGAAATTAGCTGATAATCTTACTGAGGATTGCATGTATGTGATGAATCACTTCTCTCCTGTTGCTTTCAAGATTCTTTCTTTGGCTTTTAACAGTTTGATTATAATTTGTCTCAGTAGGCATCTTTTCAAGTTTATAAGCTTCTTGAAGATTCATGTCTTTCATTGCATTTGTGAAGTTTTCAGATATTCTCTTTGCCCATTTCTCTTCCTCTGTTGTGAGTCCCACAATGCATTTATTGGTCCTCTCCAATGATGTCCTGATGTCCCTTAGGCTGTGTTCATTTCACTTCATTATTTTTTCTTCCTGTTCTTCAGACTCAGTATTTTCAATTGTTCTAGCTTTAAGTTTACTTAATCTTCTGCCCCCTCAAATCTGCATTTGAACCCTTTGAGTATAATTTTCATTTTAGTTATTGTACTTTTTAGCTTCATAATTTCTTTTTGATTTCTTTTTATAAATTCTCCTTATCGGTATCATTACTTGTTCATGTATCATTTTCTTGCCTTTGTTCATGTCTCTTCTTAGCTCTTTAGACATCTTTAAGACAGTTTTTAAAAAGCCTTTGTCTAGTGTTGCCTGGGTGGCTCAGTTGGTTAAGCAGCTGACTGCCTTTGGCTCAGGTCATGATCCCAGAGTCCCAGGATGGAGCCCCATGTCTGGCTCCCTGCTCAACAGGGAGTCTGCTTCTACCTCTCCCTCTGCTCTCCTCCCCATTTGTGTTCTATCTCTCTCTCTTTCACTCACTCTCTCAAAAGCCTTTATCTAGTAAGTCCAATGTCTGTACATCTTCAGAAATGGTTTCTTTCAATTTCTTTTATTCCTTTGAATAAGTAATACTTCCCTGTTTCTTTATATGCCTTGTGATATTTTGTTGAAAACTGGGCATTTGACTCTTATAATGTGATAACTCTGAAAATAGTTCCCAGGAGTTTCTGTTTTGTTTTGTTTTGTTTTGTTTTGTTTTGTTTTAAATTGCAGTATCTGGTAATCAGCCTGAGGTGAAAACTTAAGGTCTTCTTTGGTCTTTTATGAGTCTGTATCTTTCCCTGGGTGTCTGTCATAGCTTTCTAAATTCCTCCTTATACATATTTGCTCTTGAATGCCCCCCCCAAAAAAAAACCAGATGTGGCTCCTTTAAAACCCCTGGAAGTTGTTTCACTCAGTGGAGATTGAAACAATGGTGGCTAATCTCTCCCCCTGCACTTCAATGACCATAAACAGAATCTGCAATTTAAATACAAGCTCTGATATTTGGAGAACAAGATCGTTACTGCCCACTCTGGCCCCAGCAAGCCATACCAGGAATGCAGAACACCATTCCCATTGCTGCCTGTGATCGGGCTTGAACATAGGAGATGTATAGCTACTACCACACTGAAGGCTGAATTTGACCCGTATTAAATATGGCTTCCAGCCAAGCATTTCTCTAGGAGTGTCAAGACTTCTAGTAAATTCTAGGGTTCCAAAATAATTACTTCAGACAGTTTCTGCCAGTATAACCATTGTCTAGATCAGAAGACAGACTCCTAGTACTTTCTAGTCAATCATCTTTCCTGACAACCGATCTCTACCTTTTAATTGGAGGTACTTAAATCATTTACATTTAGTGTGACTATTAACATTTTCAACTTGAGTATCATCTCAATTTTTTTTACATTTTCACATTTATTCTTTTTTCTTCACTTTCTCTTTTTTGTGTAAATTAAAATTTCTTATGATTTCATTTTATCGCTTTTGTTTTGGTAAATTGGCGATTGCTTTAAGGAATAATTAATTCAAATTTAAGTGATATTATAATACCACTTCTTGTGTAACATAAGAACTGTTCAGTGGTAAACTATAATTTCTTTCTTCCCAAATTTGTGCTATTGTTGTCTTACATTTTGCTTTAAATATATATTAATAAATAATACATTTATTTTTAAGTATAAAATATATGTTAAATATAAAAATATACATATATGTTAATATTAACTATAAAACATGTAATTATATAAACATAAAAATATAAATATATAAATATAAATTTATAAATATATATTTATAAATATATAAATTATAAATTTTAAATATATAAAATATATATTTATGTATAAATTATATATATGTATATGTAAATATATGTATATATGTGTAAATTATATATAAATATAAATATATTTTTAAATATATATTTAATATTTTATGTATATATTATATATATTTACGTTTATATATAATATATAATATGTATTTAAAATAGCCCCATACCACACTGTTATATTTGTTAAAGTGGGTCAACCATATTTTAAGTATTTTTAATTAATAAAAAGCATGTATTTACTCATGTATTATAATTTCTGATGTTCTTCATTCCTTTATATATGTCAGTATTTCCATCTCATTAATTTTCTTCTTCATGAAGGAACTAATTTCACATTTTTTGTATTGCAAGTCTGTTGATAGATATTTTTGCTTGTTGTAGAACTCTAGGGTGAGTTTTTATTTCACTTCTTGAAAGATGTTGTCCCACTGTCTTTTCACTTGCACTGAATCTAACAAGAAATCTGCAGTTGTTCTAATTGTTCCTCTGTAACGTGTCTTTCCTCTGGCTGCTTTCCAGATTTTCGCCTAATCATGAGTTTTCAGTATGGTATAATTTTTCTTTATTTTTCTTGTTCTTGAGGTTCATTGAGTATCTTGCAACTGTTGGCATATAGTTTTCATCAAATATGGAAATTTGGGGGCCATTATTTATTCAAATACACATCCCTTTTGATAACTCCAAAAATTTTTGTATTAGGCTAATTGACATAGTCCCTCAGCTCACTGATGTTCTGTTCACTTTTTTGTTATTTTCTTTTCTCTTTGTGTTACATTTTGTATACTTTCTACTTCAGGTTTACTGATATTTTTCCTGCAGTATCTAATCTGCTGTTAATCTCATCCACTGTATTTTTCTTCTCATACATTAATTTTTATCAATAGAAGTTTAGTTTGGGTTTTGTCTCTTTTTATCTTTCATGTCACTATTTAATTTTTTGTATATTATGAAATATCTGACTTTGGTTACTGATTTAGCATTGCTCTCAAATTTGGTCAGTTTCAATATTGATTTTTTCCTTTTTATTGGGTCATAATTGCTTGCATTCTTGTATGCCTGGTAATTTTTCTTGGATGCCAGATGTTATTTTTACCTTGTTGGGTGCTGAATATTTTGTATTCCTAAAATTATTCATGAGGGGTATTCTAGGAAGCAGGTCTTATTAAGATTTGTTAGGAGGGACAAAAGTAGTGTTCAGTATAGGATGAATTATTCCTCCCTACTGAGGTAAGGTTTTCCTGGGTACTCCACCCAGGAAATATATATAAATATATATATAAATGCTTATA
>NW_024424230.1:57612499-57770421 GCF_017311325.1 Ursus maritimus | reverse complement strand
TATAATATAAATAAAAATTATATATATATATATATATATATATATATATATATATATAAAAATGCTTATTATAAGGGTTTTTACTCTGATTGGTGAGATAGGCACTATTCTCTATCATGTATGAACACTAGGTACTGTTATCTCTGTCTGCTAGGTGGTTCTTTTGCCAGTGTAGTGTAGTTTCCTCATATACATCTACATAAATGGCCCTGGACTCTACTCTGCAGAGTGACAAGGATGTCTCTTTTTGGCCTCTGGAGTTCTCTCGGTATATAGTCTCCTCCTCTCAGATACTCTGTCCTCTGAAACTTAGCTACTGTGACCTCCCTAAACTCTCCTCAAACACCTCTTCAACTCAGAGAACTTGCCACATACTTCCTGGGCTTCTCCTCCCAGAACCAGGGGAGGGGATTTCCATACTGAAAATTCAGTGCAGTATGCTTGAGTAATTTTAGAGATGACTTTGTTTTCTCTCATTTTTCC
Organism: Ursus maritimus; assembly: GCF_017311325.1. NCBI lineage: Eukaryota > Metazoa > Chordata > Mammalia > Carnivora > Ursidae > Ursus > Ursus maritimus. The sequence goes on along the minus strand of NW_024424230.1, from coordinate 57,769,938 downwards.
CCCAGAAATTATTACTCTTCATTCCGTAATGTACAGTGTCTATCAAATCATTGTTTCATATATTTTTGGTTGTTCCAGTAAAGAAGGTAAATCCAATCACTGTCAGTCTCCTTGACAAGAAACAAATTTCTATCTCATTAGTGATGCTAATGAGAGAAGTTCAGAATGTTGTTTATCCCTTCCTCTACAATCATCCTAGACCCTGATGTTGGCAAACACACGAAGGAGCCTTTTCTCTATCAGCCACGTGCAGGCTGTCCTCACACCCCACACGAAACTAGTGTATCTGTATCATAACTGATGAGAAGGATTTGGATAATAATCTGAACATCAGTGAAAATTCATTGAGCAAGAGAAATATTTTTTTTTCTTACATTTTTCCAGCTACTCTAGAAAATGTGGTCTCCAGCCCCCAAATAGAGCTGTCAGGAAGAATCTGGCAACCCTGACAGACAGGAGCCTCGTTCTGATAGCAGATCAAATCTGTTTCTGTAGATACCTTTTAAATTGACTTATTGGATTCAATTCCAGTATTTTCCATTATACCTTTTAATGAGAAATGGGTCTTTTATTGTCAAAATCCGGTAATTTGAGTTCTTGTTTATAAACTATACATATTTTACTTTTATTGAGATAGATTTTTCCCATCTGTGCTTGAAAGGCCTGGTTTCCCTTAAAGTTGTGGAAGAAATCATACCTGAAGTTAATACTGATGAGAAATTGTTGTGGTCATCTTCCTGACCACTGCTACCCAGAGTGAAAAAAAAATACAGCTCCATCATTCGTCCTAATGATTCATTGGATTTGAAACTGGTTAATATGACCACTAAGCCAGTACTTCACTTTTCTATAAGCCTTTTAATCCCATCTGACACTAACATGCATGACATGAAAGAGCCGATCATGTATCAATTTTATTTCTATGACAATAAACATAAATAAGAAATGATTTTAGGACAAATCGATAATTCACCAGACATTTATTGATAGAAGAGGATTTTTTTCATAAAGATAACCTTGCCTTTCTTTAAAATTACTTTGAACGTATTTCCATGATACATCTGTATATTAAAATTAAAATGTTTATGTTTGCTTATGTTTTTTTCCTAAAAAAGAAAATTCCCAAGAATAATCCATTCAGCTTGTACTTTTGTTGGGTCATGTTACAAGGATATTTCATGGAAAGTTATGGTCATTTCCTATGACATGAACCTCAGAAGCTTAGGACTTTATCCCGGAATTTATGGAAACATTTTACCTGGACCTGAAGTGAGAAAATCTGAGTTTTAGTTAGACTTCTGCTGATTGTTTCCTTTTCTATATGTGTTTGTTTCTTCCTTGAGTAGCTTTCAGTTAGCTACAACTTTTCTTTCAGAAAATTTATCACTTTTCCTGTTAGAGTATACCTCCATAAGTGGATTATCCAGTCTTCTTCCTTATATTTCTCTGACATTTACAGCACTACCTGAACTCCTTAATCATTAATTTGCAAATTACTACTCTTCCTGTAAATTAAAATGCAAGAGAAGATAAGCAGCTACTCTCTTCGGAAGTTAGGTCCTCTCCTGTGGGGTCAGTGAGCAGCCCTGGTGCCCTTCAGAGTTAACTCTTGCTGCTTTGCTCAGAAAGAGGCACAGTGAGCCATCATGTCCCTCCACCCACCATCCAGGGAAAGCAGTTCTGTGAGGGGGAAAAGCTTAACAACCATCTTCCTATGGTGTGAGTAGGTCAGAGCCAATTTCCTAGAAGCATTCTATTATTTGAATTCTATTCTATTATTTGAATAATATTCCTTCTACAGTGTATCTTATATATCTGGGTAACCCCAGCACGGATGATAGTACCAATACAGAGTCAGGACTCAGCAAATAAAAGGATGAATTAGTAAGTGAGTCCTGTAATGGAACTCCCCTATAACTAATGCCCTTTCCTTAGGTTTTCCAGATCCTTTTAGGGTTTTCTTATACCACCACTTACTGCATCTGAGAAATAGGGCAATGTGATTTAGAGCCAGGAGACCTGGATTCATAAGCTTCACTACTTAATTTTAGTCAAGTGTACCCCGAATCTCCACGTAAATGGAAGCAATAGCAGATACCCATCAGAGTTGGTGTAAGCCTTTTAACATAGTACTCAATTCATCGAGGAATCACTTACTGGGTGTTGGTCTCCTTCTCTCCCACTTTGCAACTTTATTGGTTATTAATGATGTAGGACTTCAAAACAAGGTATTCGAATTCATGTTTACATTATGGCTGCTTAGGGAAAGTTATATTTACATGTGATTGAAATGCCTACATTTACTATTTCTTATCTTGTGCTCCCCAGAACAGAGGGTCACATGGCTTATGCATCAGGTTGGTCTTTACTGTCCTAAGAAGCAGCACAGGAAGGAGCCTGGGACAAGCGGCTAGTCCTGGGAGTCCTGGTCCTGACTCATTTCTCACATTTCTCTCAGAGGTGAAAATGTGTTCAGGCAAGGGAAATAGACCATAAATTTGAAACACTCATAGAATATAAATGTTCTCTTATGAAACCTACATGTGACATCAGAGGAGGGTAGAGTGCCTTAATAGTTAAATGGAAAGGACCTTTTAAATGGCCTCAACTTGTCTGTCAACAATCCCAGTTCTGAAGACAGCACACTTTCTACCTGGTACAAAATTGTCCTTTGGACAGAATGCCTTTATTACAAAGCAGCATTCTTCACATGTAGCCTAAAGCCCAATTATAGCAAATTGGCAAACAGTTAAGACACATGTGTGCCAAAAAAGACTTCAAAGCCATGATGCAGAGCCCAGGGGACTCAATGCAAAGTTTTTCCAAGCTTAAAAAAACAATGTAGTGCGAAACCTGTCAGAATTCAATTTTCCCACACACACGAAAAGTGTCTATGGGTTTGGCAGGGAAACGTGTTTAAAGCACAAGTAAAAAACTAATGAAAAAAGATCGTTAAACATTGGCTGTGTTTTTCATATGATGCAATGCAGAGGGAAAAGGGGAATTGGAAGCCAAAGTGGCAAAAACTCATGTGTAAAAAGCAGTATTATACTCATGGATGAGATTCCATAAGAAATAGAGAGAACCTTGCTGGAAAGATCACTTAAAGATAGATTCAGTCTTGTTCCAGCAAAGACATTTGTCTAAAATTGAAGACACTTCTTAAAAGGGTTGGGAATACAAACATCACTTTTAGTACACATCTGTTTTCCCTCGCCTTTTTGACAGCATGTCCTTGCTTTCGTTCACACATAAAAACCAATTTTGTTTCCCCCCCCACCAGCAGTTAGATCTGGGACCTTTACTTGTGCCAGGCACACCTTACAATTTTGGATTGGGAAGAGATTCTGCCACCATCTACTGTTGCTTCTCAAGCTTGTTTGCTGGCCCCAGATTCTCAAGAGCAGTCCTCTCTCCGTCCCACTCCCCCACCCAGTCCCAGGATTCAGGGTGTGAGAGCATTCTGCAGGGAAATGTATCAGCATGACTAGGGGGAGGATGACAGCAGGCCGGGTGGGGGCACTTTGAAAAGATGACCTCAAGAGTTTCTGTTTTGTCCCCTTAGAGGGAACTTCCTTTTCTCTTTTAGGATCCCTGACTCCACTGACTTTCTCCATTCTAGACTTGGAAAAGCAGAAAGGAAAGTTAGTGAGGACTGTTGAAATGAAGTCCACCAGAAGTATCGATTCCCATGTCCAGTTCATGTCCATACAAGACTGCACAGTACCCTCACCTCATTCAGGTTCTTCCTGGCTTGGAAAATCGTTTCTGTGCAAAGAGGATTTCTTTTTTTTAATACAAGAAGCTAGCATACAGATTGTGCATGTGTGAGAGTGCATGCATGTTTTGCAGAAACCCATCTACAATTTGGAGTATTCTCAGGGGCCCACATCTCCTTTCTTTGATTGCATTACCAGGATGAAAGAAATATATATTTTTTTCTTGGTGAATAACCTAATTAGTTTTGTAATGGGCTAAGTTTTACACACTCTCCCTACCATCTTGTCCATACTCTCCCAATCTGTGCCAAATATTACCACCCTTGGGGCGCCTGGGTGGCACAGCAGTTAAGCATCTGCCTTCGGCTCAGGGCGTGATCCCTGCATTATGGGATCGAGCCCCACATCAGGCTTCTCCACTATGAGCCTGCTTCTTCCTCTCGCACTCCCCCTGCTGTGTTCCCTCTCTCGCTGGCTGTCTCTATCTCTATCAAATAAATAAATAAAATCTTTTAAAAAAAATATTACCACCCTTGAAGAGACCCATTTTACTCTGAGGAGGATTGTTGTTCTATTCCATCTTTAAGAGGACACTTTTCTACTCTTACTTGCCAGCAACATCAATATGGTATTATAAAAAAGCTGGGACCCTGGCCTAAGCCAAAATCATGTTATACTTTATCATAATGACAATAATAGTAGCAGTAGCCAGAATTTCTTGAGCAGCTATTATGTGCCACATTTGGTGGTATTGATTTATTTGCATTATATCATATTCCTCATTACCTCAATCTAGTCATTAGCAACAAAGTTGAGGAATTACCAATGGACTGACAATAGTTTTCCAGAGTTCTTTCTTCTAGTTTTAACCGTTTTCCTTTATATGGTTTGTGACCTTGAGCAAATCATATCGGACCAGAAAAGAAGGGAGGGGAGGTCACTGAGTAGAAATAGGAATGGCAGGGGTAGAGGTCAGTGATTGCTAAGATCTTTTCCAGCTCAAAAATATTTATGATTTAAAATAGATCTCCAAGGCCTAAAACAATGGAGTCAATAGGCTTTGGAATGCTTGCTGACATGGGACAGCTTTATCATTCACTATTAAAGTATGGCATTATAAATCCTCGTAATCATAAGTCAGAGGGAAAAAGTGAGTATAACTCAGGACTTTTAAATTTGGAGATGTGAGAAGTGATTCCAGAGAGAAGTTAAGTCTGGCTTAGAATTATTTTATTCCATTTTGGGGGAACTTGTTAATGTAACGCAGTAACCAAGAGAATCACACAAAGTGTTTAGAAAGCCAGACGTTTTATTTTATATTCTAATAGGGAGAAAAGTGAAGTGTGAGTGACACTGGCTAATTTTGAGTCATTTATATCAGTTTCTGGCAATAACATTAATTACACTCTCAGAGTAAAAGGATGTTTTTCCATAAAGAGAATTAACATAAAAACATCAGCTGGATCTTTGTAATGGAGCATTTGCTAAGGTACTGCTAGTCAGAACTGGGGTTTAGTAAGAATTACTAGGTATCAATGTATAAACTTGGTTGGCAGTTTAACTGTGCAGTCAAGTTCTGTCATAGGCGTATTGCCAGTGTAACCTTTTTTGACGCAATGATGGTGTAAAAAATGCTGGAAAAATATTGAACAGATATCTAGAAAGTTTCTCTTTCTAGAACAATGCTTTATATTATAGACAGTGAACACTCTTCTGTGGCTTTTTGCTCAATATTCTAAATCTGGAATGTCTATTTCTCATCCTCTGTCTTTCACCTTCTTACCAAATAGACAGAGGTCATTTGTACAGCCTTCAACCTAGGAGAGCCTATGACAATACGCTTATAAAAGTGAAGAGATGGAGGTGGTGCGAGGAGAGGAAACTGGGTGCTTCCTGCTCAAGCGAGAAGGGAAGTCTTTCTTGAGCCACTGATCCAGGAGCTCTCTCCCTTTTCTTGGCAGCTTGGCCTCATGAGGTGAGGGACTTTAGCATGCCAACCGGCCTGGGTTCCCATGTGTCGTGGCTCACTCTTTGTGGGACTGCCAGTTACATAAGCTTTTGGAATTTTGGCTTCTCCATCCTGTCATGGTTGGATAATATCCACCTCGTGGAACTGATGAGGTTGTAGATATAACAGGCCTAGCAGAAAAGGTCTAGGACTCTGTGAAGACATACAAAAGGCAAAGCAGGCACCCAGGGCACATAGTGGGGCTGGGTTCGTAATGACGACAGTTAAGTTTTAATGAACCCTAACCATTGTCAGGTTCTAGTCAATGCATTGAAACCCCCCCCCCAAATTTGTAAGGTGGGTTCTAGTATTCCCACTTTAAAGATAAGAAAAGTGAGATGTAGTTAAGCTAAGTGATTCATCCCAAGTCACATGATCGGAATGGCAAAGGCAGAACTTGAAGTCAAACCTAACTGAAACCCATAGTCCAAATCGCTGCCCTATCCCGTTTTCTTACTGCGCACAAAGGTAATGAGTTCTGTAGAAAAGCAGTAAGAACAAGCATTTGGGACGAATGTTAGCCAGTGCCAAGGATGTGTTTACAATGGCAACCTTTGGTTTCAGGAAACAGTAAACTAATGAGTTCTCCAAAGGACTTGCAGATATATAAGCAGAGTCTTGAGGTTCCAAACTGAGGAAGGAAAGCGTATTTGAGCTGAAGCTGAGGGGAAAGAAGGAGGGATCTCTCCAGAGACCTAGAAGCTTGATGAGCTTGGTCTAAGCCTGAGGGTAGAATAGACTGAAACAGGGAGACTGGCTCTTAAGGCTTCTGTGAGGTGAGGTCTTTACAACTTGCGTCGTTTGTATACAATTTGTGCTATAGAGTTGCTCACCCTTGTAGGAAGCATAGTCACTTCTCAGCTCTGACTGCAAATACAAACCCACAGCAGAGCTTTATAATTGTTCTGCCACCTTCGGCCCCACCTGAAGAGATTCCAGGTGGTTCAAGGTAGAGCCAGGCAGTGTACTTTTAAATATCCTCAGGTGGCTCCAAGAGAGGAGAGAGGCTACAGGAGCCACAGTAGTTCCAAGTACCAAAGGGGAAAAGAAAGTGGGAAAAAGTGAATCCAGTGCCTCAGGTCTCTGTTTCATGCTTGCCCCCCACCCCCAATCACCTTGTTACCCTGGACCAGCATCCTCCAGTCCTCAGCCATTCACCAAATGCCACCCCCACGATCACTGCATCCCTCCAGGGTGGCTGCATCCCAGAGCCACACAGAGCCACAGCTGCCCCTTCTGGGCTGAATTTTCTCTCAGAGTCGAGTCTGCCTGCAGCTGCCAGAAATCCAGTTCTCAAGAAAATGCCTCTCCTAGCGCTTCGCTCCTACACAGCTATGAAGCGGGCTCATCGGAGCAGGTGGTGGAGGGCGGGGTAGACAGGTCTCCATTGGAAATGTCAGGTCCTGGAGAGCCACCTCTCAGGGTCTTTCAAGCGTGTACTTAGGGATTACCTGAAGTATTGATCCAAAAAATATGCTTATCCCTGAGCCCTGCCTGACTTGAAAATCCAGAATCTTCAGAGCTGGGGGCCTGGAAATTGGTATTCTAACAAGTTCTTCGGATGTACAAGAAAGCACAAAGAGGAGCACTTCACAGCACATTACCGTGGTAGGCGTGCTCGCCGATTATCACGTCCAATGGATTGATAGGATTACAGAGCTTTATTTGTTTGAATTCCCCATGTCCTTCCTTCCTGCTTTTGTTCATTCAACAAATGTTATTAATAAGCTCCTACCATTTCTGTTCTTGTTGAAGAAGACAAAACTCCTCTCCCCTCTTCCAGGGCCAATTTGATCTGTATTCAAATGTTGCTCAGCCACTTGCCAGGATCCATGTGCATTGGGCAAATTACCCTTTTTATGTGTGTCTTTGTCTGTAAAGTTAGCATGATAATGGAAGCCACCTCCTGGGGCAAAGACAGTAGCCCTACAGGAGCCTCAATAAAACACCTACATGGCTTCTGCCAGTACCTTGTCTGCCTGTAGGAGGAGTCCTTTCCTTCACAAATATTCTCGCTTCCTTTCAATGCTACTGAGAAATTAGGGATTAGAAATGTTCTTGTCTAATGAGGATGCTTCCAACTTCGTTTCATTTGTATCTATTCGGCATTGTTTTAGACTGGCATTCAGTTAGTTTATCAGAGCTTTTTGAATTTTCATGCTTAAGAATTTCTGGGGTTGGGGACTAGAGGACAAGTTTAAAAAGTGCTTTCCCTTGGGCTTCAGTCGGTCATGGAGATGCAGAACGCTCAGAGCTGGGATCTAAGACCTGACATTTTACCAGCATCTCTAGGCGATGGAAGAACACATCAGCCAGAGAAAGACTGAGTTACATGCTCCGTGTGATGCAAAGAGGTATAAATTTCAACCCTGGTTCTTAGGAGAATTTCAGTGGTTACTACAGTGAGTTCTATATTCCTATTAGTAGAAACTTAGTAGCCATCAAATAAGATAAGGAGGGTGAAGTAACTGGGTACAAATCATATATGACCATAAAAATGCAAGGCAGCTCTCAACAGTTGAGGTAAGTAAGGGGTAAAAACTTGAGGAGAGAAGAGAGATCAATGTGAACACGGCATGCTGTGGGAATGCTCTGGGCTGGGGGTGAGGAACATGAGTAGCTTGAACCAGGGGTCAGGATTGTTCGTGAGGGGGAAGGATCTGATCAACGGCTGGAAAATGGTGCTGAGCTGGAGCTGCTAGGGCTGGGGATGACAGTTCTTGACCAGCAGTTGGGTTCATTTGGGGAAGCAGAGAGGAGACAGTGAGATGAAACCATGAACAACTGATGAACAGACAGGAAATGAATGCACATTACTGCTCATGAAAGTTGAGTTTACCTGTGAATTCCTGCCTCTGTGTGGTTTATTTCCACATATGTTGAACTCATGAAAGCAACCAAGGAGCATCCACCAGAACCCTGAGGACACAGCACTTTGGTACCTATAGGGGGTGGGATGGAACTCTCAGCCTTAGATATTAAGGGAGTGGAATGTATTATAAGGCTCTGATACTTTTGGGGATGTTCAGACTACAGACGTTGGAATTTCTCTGAACACATGACCCAGTATTGTCACCTGCATTGTGGTAATACTGGTGTAAGTATTTGGTAGTGAGAAGAATCAGAGTTTGCAGTTCACCACCTGAGATGCAGGGGCCTATCTGGACACCAAAATCTCACACACTGCAATAATTCATGATCTCCCTAGAACCTGTTCTCTCTGCAGGTTTTACCTTTAGTTTACAGCTCTTCCAGGTTCATTTAGAAAGTGATGGAAGGAAAACTTGGCTCCTTTAATAAAAGAGAGTAGTCACAATGCACCAGAACTGCCAACCATTTTATTAAAATAGGGATCCCTACAGGGCAGCAACTCCATTTTTCATTTTGATGAATTTATTGTCCAGTACCCAGTTTAGTTAATGACTAGTCAAACTCCAACAACTTCAAATGGTAAAAGCTTGGGAAAATTTTCCATTTTTAGCACACTTCTAGGAAAGTGGGAAAAGTTTATATCAAGTAATACTTCAACATCCTGTCTCCAACTATTAAAGTTTGAAGTTCAATGACATATGACTATCTACAGGATTGGTTTTATTTTAATTAATGCATCATGCTATTTCGAGGTTTCCTAGATTTATTCATTGTTAAGCTTGCCTTGGGATAAGGCAATATTTTTTGTCTTTATTCTGTCCGTTGCTTATAAAATCTGCTTATTTAATAACATGCCCTTGAGATGTAATTGCTTAGTTTTTTATTTTTTGGATAGAAGATTTTGTTGTTGTTGTTTTACCAGAAACTACTTTTCTTTTTGACATTGTTAAAGAAAAAGGATAGTTAAAGTATTCATATAGAAGTTAAAGGCAAGGGGCGCCTGGGTGGCACAGCGGTTAAGCGTCTGCCTTTGGCTCAGGGCGTGATCCCGGCGTTATGGGATCGAGCCCCACATCAGGCTCCTCCACCAGTAGCCTGCTTCTTCCTCTCCCACTCCCCCTGGTGGGGTTCCCTCTCTCGCTGGCTGTCTCTATCTCTGTCAAATAAACAAATAAAATCTTAAAAAAAAAAGAAGTTAAAGGCATTATTCACTTCGTGTGCATCAACAAACCCCTCAAAATTTTAGCTCCCTGAGCTGAAGAAGGTTTAGTTTTTATGAGGCATAGAGAAGAGACGGGTACATGACTGTGGTCTTGTCCAAAGTTGTGGTTGTCTTTATCTGTAACTGCTGCAAAACTTGTAGCTGAAATTGTTGGAAGATGATGCCAGTTTCTTATGTCTTTTTCTCAGAATGGTTGATGCAATCACATCTTGGCAGTTCTCAGAGTAACTATTTTGAAAACTCTTTGTAAGCCTTGCATGGTGTCTGTTAAGGTTCAGTGGAGAGGGTAATACAAAAGAAAAATGGGAAAAGAGCAGAGAGAGAGAAAGGAAAGGAGGCAAAAATGCTCGTCTAAGTAAGGAAAACTGGGTTAGTTGAAGTTGTTTTAAACACCAAAACATAGGCAAAATGCATGACAAAAGGAAATGCTAGATGTATTCTGGATAAATTGTAAATGCTTTTAATAAAAAATCTTTGTATCAGTTATAGAAATGAACATCTAAGAAATATAAGGACATGAACAAAAAAAGAAAACAAAGGTGGCAGAGGATGGAATATTTTCAAATAATCTTTAAAATTACAGTGGTAACACATTTTCATTGGAAAAAAGCTAAATCAACCAGAATATTCATATATAAATCATATATATATATGATATATGAGGGAATAAGATCAGAATTTCCCTCCTTTGCCTTGTTGCTATCTGTAATTCAATTCCTTTCCACCAGAGATAGCTGAGTTCAATAATAAGTATCTTTCCAAATATTTTCCCAATATATTTATGTACACATAAGAAGATATGTAAGATCAAAGTAAGGCAGGAAGGATAACACCTAAACGCATATTGCTAAGGGAAAAAGCCAGTTCCAAAAGGCTACATAGTATATGATTTCATTTATATGACATTTTAGAAGAGGCAAAACTGTAAAGATGGTAAGGGATGTGAGAAGGCTAACAGGTGAAGCATGAGACATTTGAAGGTGGCAAAATTACTCTCTATGATACTATAGTGGTGGCCACATGATACCAAACGTTTGTCAAAACCCAATGAACTTTATAGCATACAGAGTGAACCTTAAAGTATGCAAATTTAAAAATAATCAATTAGGAGATTAGAGGATCCCAGCATGGAATGCAGACTGGAGTGAAATAATCTGTGTTACAAATGTCTGCTATAACCTCACTGAAGGGGATAGGGAGACAGGTGCTTACTTAAGTAACTTTGGATATGAGTAGAGATTGTAAGGCTAGAGACAAAAGAAACAGTGCATAAGTACTATACTCCAGTTGATAAAGTTGTTTACCATAGAGCTATGTGTTAACAATTCTGAGACAGCTGTACATGTGTACTGGGATTAAATAAATAAGTAAATGCAAGGCAGATTGGAGGCCAGGTTTCTCACTGAGTGGAAGTTCACAGATAAGCAAGGGCTGAAGTCTAGAACCATTTGATAACAGTGTAGAGTTGGAGACATCAGTATGAATCATGTGTGTTGTAGCATAGATACAGATGGTTATATACACAAATATGCACAGATATGTATGTGACCATGGGTAAGTATGCACACAAGTACTTCCTTGCTCTGTTAGCTGAGAGGGCATACAAGTGGTGACACCTCAGAAGCAATGAGCACACTTAGTGCCCAGGGCTTTGTTTCTAATACCATTCTCCGGCAAAAGGAACCAGTGCTCCTTGGAGAAATGGCTGACTCAAGGGTTTAGTCAAGGACTATGAGTCTGGAGCATCTTGTAGTGCCAGAAAATAACAAAGTAATAGACTCGTCAAAGAAACACTAGAGCAAACTGAAAGAACTCCCAGGGGTCAAAGCTGGAACAATTTGAGCAACGAAATAAAGAAAGCCGTATTGGGTTAAAACCATATCCCATGAGTCCATATGGATCTAAATAAATGATTTAATAAATAAATAGGGGAGAAGAGACAATTCTCTCATATGAAAGAATTCCACATCATTCATGTTGATACTGACCCCTCAAGGCGGTGGGGTATAACTTCCCACCCTGTTAGTGTGGGCTTAACATAGAACGTCTTTCCAAAGCGTAAAATAAGGAAAGGAGAAAAAAAGCAACTTTATGGTAGAAAAACCTAACGACACTACCTCAGCTCAGTGGTCAGAGTTAACCTCATCAATAATAAGTCGTGTTGAAGGCATGTATCCTTGATGTGATGAGAATGGCATTTTACCTCCGTGATCTTCCTCCCCTCAAATCCATAACTCTTGCTAATCATGAGTAAATAAACAAACCAAAAACTAAGGGACATTCTACAGAATACCTGATCCATAAATCTCAAGTTATTCCAAAATTTAAAACTTACTTTAAAATATTCCTTGCAATGTTTTCTATGTCAAATATATAGAGAGATTCTTTATTATTTTTAACGGTGCATAAAGTTCCATAATACACATGGATATGCCATAACTTACTTGAACATACCCAGTGGTGGTCATTTAGAAATTTAGTTGCTTTGTCCTATAGTAATAGGCCCATGCCCAATTAACATCCTTAAATATGCATGTATGCACATATGCAAGAATTTTTCTATATCTAACACATAAATCCAAAAGAAGCTTTGAAAAGTACCATAGAGAAAGCTGTACATAAGCACCAAATGCAGGGGACGCCTGGATGGCTCAGTCGGTGAAGCGTCTGCCTTCGGTTCGGGTCATGATCCCAGGGTGTGGCATCGAGCCTCACATGGGGGTCCCTGCTCAGCAGGGAGCTTGCTTTTCCCTCTCTACACTACTCGTGCTCTCTCTGGCTATCTTTGTCTCTCTCTCTCAAATAAATAAAATCTTTAAAAAATAAAGATAAATAAAAATAAATAAAGAAATCCATCATCTTTTTTTTAAAGGAAATGCTCTAAAAATATTGAGGTCTTGCAGGCTTTTATGTCACCTTCCTATTGCCTTTATTTTTAGTACATTTTCCCCACAAATTAATGATACTTGTATCTTTCTTTTCCTGTAAAATATTCCATTTCTGGATTTCTAGAGTACTTGGTTTATTTCTGCAATGAAATACCACCCAGAAATTAAAATGACCTTTATTATATATGTGCTTAAGAGTATATACAAATATGACCACTTACATAAAGTCAAATTCATATAACAATAGTATGCATTATTTATGGATGAAACATATGTAGCAAAAGTGAGTAAAGGCTTATGGAAATGATATGCACTAATCTCAAGATAGTATTGGGTGGAAAAGGGAGAGGGGGAGGATGAGAATGATGGGCAAGGCCACTACTTTTTTTTTTTTTTTTTTGCTTAAGTGTAAGAGAAGAAGCAAATGTGGCAGAATGTTAGTATAAGTTCTGTCTTTATATCCAATTTTTAAAATTTAAAAGAATTTTACTTATAAGTGGTTTAGTTCAATCCCTTGCATTGTGGACAAATAATTATAGGATTCTTCTTCCCTCTGATACTTCAAAGATGGATTTTATCTTGCCTATATTGGCACCTGTTGAATGTACCTAAATGTAATCCTTTCTCCCTCTTCTTTTTCTCCACTTTGTTCTTTCCTTTTTCTTTTTTAAAATATTTACTTATTTTATTTGAGAGAGAGAGAGAGTGCGTGTGCATGCACACGGGTGTGCATGAGTGGCAGGAGGAGCAGAGGGAGAGGGAGAGGGAGAGAGAATCCCAAGCCAACTTCCTGCTGAGTGAGGAGACCACTGCAGGGCTCCATCTCAGGACCCTGAGGTGAGGACCTGAGCCAATACCAAGAGTCAGATACTTAACCAACTGAGCCACACAGGCACCCCTGACACTTTGTTTCAATTGAAGCAAAGCCATATAAGAGAATGAAAACTAACTTAAGGAAGAATATTATTCCCTCACGCATTCACCAAAATAGTACACAGCTCTCAGTCTGTCTTTTATTTCCACATTCACTAGGTAATAGATGGTGCTTTAGTGCCTTCAGTAGTGGCTGTAAAGAAAAAATTCAGGGCTGTATGTAGTGTTTCTCTTAAATACTTTCATTGTTAAGTGGACAGTTAAAAATGCATCATAGTTATAAAGGGGATAAGAAAAGAAGCTTCAGGTAATTTTTATTAGGAGAAATTTCCAAAATATGCTATAAGTAAATAATTCAAGTCACATATACAACAGGAAAATTACTACTTATTCAAAATTAAACAATCTGAAAGCTAAAATTGTTTTAAATTAAAAAGACAAAAATTCTAAGACAAATTAATGGAAGCTCATTTTCTGTCTTTTTTTTAAGACTTTATTTATTTATTAGAGAGAGAGAGAGCATTCACAAGGAGAGGCAGAGGGAGAGGGAAAAGCAGACTTCCCAGTGAGCCGGGAGCCCGATGCAGGGCTCGATCCCAGGAACTCAAGATCATGACCTGAGCCACGCTTAACCGACTGAGCCACCCAGGTGCCCCAACATTTTCTGTCTTAAAAGAGAAATTCTCACACATTTCTGAGGACCAGTGCACATTCTCACACCTCAGGCCTCTACTGATGCAGTACCGTATAATGGAATGGAGGTTCCCACCACTGGCTGCAAAGTTGTAAAAGATCATAAATACTTTCCAAATCTTGAAAAAAAGTTATGTCATATTAAACAATGTCTTAATTTAAGATATACTCTATTTACTTAAAAATAGCGGACTATATAACACAAAAGAAGTACACAGATTTCAGTCCAGTCCAGTTCCAAAAGTCCATGGAGCCACTGACTTATTTGGTTTAGATATAGATGTTAAGTCTCAAGTTTTATTTATGAAAGCTAGCTTAATCCAAAGTATCATGCTTCTGTTTTTTGGCTGTCTTTTGATTTGTACTATTTTTAGAAACTTGGGAAGTAGACATTCATGAGCAGCTTAGTGCTCTCCAACCTGTCCTCACTAAATACAAAACTGCAAAGAGAGATGCTGATCACATCCAACAGGAAGTGTGGCAGATGGTAGGCGCTAGGTCCGCGCCTTCTTCACCCATGAGAGCAGATCCCATTGGTTGACTGGAGGCCATCAGATCCTGGCCTGGTTCCTTCCATTCTTTCCGGGTCTGGGATTTAGCAGGAAGCACTTTGGTGTGCCAGCATTCCTTTTACAGTGCTAGATTGGGGAGCTTCTCTGCCAACTAGCTGTCAGACACTCCAATGACACAAAGCACAACAGAAAATATGTGTTAGTGTTTCCTCAATGATTTTAGACTCTCCCCCTGTACACACACCAATAAGGGAATTATCATCTTCAATATTGATTATATTGGTAGTTTTAAGAACATTAATTACATTGTGAAGAGCAGTTCTAAATGTTTATTTTGTTTTTGTTTTATTTTATTTTTTTTTATTCAATTAACATATAATGTGTTATTTGTTTCAAGGGTATAGGTCTGTGACTCATCAGTCTTGTATAAATACCCGGTGCTCATTACAACCCATACCCTCCCCAATATCCATCACCCTGTTACCCCATCCCCCCACCACCCTCCCCTCCAATAACCCTCAGTTTGTTTCCTAAGATTAAGAGTCTCTTATTGTTTGTCTCCCTCTCTGGTTTCATCTTTTCCTCTCTTCCCCTATGATCCTCTGCCTTGTTTCTTAAAGAAGATATGAGATAGATACACACACACAATGGGATATTACACAGCCATCAAAAAATGAAATCTTGCCATTTGCAATGATGTGGATGGAACTAGAGGATATTATGCTAAGCAAAATAAGTCAATCAGAAAAAGACAATTATCTGGGGCGCCTGGGTAGCGCAGTCGTTAACCGTCTGCCTTCGGCTCAGGGCATAATCCTGGCATTCCGGGATCGAGTCCCACATTGGGCTCCTCCACTGGGAGCCTGCTTCTTCCTCTCCCACTCCCCTGCTGTGTTCTCTCTCTCGCTGGCTGTCTCTCTGTCACATAAATAAATAAAATCTTAAAAAAAAAGACAATTATCATATGATCTCACTGATAGGTGAAATTTAAGAAATAAATATTTATATTGAAAGATGTATCTGAGGAAAAGGTTAATTAGAGATGGTCAAACTTTTAGTAATAGACTACTGACAATATTCTGACAAGTGTTTCTGGATACTCTATTGTAGCAGGTCATTGCTGTTCCACGAATCGTTTGAAACAAATTTTCAACAAGTTAAATACAGAAATGTGTGTAAAGAGAGAAAACGTTTAAAACCTATATAGCAGTTTGGCATTGCTGTGGCATTCAGGCATGTGATTATTTTTCTATTAATTACTTTTTATTGTATTTTACAAATGTATCTGTATGCAATGGACAGGTATTTCCTAAATGGTCCTCATAGATGGTTTGGGGAACACGTTTTAGAAAGTGACTGAACTTGTCCTTACATCTGTTTTCATTACAAAATCTGTAACTTGATTTTCCCTGAAACATACTCCTTACTAGCACTATTGCATTTATAATTTGTCACTTAAATTACTTTGATATTCACAAATAATATGAAGAGACAGTGAAAAGAAAAGAAGAAATTTTCCTGAGGTTCTTTGATAAGAGTTGAAGAAAGGTGAGTGTGGAGGGAGATGCGGGAGAGTGTGCATTTCCGTGAGGGGCACAGAAAAGGAGAAGGAATCGCTGATGAAAAGGATGCTGGGGAGACACATGACTAATACTCCTGGTAACAATGACCTAGAAAACTGCAGTTGTATCTGAAATGAAGGAAGGAGAGGAAAAGTGAGTCAAGAACATAATCATTCATTTTTTATGTGTGGGCTTTTAGATTAGATATTTATTATCCAGGTTGTGTTTACAGGTGGTAAATCTATGATAAAAATTTTCTAAATAGAATCCCCTACTGCTGGGTAGATAGGTAAGCAGATACCATTATGCAAGTATGTATGTGTGTTAGCCAGGCAGGTGTTTAAAAGTTATATAAAGTGTACTGGACTAGCCTTCCTGCCACAATCACAGTGAAAATTAGACAACGTATATGAAACAACTGTTTTCAAACACTGGACAATTGGAAGTGTAGGATTGTGGTGCTTGACAGAAGGGAAAAAAAACAAGATAAGCTCTATGATTACTCCAGCTTTCTACCTGATAGCATTTACTGCATGTTGTATAGAAAGGTGAACCCCAGCAGAGCATGGTGGTCTTGCTGGGCTGCAGAAAGAGAGCCCAGAGTTTGGAGAAGCTGAGGGGGCTGAAATTTGTGGCACAGACTAATGGAGAGGAGGGAACAGGATGGAGAAAGAGCTCCAGAAATCTGCATGGGGTCACCCAGATACTTTAACTGGATTCTAAGCTATGCACACATAGGGTGAGACTCCATTAAGCCGGACAAAGCAATAGTCCTGGGGAGGGAAAAAATACTGAGAAAGTGTAAACTCAGCAACTCCCAGAGCTCACAGAGGGTTGGGAAAGCACTTTAGTTCTAGCCAATAAGAATGGAGAGACTACTCTACTGAGTCTAACTGTTAACAGTCTAACTGTTAAACTAGTTACACAATAAAGGCAACTCCAGACCCACAACAATCAAACTTAAGAACAAGCCTGCTGGGATAAAGTTGATCTGCAAGGAACTTACCTGCCTGCCAAAACAAAACTCAACACTCTTTAAAGGAGGACAACAAAATCCAGATCCTCAATAATGTAAAAATTACAATGTCCAGGATCCAGTTGAAAATTACTAGACAATGAATCAATTTAAATATAGGGTAACAGAAGCTATTCAAACTGAAGTACAAAAGGAGAAAAGAGATTGAAAAATTATAATAATAAACAGAACCACGGTGACCTGTAGGATAATTTCAAGAGATTTGACATAAATGTAATTGGAGTCTCAGATAGGTGTGAGGAAAGAAAACATTTTAAGAAATAGTGGGCAAGTGTTTACCCCAAATGATGAAGTATATAAACCCACAAATTCAAGAAGTTCAACAAACCTCAATCTAAATAAACACAAACAAGTATCACCAAGACACAATATAATTAAATTTTGTAATTCCCATGGTGGGGAAAATATTAAAAGCAACCCAACAGAAAAATAGAGTATGTGCAAGGGGACAATGATAAGAATTTTCACAGTCAGAAGTGATGCCCTTCAAAAGGCAATAGGACAACATCTTTCAAATTCTGCTGGAAGAAAAGAAAAAAAAATCAATGTATAAATGTGTATTAAAGGATGTAGGTGGAGAAAACAAAGGTCAAATAAAGATTTTTCTAGAGAAACAAAAATAGTATTTGGCACCGGCAGATCCACACTACACAAAACATTAAGGGATGTTCTTTAGACTACAGAGAAGTGATTCTAGGTAGAAACCTGGAGCTGCAACTAAAAAGCTCTTGGAATGAGATTTCCCTTTCCTCCACCTATCAATGAACTTTTGTGGAGGTATCATGTCTGAGGACACAATGCTGAAATCATGACCATGAAAGAAAGAGTGTGAGAGTGCACAGCAACAATGCATTGTGGACATCAGGGAAAAGAGAATACACCTGAGTGATTGTTCACTGAATCAACCACCTTGGAACCATTCATCTTTAGGCGTTGAACATTGATAGAGCAGTCCATGTCAACCTGATCAAAGTGTTTAAACAGGCAATTTTAAGACTTTCACATCTGAGTCCTTGAAAAATACTTTTGCAATGCTTGTGTTTGCAGCATTGTTTTGCATTGATTACATGATTGAAATCTAAAATCTGTGATTGATATCTTGAATTACTCTTGAAAATGTATTAGTAAGGCTACTCCTAGGGCCAGGCTTGTAATAAATCTGAGTATGGACTGTTTGGAAAACTATTGTAGGTGCTATAGAAGATGCCAAGAACTGCATGATATTGGCCCTTGAGGAGTTTACAACCTATTTCAACACACAGGACACAGACATATAACAGAAGACTAATGATATAAGACATTGTGATCTGTGCTTAAATGAGGACAATAGACATTAAATACACCAAAATGTTAACCACACATAGCAGTTGAAATGGATCTGGGGAGTGGATGAGATTCATATTGGATCAATGGATCAAGAGAGACAATGGACAGGGAAGTCCTTCCTAATGAGAAGAACCAAGAGATGCCAGCAAGATACTTACTGGTCTGCCAGGCTGGAAGTTGTCCCAGTCAATTCCTATTAAGCATCTAGCAGGATTTGATAATAACTACAGCCTGGTAGTGTGGTGTGTTGCCCAAACTCCATATTTCCCAATGGGAGATTTTGCTGCAGTTGCAATATTACTATTTGGTGCAATTTTGCAGAACTCTATGGCATATTTTTTGAACTCTAAGAAATGACCGACCATCACATAGGGATCCAGCTGGGGAGTTGCATAACTGGGTAGAATTTTGAAATGGATTATTATTTTTAAAAAAAAGAATTTTGAAATGGTTTTCCTTAGAGCAGGAAATGTATGTTCTCTGTGTGAGAAGGAAGTATATGTGGATATTTATGGGGCACCTGGGTGGCTCAGTTGGTTAAGCACCTGCCTTTGGCTCAGGTCATGATCTCAGGGTCCTGAGATGGACCCCCACATCAGGGTCCTGCTCAACGGCGAGTCTGCTTCTCTCTCTTCCCTCCCCCTGCTCTCTCTCCCTCTCTCTCTCAAATAAATAAATAAAATCTTTTTTAAAAAGCATATATGATTATTTAGATTATAACCTGAATGTACCGTCAAGAAACTATTCTCCATTTATTTCTCATTAACATCACCATATCCAAATATTAGCTATTTATAGTGCTGTTCAAAACACAGATACATCATTCCAGCTTGACCTTTCTGGATCTATATTTTTATACAAGGAAGAAATTAATACCTGTCTGATTTGAAAATAAATTTACTGGCGTAGTGCTTGCAATCCAAAAGTATTTTACATCAGATATTTGCAAACCCCATATCAACAATTCCAAGTTGAACTGGCAGAAAAATTATTTCCAAGTTTTCTGTCATTTCTAATTCTCACAATATGTCTTCAAGATACATATTGACTAGCCTCGTTTTCTAAGGGAGGAAATTGAAGCTCGGAAAAGTTAAATGTCGTAATGCAAGGCCACACAGCTGATAATTCAGGCAGGATTGGAATCCATATCTAGATTCCTGTTCTTTTCATTGAGCCTTATAGCCTCTGATTATTTTTAAGTTTATTTTGAGTTCATGCTAAGGCCATTTAACTCAAGGGATTAATTTTAAAATCCAAAATATGATAGAATATGTACCACCTGAATCTTCATCACTTTTTTTGAACCTTTAATAATAAACCCACATGTTGTTACCCTTAGACTTATGATCATCAGGGTAGGGAAAAAGCGGGCAGAGATGGAAGAAAAAAGAAAAGTTGGTTATTTTTAAGTGGTTGGTGATTTCCCCCCAAGTTACTTGCACAGACTTCTTCAGGGTACCCATATTTGCGTAAAAGATCAGGTCCCCAAGGACCTTTTCTGGGCAATGGCAGTTAGGGCTAGCTTTATACCTTCAAACACAGTTCGTCCCAAAGGCTCTATGCTTCCCTGTGAACAATGATTTGCTTACAGAAAGGAGGCTTCACCTTTCCCTCTTTGAAGTCTATTTGCTATTTGTTCCTGGGTACTCACCTGACTCAGGTGAGTGTGTATAACAGTCAGTGAAAATGACTGCTGATTCATTTGGCTTCTTGTGTTTCATGAATCTCCAGAATAATCACCATGGGGAGCACTGGGACCCTTGCAGTCTGCCACTAAACCCCTCTCCAGGGAAAATGGTCTCAGAATAGAAATAGCAAAGCAAGCACCCTGGAAGTCTGGCAGTGGGAAAATCTCTCTCTTCTGCCCTCTTTCCCTTTCTATTTTTTTCCCTCCATTCAGTCCCCCATTTATTTCGATTAAAGGATGTAAGGTTAAAATGAGAAGATTGTTAAAAGATAGTTTCTCTAGACAATTATTGCCCCAAAGCAATCATTTTACTCTAGTTGGAAAGACTATATTCCCTGGTTTCATAAGAGAATTTAAAACCTGCCCAGACTTCTATCAACCTAACTGCATACTCATCCATTCTAGTTAGCCAATGCTTATTTAACTGAAGAATATGCCTCCTGGTATCATGAGAGGCCTGGATCATAAAGAGCTCTGAGATCTGGAAAAGAAAAAGCTAAATGAAAAACATGATGTCCGACCTCACATGCACTGGGATGGTTACTATCAAACAGGAGAACATAAGAAGTGTTGGGAACGATGTGGGGAAATTGGAGCCCTTCTGCTCTGTTGGTGGGGATGTAAAAGGCTGCACCCATGATAGAAAACAGTGTGGAGGCTCCTCACAAAATTAAAAATAGAATGACCCTATGACCCAACAATCCTATTTCTGTCCTAAAGAATTGAAATCAAGGACTTGAAGAGATAGTTGTACACTTGTGGTCATGGCAACATTATTTACAATGATTTAAAGGTGAAAGTGTTCATCTACAGAGAAATGGGTAAACGAAATGTGGTCCATACATACAATGGAATATTATTCAACCTTAAAAAGGAAGGAAATTCTGACTCAGGCTACAACATAGATGACCCTTGAGAACATGATGCTCAGTGGAATAAGCCAGATGCAAAAGGGCAAATACTACGTGATTCCATTTGTGTGAGTGCCTAGGTAGTCAAGTCCACAGAAGCAGAAAGTAGAATGGCAGGTGCCACAAGCTGAGGGAAGGGGGCAATAGGGAGTTATTGTTTAATGGGTACAGAGTTTCAGTTTTGCATGATGAAATAGTTCTAGAGATCGGTTGCAGAGCACAATGACTATAGTTAATACCACTGCCCTGTACACTTAAACATTTAAGACGATAAATTATGTGACGTGTATTTTACCACAATTAAGACTTTTAAAAATGTGGTGTTATTTTCAGTATTACATAGTTTTTTGCAAGTGGCTAGGTTTCTGTATTACTAGCAACCAAGCAGATGTGGTCAGAATGAACCTGAAAACAGGTGGAGGTTTTATAAATCTGCCAACATGTGCAAATTGAAGCAAATACACTGCCAGTTCATATTCACCGTATGTTGTCAGATAGTATGAGTGCTCTGGAGGAAGAGAAAAAAGTGCAAAGCAAGTGTCCCCTGGCAGGTGGAGAGGCATCTACAGTGAGCCCACAGAACCCCCAACAGAGCTGAGAGTCAGCTGTCCATTTGGGCCTGCAGGGGAAGAAGAAGCAAATCCTGTGATCAGAGATACTTCTTGTAGCTGTGATGTCCTCTTCTATCAAAAGGTGTGGGATGAATTTTTACACGTAATAATCTGAGTAAAGTGCAGTTTTGGGGTCTTGAAGGAATGATCCAGGCTGCTCCATAGTTTGCTCTTATTGGATATTTGAATCTCTTATTGCTTCTTAATTATCAACCTCTTGAGTTTAAAAAGTTACTTCTTGACTATATACTTTCATTTATTGGTCCATCCAAAAGATAAAGTTCAAAATTCTTATTGGCAGCCTGTAGAAGACAAAAATAATTATGTTACCTATGATCCAAGATAGAATTTAGATAAAAGTGTTCTTGCAATACCTTTGTTATGCTCTTATTCTGTGTTCTTATTTCCCAGACCAAGGGCACTATAATTTTGCATGGTGTGGCCTAGGCCACAGCAATATTTCTCTAAAAATTCTAGAATTCTCCTGTGAACTATAGTTCCTTCCCATCCTTCTTTCTTTTTCTTTTTCAAAAGCAGGAACTTTGCTATCCCTTAGTCTCTACTCTTACTATAACCACGGTCACCTACTATAACTTCATGATATAACTTAGTCCTGGTACTTTTAATTCATTTTCATAAGCTTCAACTTTAAACTTGCTGTATTCTAGGTGCTTCCATCAAAGCAAGATGACAAAACCCATATCCTTTTTTGAAGGAATTAGAATCAAGCTGGGCAGAGAGATAAGCACATAAACTGATAGCCAATTACAAACTATGACTACAAATCCCGTCATTGTGGATGTGCAGGCAGGACAGATTTATTCTAGTTAGAAATCATACATTTCCCAGAGATAGTTCCCTAGCTCCTAAGATGTAAGCCTTGATGATGTCCAGGAAATCCCACAAAAAAAAAAAAAAGTAAGAAAAAGGAAAAAGAAACCTAAATGAAGAGAGTTGGAAATTGCTTTTAGAGTATCAGTTTACATTAACTACGGAGACCATCTGGACCAAAAGAAACAATGAAGAATTAATGCTTTCAGCAACAACCACCATCATAAATGAGCATGAGGGTTCAGGTGATGGGCTATGGTGGTAATATAATTATGCATTCCTCGGCTGCTGGTATCCTGGGGACCCCTGCAGTAACTTCTGCAGTTGGGGTGGGGCTGGAGTGGTCCTGAGAGATATCTGAGAGTCTGTGAGCCCTGCCTGGCCTGCTGCCTTGGATTTGCATTGCCAAGGAGTGGACAAAGCTTCCCTGGCACACATACCCCAATAGTTCATTTGGCAACCCCCGAAAAGTCACAGCAACCTGGAAATAACTCTGGTAAAGCAAAAAGTAGCAAGACCAAAGGGACTAAGACTTAATGGTAAACCCTAAATAGTCCAGTGTAGCTTGAGTTCATGGTGTCTGGGAGAAAGGAAAGGAGACCTGGCTGCTGAAGGTCTGGGGGATACGTTGCTGGGACTTGGAGTTATTCTCCAGAATAGGAAGTAGGAAGCGGAAGGTGCCGTGCTGAACCTGAGTTTTCTGAAGGTGACTCTGGCAATGGTCACACCATAGAGGGGAGAGAACCTGGAGACCGCCCTTTGTGTTATAATAGTCCAGGAAGAGAAGCTGAGGACCTGTTTTGTGGACAGGGATGTTGGGAATGAAATAAACAGCAGAGCAAGACAGGTCAGATACCAAAGCAGGAGCGTGTGACCCAAGGGTCTGATATGTTTCTACTGGGAACTGACCATCACACAGGGAGCCGTCTCCAGCCATCCTCTGAAAAATAGAAGAGTTTGTGAGATCTTAAGCACTTTGCATAAGATCTTCTGGAAAATGCCCCTTTCTTTGTTCACCTGTTTACGCCCCCTCCCTACCCTCAATTCTATTAAGTTTTATAAGGAACTGGATTTTCAGAGACCACGAGCCACCGACTAAATGCACCCCTGTCTGTTATTGAAGAACTAGCCTGGGGTCCAAGGATATTCCAAATGCATAGAAGAGAGAAGCTTTATCTTTCCGCTTCTAAATAAGTAATAAACAGGAATTCATAACTCCATAGCTGTGTCACCATACTTCCCAGGCAAAGAGATAGTTCTATGGAGAGATATAAGATAGCCATTTTTCAGTTTTAATGACCAATGAACAATATAGGTATTTTTATTCAATCAATGTGAACTAGGACCACTGTAAATACACTAGCGGTTAAGTGGGAATCATCAAGATGGAAGGAAGCTTATAAATATCCAATGATGCACCAGTAACAAAAATAGAGGATTGTTCTCACTGTGCCCAGTTTCTCTTCCCAGCCCAACCCCACAGCCCGGCAACATCTCACAGGACTTCTCTTTTCTCTCATTTACTCATCCACCCTTTTTTGACTATCCTGACATGTAACATTCTTCCTCCTGACTACCCTTCCCAGACAGAAACACCCCCAGACAGAAGGGGTTCGGTAGCATCCTGCTGTCCTCAAACGAGCCTGTCCCATCACTGTGGTGAGATTGAGAGTGAGTTCCTGGAGGCCAGGTCCGATCATTTCACTTTTCTTTGTATTGTCAATATTAAGAAGCAATAATGAATTATGGAAGGTTCACAAGAAAACACTGAGTAAGTTAAATAATAGTTGGGTGTTGCACAGCATCCTAGAATTTTAGTGCCAGAAACTATGTGAAACTTTAAGTACAAACTTCCCATCTTATATAAAAATTTTTTTCTGTAGTATCCAGCCTATTTAAAAAAAGAGAAAAGAAAAGAGAACTCTTAGGTCTTACAATATTTACATAGTTCTGTCAGAAGAAGTTCCTTAAAGGGTACAACAATCCATCATTCTATAGCTTCTTACCCGTGTTTGTTAGTCCAAACTCAGAGCACAAAACATGAGACTAATCCTCAGTATTCTTACAGAAGTGTGAAAAATCAGTTTGGAATAAGCTATGATATCAACAGTCAGTTGTGGAGTGTCAATGTGGACTTTTAGGAGGCATGTGGGTCAGTTTACAGACAGCTGCAGAAATTACTACTGACTTTCTGACAGGGCAACACAGGTATTTGTAAACCGATGATTGATGCAGTCATTGCTAGCACATGCACCGGGTGTGGGACAAGAAGAGGAAAGACTTGGGGTCTGAGACTTGCTGCCTGACTAACCCAGAGACTTTCAGCTAATGTTTGATTCTAAATCTCAAAACTTTCAGTTCCGCACACTGTATACAGGAAATTGACATTTTAATCTAGGACTGCAAAACAATTTTCGGAGCATTCCACCTAAGAGGGACATAATTCTTTTTGTTAGCAGGAAACACTTTTTTGTAATGCTAATTACAAAATATTTGGCTAGACTTAGAAGAAAAGACCTGTAAAGAGAAAGTTCTAATATAACATATTTTTCTGATAAAATTGAAGAAAGTTTAGTTTCTGTTTAGCTTACTTTAAAATCTATGTTGAGCAATTCACCAATATGGCACTTGCCTTGTGACAGAAAACAGTAAGAACGCTGAGAGGTTTTACAAGTGAGGAACTTGTAGTCCTTGAATATCTTATAACTGAATGAAGAACGTAACATAAGAATTAAAGGAAGTTCTCATCTAAGAGATACAAATGATAGAAAGATATGAGACTCACTTAACATAAAAGTTTTATTCACTTAGTAAAATCCTTTCTTAGAAAAAGGTCATATGAAATGAATTTCTAAATGAATCATATTTATACAATTTCCCATTATAGAATCAGATACCTTCTGATTATATAGTAGAAATAACATAAAAAGTAAATCAATTCAAAATTTAACAAGCCTCATAAAGTTATATTTCAAAATAAATGATTAGTTATATAGCTTTAAAATGATCAAATTGCCCCATAAATGAAATTTGACAGAAATACATCTTCCAGAAACTGTAGTATATAATGTCTGGTTTCTATGGCTGAATCATAGAACTGTGTCCAATTTCAATATTTGCCCAATAATAGCAGCATTTGTTGGATAGCTAATGCTAACTCCTGCCAAAACAAAATAGGTGCTCATTTAGCTGAACTTCATAACATGTTGCCACATATTTGGCGTTTCAGTAATGCAGGGACTTAATAGGGCTGATTGGCAGTTAAAATGTAAATTTCTAGTAGGTGTTCAAGGAGTTAGATTCATTAGATTAATGGTATTAGCATTACATCTTATTAGATTGGATAGTATTAGATAGATTTTTGAACCAGTGTAAAGATCAGCTGGCTACTGTTGGCATCAATTTTACACACATGCACACACACCAGCACACATATATATGATTTAAGGATGTATATTTTATATTATATGTATATTATATGTATATTATATGTATATATTATATGTATATGTACATATGTTATTTAAAGATGTAGTTGTATATACAGAAGAATAATGAAATATCTAGAACAGGATGGATTAGCCTAGGGCTAGCGCGTAAGTGTATTAAAAACAAGATGTTTTTACTCTATGTTAGGGACATATAGTTCATTGCATCTTCCTACTAATTCCTAGGTTAAAAACCTTCCTTTGTTTTTAAACAGGTTGTTTGGTATCAAATCAGTCATTCGCACGGACTGCTCCAGCACCTGGAAGGTCGTAGCAAACCCAGACCTGTCGTGGTACCACCATGCCAACCCCATCGTCCTGCTGGTGATGTATTACACGCTGGCAACACTTATCCGCATCTGGCTACAGGAGCCCCTGGTAGGGATCAGAAGGTTCTGGTGATCTCATGGGCAAAGTAACCTGGAAACTCCAGGGGAAATGGTTCATTCCTATGAACTGCTGACTAATCAGGGCTATATTCCAAAACAACTATAGTGTTCTGGTTCTAATATTTTATTTCTGTGAAGAGCATGGTGTGAAAACAGATGCTGTTAGACCAAAGCCTGGTTTCCCTTCGATATATCACCATGTGTTGGCAGGAATGGTCAATGGTGAGGAGAACGGAAGACATTTTTATTGAGCACGTACTGAGTACCAGGCCATAGGCGAGGCTGTTCCTATATATTATCTCATTACATGCACTACATAACTCTGAAGAATAGGTATTGTACCCATCCTAGAGATGAGGAAAATGAGGTTAGAGAGGTAAATTCGTCTGAGCGGTAGAAATCAGCTTCAAACCCAAGTTTGACAACAAAGCTAGGGCTTCAGGGACTACCCAGCCTGTTACCATGGTGACAGGAGTTTCAGAAACTTCTCAGACCTCTAACATCTGAGGATGGAATAGGGACACCCCAATTCTCAATGGTGCCTGGAGCCTCCTGAGTACCCCACTGTGAGGCGTGGGGACTAGGGGGTTTCCTCTCGGCTTGACAGAGAACTGGTTTATTCCCATGGGGGTTTTAACACGGTACATGGAACTTTTAAGGGCAGGGCCAGAGAGCCTGGGTAGCTTCTCTCTTTTCCCTTTTGGTGAGAGAAAACGCCAGCCACTTTCATTTCTTCCCCTAATTGACTCTAAGAAACTCAGCCCTAAGGTAGCTTCGTCACACGAGGGAGGAAAGTAGTGTAGGCGAGGGTTGTCACAGCTCTCATCCACCACCTGCCAGGGGAGCGTCCACACCTGAGAAGCCATTCCTAATGAGCATGGCTGCATGAAGTCACTCGTCCTCTCCTATCACTTCTAGATTAGGGCCTTTTCTGTGTTCACACCCGCAAGACTGTTGCGCACACATTCACTCATGCAGCCTCACAGGCAGACAGCAAATATTTATTGAAAGTCAACTATCTCAGACGCTGAGCTGGGGGCCAGGGATAGAGCATTGCCCATAGGCAAGGGCCTCACTCAGAGGAACTGGACATTCTGCAAGAGAAAAAGCCATCCAAAACAAGTAAATGGGATCTGAGTCAGATAGCACAATGGAACCAGGGGAGATGCATGTCCTCATCCCTCCCCAGAAGTGCTCCCTGCAGAAATGGGGCTCTGTCCTGTCCTCCCTCCCATGTGACATCTCCTCCCCACTGGGCAGACAGGCCCGGGTGATGAGGGCCACAGAGGCAGTTTTGTTCACAGGATTCTCAATATGGCATCTTTCTGTGGGCCCACTGATGGCAGCTGCATGTAACAAAATGCTTTATGGGGTCATAAGAAATCCCAATCATTTTGTGTTATATTTTTCTCCAACTCGCTCCCAAAATTTGTGTGTGCCCATAAAATGCTTTAAAGTGAAGTCATTGTGTTCACTTCCTCCATAAACACACAGAAGGTAAGGGATGTGCACATATGTGCAAATAAAAGTGTATCCCAAAGAAATTAAAATATATTATGGGAATGGCTTCTGAACAATGTCTTACAAGGGATGGAAATTGCTTTAAGCCATCCAAGTTAATAAGAGTTCCAGGTGTTCTTCACTTGCTCTGTGAGAGCTCAGGCAGCCCCACAGAATGCCAAGGACTTGTGTACCCCTGTCGCCATGCTGCCATATGGGTGAAGGCTGGGTTACAGCCCCTCAGGCCCACGAGACATTCGGCTTCCTCAGCCTCGGGCCCTCTGGGGACAAAAGAAAGGAGAGTTAACAGCAGTCTTACAGACTGCAATGTCTAGAGGGGCGTGTGGAGAACAGGGCCTAATTCATACCAGCGTCAACATTTCAGGTGGCCAATATTTTAAATGGGCTGGGACACAGCACTTTCTCATTGAGGCAATGATGGAAGACAGGTGGCTGATTATATCATAGTTCCAGATGACCTGGCACATTTCATAAAAAATGCCAGCCAGCAAATGTGGGTTCAGAGGTGAAAGTCTATAATGCATGTTTGAGAAAGAGAGAGAGAGAAAGAGAGAGAGAGAGAGAAAAGCAAGTGTCGAGCGTTAACTATTATATGGGCTCCCACCTGGCAAGCATGAACTCCCACCCAGGGCATTTGGGTACTCCCCATGGGTGCTCTACCCTGGCACACTGGAACCCAGAAATTGGGCACCAAGACTCTTAAGTTCCCTTCCTGCACTCCAGTATCAGTGGTGTTTAATGCCTTTTTTTGTTGTTGGAGCACCTTTTTTTTGGGAAACCATGCAAAAGCACCCAAGGACATTCTGCCCCTATTCTCTCTCTTTTTCTTTGTATCTCTTCTAGACCAATTGTCTAATTTAGGCCAGTGTCCCGTAAGGCAAGGTGATGGTTTTGTGCATTACATATGTTCTTCCTTACTGTTGTGTGTAAGCTCTAGATGATTCTGTCCTTACTTAATTTCTTCTTAATTAAAGATTGCCTGTGGCTGGGTTACACAGTCCACTGAGCACTTTTTCGGAAGTTCTTCCTTTAAGAGCCATTTGCGTAGTATAGTTTGGAATACACAGTGGGAAGCTGTGAGTATTTCACATGAGAGCATATCTCTGTAATTATAGGGATTAGCAGGGGTCAGGATGTAATATTGATGTGCTGAGCACTTACAGGGTAGCACTGGTGTCATTCTTAAAGTGTCTTGATGAAATCCCATATATCATATACATTAATTAAAAAAATTGATCATTATCAAGGCACAGATGAAAAACTTTCTCTTGGTCACTCAGGCCACTGAGGGAACTGCTCTTGGAAGCAGAGCTGGTCCTGTGGGTTATTCTGTGTCTCAGGTGCAGGATGACAGGACCAAGGAAGAGGACAGAGCCTTGGCTTGTAGCCCCATCCAAATAACAGCTGAGAGGAGGCGGAGCCTGTGGTATGCCACCCATTACCCAACTGACGAGAGAAAAGTAAGCCACAAGAAAGCAATTTCCATTTCCTAATTTATTTTGCTTCTTTTGTGTTATATTGCTGAATATGAATCATGTATCATATGCAAACTCGATTGCTCATAGTTTATAGAAATAGTCTTATTTTGATGTCTCAGTTACAGAGAGCTGTATTCAGAGAGGGGAACCGACTGCTTCTGAAGGAAATATATGGTTCCACCATACCCTGTGAGAACACCGTTTTATATTTCAGTGCTTTCTGTGCAGTCTCTTAGTCCTCAAAAGAAAGATTTAATTAAAAATATATTTGTGTTTAGAACAAACAAAAATAACAAAGCAACTGTTAGCACGGGGCAGGGAAAGTCTCAGTGTAAAATATGTTGCAGAAAATAATTTCACTTCATTGGATACCCAGCTGCAATAATAACTCAAGTAACCACTTAGAGAAGAACAAAACAGTCTATATGAATATGATTAAGCATCTCTTACTACTCTGAGGCAACAGTATGGATTGACAAGGAAAAGTGAGTCACAATGGGTAATTAATGTAACCCTTTGAGCATTTATTGACCATGTTGGACTCAACTCAGTGCTATATTGACTCATTAAAAATGCCCATTGGCAATGTTGTAATAAATACAAAGCATTTGCTTGGTGGTATGTTAGACACTTGAGGAGTAGATTCTCTGATTTATTTGGTGGCAGGTGAGTTTCTCTAAGGCACGTGGCCTTACTCTAAGCATGGCTGCCATGTGCTGAGAGAGAGTAAAACAATGAATGAGCTGGCTTAGGTGGTAGATGGCCTTGCGGGCACATGTGGTGCCCTAAAATGTCTGAGGATTTCTAGGGGCCTTTCTCTCTCATCACGCCCTGTGTCAGATTATACAGCTTCTTTTACTAAATGACAGACAGCCATCGAGGATAGCTCAGGAATTTTTCAAATGGAGGTCTGTGGACCTCTGGGGATTCCTGAGACCCTCACAGTGATCCACAAGCTCAAACTCTTTTTAAAATAATATTTAAAATAGGTGCCTTCTTTCACTGTGCTGACATGTGTTCTGCTGATACAAAAGCACAAAGCAAACCCAGGCGGTGGCAGGAATCCCCACAGCCCTGCCCTTCATGGCCATGCAATCAGAGAAAACAAAGCAGCCAGGCCAGTTCACTTAAGAATATCCTTGATGGGCCAAAACTAGTTATCCGTTTTCTTAAATCTCCACTTTGGAGTTCACCGTCTTTTTAATATCCTGTGTGGCAAAATGGGAAGTCTCGCAGAGTACCACGTGTGAAAGTGTGATGACGTCTTGCTGAAAAGCACTTGGCCAGGTGTAGGAAGTGTGAGCTGAACTAAGTGTAGCCCACCGCACACCATAGCCCCTGGAAAGAGCCACTAGTGGACAGATTCTGGGTATTCAGAGATGGGTATTTGGCAGAGAATTCCTGGCAAGTAAATGAAGTGAGCCCATCATTTCAAGGCAAATAACTGACAGCATTTGTTGCCAATGGTAAAATTTGAACTTTTGAGCGAAAATTAGAATATTAGAAAACTTGTATCCACTATTCAGAGCTTGAAAACTTCCCCATACTTGAGGGCCTCCCTGATGAGATCAGTGGTGAGATTGTATTAACAAATGTGCTTTTTAAATCTTGTGTAATGAAATATGTCAGTATTTGGTAGACTGTGTAACTCATTGAGGCAAATCACCAACACATGATACAGCAGTGGATTTTAATGTAACCAAGTGTGAAACTTTCACTGATACAATCTCAGATCCCACTAGCTGCTGATCTTCAGGTTACTATCACTCACTGAGTTTGGTGTAGTATCAAAACAAAACAAAACAAAACAAAAAACTGTCCACAATTATCTGGCTAGCCAATTGAAATACTTTCATTTTCAAATACAAAGCTTGGTGAAGCCAGATTTTCTTCATATATTTCAGCCAGAATAACATAATACAACAGATTAAATGCACAAACAGATAGGAGAATCTAGCTGTCTTCTTTTAAGCCAGGTATTAAAAAGATATGCAAAAGCTTAAAATAATACTACTTTTTTCACTGTTTGTTTTTTAAATATAGCTATTTGAATAAAGTGATTTATGTGAACATTTAAGTTTTGAGGAAAATTTAATGGAACTAATAAATATTTTTAAGGCCTCAATTTTAATTTCTAGTATAGTAGATATTGATAGACAGGACCTACTAAAACTCTTTGGGACTCTCAGTGTTTTTTATGATTATAAATGAGTCCTGATCCAAAAAAGTTGGAGAACCATTAGCAGAAAAAGTACTTATTATTTGTGGGGGGGTCCAAAACACCTGGCTAATATAGTTTAAAAGCATAGTCATGTAATATTTAGTTTGTCGTAGACAATATGTAAATCTTAAAATAATCTCAACCTGCATTATAAATCAATTTTTCTTTAGTATGAAACTTCTGTTTCTTAAAAAGTAAATATTTTCAAAATTCTGCAGAGGTCTCAAGTGTTCTGGGAGTATTAAATGAGGCAGCTTATTCTATTAAAACAAAACAGTTAAAAAATATGATCAACTTTTGTAGTCATGTGGCTTATGACTGGTTAGTTCCTGTCACAATTAAAAGTTAACATCAGAAGCTGGAAAACAGTTATAATAACATCCAGTTCAATTATTTGTCCCTTTATATTTTGCATGGCAATTTTAACATACTAGCACCTAGCTAGTTGAATGAATGGGTATGTGCATAGTAAAACGTTACAGATATATATAAACTTTGCAGTGCTTTTTGCTTACAAATTAACATTGCTGTCCTGCGTTGCTTTTTGCAGCTTTTATCCATGACCCAAGATGACTACAAACCATCTGATGTTAGTATATTCTTAGAATTATCATCTATGCTTGTGTAAGTGGTGTGGAAGTGATACAAATGGAATTAGCTCCTTTCAGTATATTTTAATGATCTATAAAATTTCCCTAAGTTTTTGAATATTTTTCTTGTAGAAATTATATAGGTTTATTGCTGTTATAACAATAATTCATATAATATGAGCTCGACTATAGTCATCCAGAATGTATTTAAACTTTTAAAAGCCACATTGGAGGGTTTTTAAAAGCATTTTGCTCTGCAGATAGCCCTATTACATAATTTGAATAGGAGGTCTTGCATGTTCATGGACACACACACACACACACACACACACACACACATATTTATATTATAAAGCCAAAGAGAAAGGGAAAAAAACAAGAAATTGTACTTGGTGTACGAAGTGTTTCATCACAGAAATTGCAAGCTGGCAGCATCAGCAAAGATCCCCGAGGGGGTGCCAGCTAACCTGAGACTGTGTTAGTCTAGTCATCTGCAGAGCTGCACTGGCTTGTGGGCAGGGTGAGGAGGGGCCAAGGCAGGGGTGCTCTGGCTGGGGCCTGGGAAAGGTTGAGAGTTCCAATAGCTGGAGGGAGGGCTGGGAGGAGAGTTCATAAGAACAGAGGCTGGAGAGGAGATCAACCAGATCAGGAATCCTCAGGCAGCCTTTTCCAGGGTTTACACTTGGTACTGAGAACAGAGGGTGCCTTGCATGGTGTTTAGCAGAAGCACGAGAAGATCAGTGGGACCACTCTGGAAAATAGATGTGAACAGAGGAATGTACACAATTCGTTTTGCTAAAGTGGGTGATTGGCGGCCTTGTTCAGCTCGCAGTCAGCTCTTCACTGTAGAGCTCTGCCTAGCTAGCATAAGGCAAGGAGGCAGTGTGTCCACACTGAAAACCGGAGCCGCTGTCACAGGTGTGCCTTTGCCCCGCGCTCCCCTGCCAGGGCCTGCTGGTGACCGTGAACGGCAATCCTGTAGACTACCACACCATCCACCCCAGTCTGCCCATAGAGAACGGCCCTGCCAAAGCCGACCTGTACTCCACCCCGCAGTACCGGTGGGAGCCCTCCGAAGACTCCTCAGGTAAGGAGCCCTCTCTGCTGCTTTGCCTCCTCTCAGGCATCCACCCGGCGTCTCTTTGTGTCCCATCGTTTATTGTGTGGGTTCTATTTTTCTAACCAAGGTGTTGTCTTCCATGGTCAGTATCATGAAGCTCATTTCCTTCAGTTCTGTATTTTGCCCCAGCATATTGCAATGGGTAGTTTATCCTTCTATACAAAATAAATGGTATAATTGGGGCAAATTTTGAAAAATAAAAGGTAAAAAAATATTTTAAACATGGCAACTTATTTATGCTGCTAAATCTATGTGTATATGTGTGTTGTGTTCTTTCTAGAATTTGATATTGTAATTATGGCCAGTTTTTCTGGTTAATGGATGAATGTTTTCAGAAAGAGTTCTTCTTGTCTAGTAAAAAAAAAGGAGGGGAGGGAGGGTCAAAACTTGTACTAGGCCTTTTTTTGTCGTTTCTCTCAGTTTATTATGTTGAAGGGAAACAGGCGGTTACTAGAGATGACAAATTGGTGACTGTGACTTGGGTTGTGTTTTGTTTTGTTGGCCGCCGCAGTATTTTCTAAAGTGAAAGAAAGTAACCAACATTTTAAAAG
Organism: Ursus maritimus; assembly: GCF_017311325.1. NCBI lineage: Eukaryota > Metazoa > Chordata > Mammalia > Carnivora > Ursidae > Ursus > Ursus maritimus. The sequence goes on along the minus strand of NW_024424230.1, from coordinate 57,735,830 downwards.
TGCAGCTCTGACTGAGATATGGAAGTTTCTGGGATCCCTTGAACAATGTGAATATCTGGCAACACTAGTGCCCCTCATTCCTGCAAAGCAAATGTTGACTGAACCGCTGTTGTCACTGCCCTGACAGAGACCACGCCTGTCACCAATTCATAGAGCCAGAATTAACTAAGTTTACTATTGGGGGGGGGGGGAGACAGACTACATGCAGGTGTTTTCTTAAACATAGAGTTGTTACCCATGATCCTACCTTGAGTAAAGGGCCAGCAACTGAGCAACTATCCAGCCTTCATTATTGATACATTGAGCTTAATGTATTTTTTTCATAATTCTTTATGAAAATGAAAAACTACAATTGTGATGTTCTGTGTAATCAGCATGCCCTGCAGTTGCCCCTGACCTGGCATCCACTGAGCAGTACAAAGGTTTAGTCACACTCTGCAGCCTTCCTCAGTAAGGTCTGAGTTCAGGTCCCTAGGCCAGCAGCCCTGCCCATCCTCCCAGCCCCAGGTAACACCTGCCGGCTCCACGGAGCACCAGACTCCATGAGTTAATACCTGTTTCTGCTTCCGACATACATGTGTTTTTTGTAAGTTGGGCTTAAACCAAGGTTTTCACTTATCGAATAGCTCAAAGAAGTACCGTACTTTCTAAAATGTGCTCTTCAATGTTTTGCCATCAGAATCACAAAGGGTGGGCCCAAAAACCAGCATTTGCGACTTCTAGAGGTTGAAACACTCAGGTCACAGCCAGGTATCTTTTCTATTCTTTTCTCTTTATGACTTAACATAAAGAGAAATTAACAGAATTTGGCTGCTAACAGGGCAAACTCACACATTCTCACATCATAATTTGAACTTTCAAAGGTAAAACAAAAGCTGGAAAGTTATTTTTTAAATTTGAATCCATATATCCAGACAGCATTACAACCAGATGTATAGCACCAGGAACTGTAAAATGCATCAGACTCAGTTTTTTCCTCACTATCTCCAGCCTGTGGACTTCCCCTTATAGACCCCAGTCCCAGCATTGGAGGGGTGGGGGGCAGTGGGCTTCTGCACAAGCAAATACCACCACCTCACTTAGAGGGAGGCTCACTTCTGGAGGCTGCGCAAGGTGCTGTGCACGCTGGGTTTTTTGGTGGTTTATGTTTCCTCTTCATGGTGCATAGCCACTCCCTGATGTGACCTGCTCACATGTAGCCCATTTAATTCGAGCAGGAGGACAGAAAGGACATTTCACATAAGTGTGCCACTCATTACTTCATCTTTGAAATCAAATTAGTTTTCCTGACATGTGGGAGAGGGTCCTGAGGAGAAATCCTTCTCTCACCACTATGCCAGTATTGTCCCATTGCTGGTCCTCTTCTCCTCAGCCCTCCACACTTTCTCCTGCTTTTGATGTGATATTTCCGTCCTTAGTATGACTTTCCTGCTTCAGCATGACCTAAAAGGAAACTATGGGCTACTGAGCTCATGCAGACAAAGTCGTTGGTCAGTTGGTTGCTTGATTGGCTTTCTGCACCTTGACTATATCGTACTCCAGATACTGTTTGTGTTAGTTATCAATTACAGAATAACAAATTACTCCCAAACCCAGTGGCTTAAAACATTTGCTGTCACAGTTTCTGTGGTGCAGGGATTGGTTGTGACTAGGATGGGCTTCTCTGGCTCAAGGTCTCCATGAGGTTGTAGATAAGCCGCTGGCTCAGGCTGTGGTCTCATCTGAAGGCTCGCCTGAGGAGAATCTGCTTTCACACCCACCCACGTACTTATTGACTGGCCTTAAGGTCTTCCTGAGTGCTCACCAGAGACACCAGTTCCTTGCCACCTGGGCCTCTTCTCAGGGCAGTTTACAACGTGACAGCTGGCTTCTCTCAGAATGAGCAAGAAAATGAGAGAAAGTGCCCAAGGCAGAAGCCACAATCTCTTTAGACTTAATCTTGGAAGTCATATTTCATCCCTCCTATTTGTTAGCAGCTCATCAGAGGTCCCACCCACACTCAAGGGGAGAGAACTACACAAAGGCATGAACATCAGGAGGTAGGGAGAATTGAGAAACATCTTAGAGGCTACCTTCCACACTCTCTTAAATGGAAATTTTCTTTCTGGGATTTCTGAGTGCAGGATTCCATTACACTGACCAGGCAGCACTTACTGAATCTGTTTGAATTCTGAGGGCTTTGTTAGTTGGAAATAATCTCTGAAGTCTTAAATAAAAGTCTCTGCTAAAACCATGTATGTGCTGTAGTGCTGGGGACATTTATCCAGAATTTATGTATTAGCATTAAGTTATATATAAATTATTTCTCTATCTAGAAAAGAAAGAAGAAGATGAGGATGAGAAGGAGGAATTTGAGGAGGAAAGGAGCCGTGAGGAGAAACGAAGTGTTAAAGTTCATGCCATGGTCTCTGTGTTCCAGTTTATTATGAAACAAAGTTACATCTGTGCCCTTATTGCCATGATGGTATGTATGAAAGGGGACTGCCAGCATGCTCAACGAATGCCCCACCATCCTCTTGTGGCTGGCACAAATATCTAATCTTCCTAATGTCTTTGCTGTGAATGGTTGGTTATGTTTATTTCTCCTCGGCTCTTCATACTACAGATTTCAAAATCGTGCTGTGATCTATTTAACCTCCTTTTAAATATTAATACGTTTCTCTCAAATTAGCCTGTCAAATGAGACTGTTCCCTATTTTGCCAGTTTAAAAAGATCTATTGGTGGTGCACCTAGGTGGCTCAGTTGGCTAAGCATCCAACTCTTGATTTCAGCTCAGGTCGTGATCTCAAGGTTGTGAGATCGAGCCCTGTGTCAGGCTCTGCACTGAGTGTGGAGCCTGCTTAAGACTCTCTCTCTCCCTCTGCCCTCCTCCTACTCTCTCTCTCCCTCTCTAAAATAATAATAATAATAATAATAATTTTTTTTAAAAAAATAAAGGATCTATTGCATAGTTTTTCTGTGTGGTATTGAAGGTGTCCAAGATTAACATAGACTGCTTTTATTTCCTTCAGACAGTGAGGGTTACATTCACATCTTACCCTAAATTTGAGTGAGACTTTACTCCACTTTAGCTGCAATAAATTTTTACCGGTATGATCATCAAGCAACTAGAGTTCGCAAGAGCTTTTCTGATTGTGAGCGCTCAGTTGATGCATGTTTATACTCACTTCTAGGTATGTCTTCCATCTCCAGCATCACAACTTCAAAAAAAATAGTCCTTTGGCCTGGAGATAGAAGATAAAAGAAAGTCTAATTTGTAACCTTCCTAAAAATAAGCTTGTTTTGGAAAACACTTATCTAACACAAAACTCTTCCATATTGGGGCACCCGAGTGTCTCAATTGGTTGGGCATCTGCCTTTGGCTCAGGTCATAGTCCTGGTGTCCTGGGATCGAGCCCCGCATTGGGCTCCCTGCTCAGCGGGGAGCCTTCTTCTCCCACTCTCTCTGCTGTTTCCCTCCATTGTGCTCTCTGGCTCTCTCTGTCTAATAAATAAATAAAATCCTTTAAAAAAAATGAATAACTCTTCCATATGTTGTGGTCAATTGTGAGATCCCATGACCACTTTGATGATAAAAAATGAAAATATTCTATACCCCTATGGTGAAAATACCTAAACAATATTTCTCCAGGCACTCCCTCAAGATTTCCAAATGCACCTGCATGTTTAGTCAACTTCAGCTTCTAGTAAGGACAACTGCACATCTGAGAGAGGGCTAGCAAAGAGAAAGCTCTTTGGAATTAAAGATGGCTCACTTAGTAATTGGAAACTCTATTCTTTAAATAATATAATTCTGTGCTCTTGGTACTTTTTGACCTTTTTGATCTTTTGATATATGAACCTCTAATTTAAACTGTAACAAAATTCTAATTTTAAAATATCAAATATAAATGCAATTTACAATTCTGATTCTAAACTCAAAAGAGTATATATACACTTTTCTTCTCTCTTCCTAAAAATAAGCCAGTTAAGTTTGCTCTTTTTTTTTTCCAAGATTTTATTTATTTGAGAGAGAGTGTGCACAAGTGTGGGGGGGAAGCAGAGGGAGAAGGAGAAGCAGACTCCCCACTGATCAGGGAACCTGATGCAGGGGGACCCTGAGATCATGACCCAAGCTGAAGGCAGATGCTTGACCAACTGAGCCACTCAGGTGCCCCTAGTTTGGTCTTCTTTGTAAAGAAATAGAGCTTTTAAAAAAAATTTGGAATACACATTTTGCTACTTAGTAGAAAAAAATCTATTGTAAAAACAACATAACAGAGCAGATCCTTCATTAAAGATGTGCCCTTGTCTGGTGCCATTTTCATTGTTCAAACGGAGCCATAATATTAATATTTCTAAGAGTGCCTGCCTTCCATGGAAGCACCCCACTGCAGCAGATTTTTAATCACAGACAGAAGGGGCAGTCCAGAGGAGCCAAGTCTGTTAGAATGATACATATTTATTCAAGACTACGAAGTACGAATTTACTACACTATCAGACAATCTGGAAACTGAACATAATGCAGAAGCATCCCAACTAACACGACTGAAAGGCATAGGTGACTTAGACACTAAAAAGGAAAGAGGTTTAAAAAAATCCTCATAACTTGTTTTTCTTCCTCTATCACCCTCACCTTCCCAAGAATAGTGTGCTGGGTGGTGAGGGGGAAAAATCTGTTAGAATGATAATATCTCTGAAGATTATTCTCCTGGGTGATGTGCAAAAACTGGCAGTCACACCTCCATTTCATACTGGGATAAATGTGTTAAATACACTACTTAATCCAAATGCAAAAGCTTTAAATGTTACCTAACTTTTGATAAATGATATTTCCAAGAAATTGTATTTTCATGAAAATAATTCAGCCTTGCTAATAGTTATCAGTCACTAATCTAATTTTAATAAAAGCAATTTTAATTTCCAGTTTATGTTTATCATATGTTTCAACCAAAAATTTTAAATAACTCACCACTTAAAAAGTAAGTTAGCTGCCCTTCAGGACAAATTTGCAAATTGCTGAGGGGAAATATTTGTTCCATGCTGACTTCATTTATCTTAATATTTATCTATTTTCCAGAAGCGAAAGAGAATTGTAAATCATTTTAGACTTTACAACTAACTCTTGGTAATTCATGATATTCAGGAATACAATTGATTTCAATTAGCATCAAACATATCTAGAAAATGCTTTTAAACGTCTTTTTACAAAGATTTAGTATCAAAGATCACGGTAAGAAAGGATGGATTTCGGGAAGTTAGTAATAGTCTTGAGCCTGATTTATGTATTGTTCCGGTAGCTGCCCTTTGAGATACATTTCTGATTCTTTGCAAGTTTCATGTGAATAGAAGGAGATATATCATTTGTCCAGAGTCGGATGGCTCTTCAGTCCTACCCCTTACAGAAACTGATTGTTTGGAATGAGCAGAAGCCAAAGACACAACTTCCTTGTGTAAATATTCTAATTTCTGCGGTGTACATCTTCTTGGATCATCCCAGAGTGATCTCTGAGGCCTGACTTGTGTGCTTACCCTAGTGATACCCACATTTCCATTTCAGAGCAGAGCTATGGCCACATTTACCTGGCACTCTTAAATAACTTAAATCACTCCGAAGCTAGTTTGGAAAAAGAAGGGATAAAGCACTTACAGTTGCTTCTAATACTGTAAAGTAGGGTGAAGATGAAGACTTTTATACCTAAAGGGAAAAAAATTTGGAAAGAAGACACCCGTGCCCTTGGCTCTGTTCCCTGCAGGAAGTTATAAAACAATGTTCTTCTCAGCAAGATCAGTCTTTTCTTCAGTTCATCCCTATGCCCCAGGCTGGGACGTCTCTCCGTGATTTCACCACTCTCTCTTCTCCCTGGACTGAATATTATTGACATTTTCCTTTTAGATAACTTCTGACTTAGCAGAGTGGGGGACTCTACGTTGTACTCATCGCCGTTGTGTTGTCTCTTCCCTTCTCCCTTGAGGCTTGGAGCATCACCTATCACAGCTGGTTGACTTTTGTGTTGTTGATTTGGTCATGCACGCTTTGGATGATTCGCAACAGAAGAAAATATGCCATGATCAGCTCTCCTTTCATGGTTGTCTATGGAAATCTGTTGCTGATACTACAGTATATATGGAGTTTTGAACTTCCTGAAATTAAAAAAGTCCCAGGATTTTTGGAAAAGAAAGAGCCAGGAGAACTTGCCTCAAAGGTAAGTGAATAGGAAAATAAGAAAACAAAACATTGAAACAAATCCACAATAATCATGATAAGCATATCCAAGCACAGACTTACTCACATGGGTTTCACATATTCAGTGCTTCACAAAAATGAATAGATTAAAAACTCTAAGGAATAATGTATATTGCTTAGCGGTCTCTATAATTTAAACTCGAATAAATATTACACTGTGCTTTTAGATTGTACTTAAAATAACAAGGCTTTCCACTGAAAGGAAAAATATAGTCTGTTATATTTTAATGTCAATTACAGTATAGTAGAAATAACATGGGGAAATAGGAAAATACAGTGTAAAATGTATCCAGGGGTTTGAGGGCTTTCTTTGATCTCCATTTTCAAAACAGGCTGAACACATTGCTGTTATAGATAATCACCGATTACTAGTAAAAACATTTTCCTTCAATTATGCCTTAAAAAATATTGTTAGCAGCAAAAATTAAGTATGGCACTTATTTTTTTTCCTTCTGCAGATTATATGATATACCTTCATTTGTAGTGACAAGGTCCATGATCTTTCAGTACTCATTATTTTCATGGTCCATTTTAATAGCTTTTACTTCAGAAGATTATATGTCCCAACCTTTCTGTTGTGTGGACAGCATGGCAGACTCTAAACACACATGCCTATTGGGTTGATGACATTGTGCTAAGACAGTGAAAGCAGTCCTGAGACAATACTCCATGAGCCTTGAACACCTTTCTCCTCTAGGCAGAGAATCACTCTCTGAAAGAGACATCAATTTACATCACATGAAACGCACCTTTCCTGAGAGCAAGCACCTTTCTTACAGGTTACCAGACACCCCGTATCCAAGGCAACCAGGCATGAATGGGGTGCTAGTAGATACCAAGGGTTAGTTCTCATAACAGACTTTTAGTGAAGGCTGTTGGGGTAAAGGAAAAACTCTTAACAGGTGAATAGTGATGACAGAAATTAGATCATAATCCCCTGAGTTCACAGACCATGGCAACTTTCTTCTTTTCTCTCTCAAACCGCACTCCATGCTGACAGTCCCACAGAATATTTTCACTGACAAGTCACCTTTGTCTCACACTCTTCCCTCTCCTTCTCTCCCTCCCTGACTTTCCCCTTAAACACACACCCAAAACTGGTAAGTTAGTCTTTACTTTTTAAGAGAAATTCAAAACCTCATCTTCTGACTATGCAAATCAGTTTCAGCCTGACTCGGAATATTGGTGGGACATCTGAAAATGTATGCCAGCTAACTGGTTGAACTACCTCCTGTCTAATCGAAAATGAGCAGCTCTGGGGCGCCTTGGTGGCTCAGTTGTTTAAGCATCTGCCTTTGGCTCAGGTCATGATCCCAGGGTCCTGAGATTGAGCGCCTGGTCAGGCTCCCTGCTCAGTGGGGAATCGCTTCTCTCTCTCCCTCCTCCCCTCCCCCTACTCGTGCTCTCACTCTCTCGCTCTCTCTCTAAAGTAAAATTAAATTAAATTAAATTAAATTAAATTAAATTAAATAACAGTTCTTGGGGTAGGGGGACATTTTTGGGAAAATAATTGTAAAAAAAACTCAGTGTAATTCTGGAGAAAATAGGGTCCGCACTTTTAATGTACCCAGGAGCTTAAAAAAATGCAAGGCTCTATTATAGATAACAACACAACCCAAGATCATAAAATCTCTATCATGGTGACATTTGTCAAAGTACATTATTAAACACACTGCCGAGTACTGAATGGGTCACTGTGATGGAAAATGAGAGAAGGAAAGAATATGTCTCTGGTCCTCAGAGGTCTGACTAATCTGGGGGAGCCAGACTCAGCTCCTAGGTAGCATCCTTTAGCTGCTAGAGTGTCTTCCCCACTCCATCAAACTACACCAACCATGCCTTCCAAACCGGGCTTGTAAATCACACCTTTTCCAGGAAGGGTGCCCCATTTGCTCCTGAGTATTCCTAAGCTCTTTAGACATGCATTAGAGAAACAGATTTATTTCCCAAATTGCAGCTATAGTTCAATTTTTTGTGACTCCCAGAAGTTTAATGCTAGGTTTTCAGAAGTGTAGGCACTCTGGTTCTTGATTTCCATAGGCCTTAAACATGTTGTCCCAGGCTTATTGGGACTGGTTGATGCTGAAGGCAAAGGAGAAGTGGATGTTTACGGATCGTCAAGTGGGCAGTTACTCAAAGTAAAATTGAGCCATTCATTGCCCTATTTATTTTTTTCATGTCTTTGGCTAATATTTATTCAAATCCTACTACAAACCACAATGAGATGCCACTTCACACTCACCAGGATGGCTAGAATCAAAAAGATAGACGAGGGGCACCTGAGTGGCTCAAGAGGTTAAGCATCTGCCTTAGGTTTAGGTCATGATCTCAGGGTCCTGGGATCGAGCCCTGCATCAGACTCCCTGCTCAGTGGGGCGTCTGCTTCTACTCCTCCCTCCCCTAACTCCTTCTGTCTCACTCACCCTCTCAAATAAATAAATAAAATCTTAAAAAAAAACAAGGCAAATGATAATAAGTATTAGTGAGGATATGGAGAAATTGGAACCCCATAGACTGCTGGGGGGCATGGAAAATGCTGCTTTGGAAAACGGTCTGTCAGTTCCTCCAAAGGTGAAACATAGAATTGCCATAAGACCCAGCAATTCCACTCCTAGGTATTATGCCCAAGAGAACTGAAAACCTATGTCCACACAAAAACCTGCACATGAATGCTCATAGTGGTGTTATTCATAATAGCCTCAAAAAAATGTAACACCCTAAATGCCCATCAACTGAGAAATGAAATGTGTCTGTCCGTACAATGGAATATCATCAATAATAAAAGAAGTGAGATGCTAGCACATGCTGCAGCAGGAATAAACCTTGAAAATATCATGACACAAATAAAAGAAGCCACCGACCAAAGGATATTTAGTAAGTAATTCCATTCATATACTATGTCCGGATTGGGCAGTCTGTAGGGGCAGAAAGTACATTGGTGGTTGGCCAGTGCTGAGGTGAGCTGAGATGGGGTCACTGCTCTGGGGCTTCTTTTGGGCTGATGAGAATATTCTACAATTGACTGCACAACTCTGTGACTTTACTAACAACCACCGAGTTGCACACTCTAAATGGGGAAATTGTACGGCAGTAAAGCTAACATGAAATAACTACGATGTGCCAGGCCCTGTATTCCCTGAAGTAAGAGCTCCCCAAAACACCAGTTTTTTTGTTTTTTCCTAGCCCTCAACAAAACCTTAATATACAAGTATGGGCACTTAGAACAATTCTTCCTTCAGCTTTGGGAGATGAATGGGATATTCAAGGGTTCTGTTTTCCAGGATGAAACCTTCTTCCCATCTGTGGAATTCTTTATCCCAAGGAACATTGCAGAGTCAACGAGTATTATGGAAGAAGTATGTCTTCCTGTTGCAATTGTGCTTATGTCACAGTTGGGACAGGGAAGCAAGGACTAGCACCTCCGGGTCTGAGACCAGTTGCCAAAGCTGACTTCCGGCCCAGATGGAAGTAGTTTGGGCTGTCGGGACACCTCCCCTGGGCCCCGGCGCCCTGCCGGATGTCCTCCTGGCCGTCGACATGCTTGCTGGTGTCTTCAGCAAAGGGGATTCCAAAGCCAGTGACTTTCAGGTGAAACCCAGTGGCTGCCCGACGCTGTCTCAGACAGAGAGGCTTATTTGTTGTGTTTCCGCTGAAGCCTGGAGAAAACATTGTGTATGTTGAATTGTATTTACACTTCAAATGGGTGTCTTAATTCTTGTTTTGCTAATTCTCTACTTTCAGATACTTTTCACCATTACTTTTTGGCTCTTGCTGAGGCAGCACCTCACCGAGCAAAAAGCTCTTCAAGAAAAGGAAGCGCTTTTATCTGAGATCAAAATCGGAAGTCAGGAAAACGAAGAAAAAGGTAAATTAGTGTGACTAGAGAGTTTTGTGCTCTGCAGAATTACAAAGAGAGGGCACCCCACATACATCAGAAAGCCTCTGTGCTTCAGACCAGATAAAAGCCGAGTGTTAACCTGGAGTGATGGAAAACCGTGGGGACGATTTAGTGCGAACGCGGGAGCTCACGAGGAGCTTTTGAAAACGCACTGTCATTTGATCCTCACAAAACTGATTCCCACTTAAGGGAAGAGGAAACAGGTTCGGAGAAGGTACATGGTTTATCCAAGGTCACACTTTCAGAGACATGAAACGATCAGAATTTGAAATTGATATAGTCGTTTTAATTTGTGTTATTGTCGTGGGCAGGGACCCCTTATTCACAGGGGATGCATTCCAAGACCCCAGTGGATGCCTGACACTGCAGATAGTACTGAACCCTGATGATACTGTGTCGTTTCCTGTACATCCATGCCTATGATAAAGTTTAATTTATAAATTAAGCACGGTAAGATGTGAACAACTAATAGTAAGACAGAACTAATATGATAATACATGGTAATAAAAGTTATGTGAATGTGGTCTCCCTGTCGCTCAAAATATCTTCTCGTGCTGTACTCAGCCTTCTAGTGACGCTGTGAGTTGAGAAAATGCCTACGCAATGAGATGAACTGAATGACGTAGGCAGGTGACACGGCATTAGACTGCTATTGACCTTCTGACCATGTGTCAGGAGGAGGGTCATCTGCTTCCGGACTGTGGTTGACCCCAGGTAGCTGAAACAGTGGAAAGCAAAACCATGGAATGGAGCCAGGGGAACTATTGTACTTAACTTTTCTAGATTGTGCAATATTTAAAGCTATCATTGGATACTGGAAATGAAATTAGGTATTATAAAAAGATGAGCATAAAATATTACCAGGTTCATATCTTTTAAACTATATTTCAGGAAGGTTATGAAACTTGATTATGATTCATTATAAATGCTGCCTTGTTAGTGGAACAGTTTGAAATCATTCAAATCACAGAGTAACACATAGAACATTTGCTTCCATGCCCCCACCACACCCAGTCGGAGTTGGGCTCCAGGCGGGGAACCAGCTAAGTGTAACAGCACAGTCTTCTATTTTGAAGATGATGAGCAAGATATACAAATGGAAGGAGAGGCCGAAGAGAAGGAGGAAGAGGAAGCCAAGGAAGAGAAGCAAGAGAGAAGGAAGGAAGAGGAAGAGGAAGAGGAAGAAGACGATGACCAGGACATCATGAAAGTGCTGGGCAATCTGGTGGTGGCCATGTTCATCAAGTACTGGATATACGTCTGTGGAGGAATGTTCTTCTTCGTCAGCTTCGAGGGTAAAATTGTGATGTACAAAATCATCTACATGGTGCTGTTTCTGTTCTGTGTGGCCTTGTATCAGGTAGGTAAACCATTGTCCTCTGTTTTTTTAATCCTGGTAGCCGCCCCAGGAATACATGGAAACTTCCTTTGACAAGATTCTAAATGACTGTAATCCCATGAACATGTTACCTACTGTGATCAAGGCAGTTCAAACATTACATATTAAGAAGGAAAGGGGAAATGACTATCTTCAGCTTATTCGTTATTTTAAAATTTGGGGCCCTTAAAAAGTAAAAAAAACAAAAGAGTTCATGAGTTTTTCAAAACTTCTTGATTAAAAAAAAAAAAAAACCCTGTCTAATTATATGCATTTTTGAATAGTCATTGAAGAACAGTGGCTAGATAATCTAAAATATGGGATGATATCTAGTTCACTTGTACTTCAGACTCTAGAATCAGAAAACTGTGTATGTGTATACTTATCTATATGCATGGTGCATGAACTGCTTTAGTATTTTATTCATTAGAATTTATAGACGATCCCACTAAAATGAGTTGGCCTCTCTACCAATTCAGCCCTAACTTACAGAAAAGTGGTAGCTCAGTCATAGAAACAAGTGCAACGGGACACCCTTCTTGCAGGCAAACAACAGAGCACATAAAGCAACTACACTAATTCACCTGCAGAGTTAAAAGGATCTCAGCTGAAACTGATAAAGTTTTGAAATACTTTTAAATACTGAAATTTCAAAACGGAGGCAATTTTTCTCCCAGCAATAACTACCATGATGGCAACATTGACCATATCATTCCTTGAACGGCTCCTATAGACTAGCTTATAAATATGATGAGTGCATCCTCTTATCAGCGCTCAAAGTAGGTACGTACAGAGGAAGAAAGGGAAGCTCAAAATGGTCCAGCAACTTACCCAAAAATGTAGTTAGCAACTATCATAGTACTGAGACTCCAGTCCAGATCCAGCCGACTCTATGAAGAATAGAGCCTCAAAAACAAAAAGTGAAATCCATTTGATTTTTTAGTATTTGTCAATATCATCACCCACCATACTCAAATAAACCAGATGCCTTTGTAAGGTTTTTTAAATCGGTTCTTTTTTCTTGTTTGTTTTTTAACATCTGATTCACAGGTGCACTATGAATGGTGGAGGCGAATCCTAAAATACTTTTGGATGTCTGTGGTTATTTACACTATGCTGGTGCTTATCTTTATATACACATATCAGTTTGAGAACTTCCCAGGCTTGTGGCAAAATATGACTGGACTGAAAAAAGAAAAGTAAGAAATTTGGTGTAAAATCAGCTGTGAAAATGACAAACGGGATGAAGACTTGCATGCATATTGTTCGAACATATTTAGGGAAGGTTTTAGTAAAACATGATGTCATCAGTGTCATTCTGTGGTCTCTCTGCCAAGTCCTGGACTTGACACGTAGAGTACGTACTTAATGAATATTGACTGAAAAGTTCATTTTCAGCCCCATTTTTAAAATTTCTGTTTCACGTGAAATACCTGCTTAGTCCTTCACCAGCCATGCCTTCTACTTTCCAAACTGAAGCTCAGTTCAGCAGTTGAGTTGATTCATAGGCTATAACATAAAGTAGCAGCCTCTCCTCATTTATGTAGCTGGTGCGAAGATTCTAAGGAGTACTTGACGCCACAGAGAGAGTGCTAGCAGACTAATGAAGACGAAATAATTGTTCGTGTGTGTAATAGATCTGCGCATGAACTGTATCCTTTTCTGATTTGCTGCTGTAAACTTCTGAAATGAGTTACCAGAATTGGGCACAGAGCTGAATGAATATACTGAGGTGGCTAAGAGAAAAGCTTAAAAGGAAAGACTCGCCATCTAGCTAGGCTGACACGTCTTTTACATTTATTTAACAAATATTTGTCAAATATTTCCTATGTGGCAGACACTGACTCTGCCTGGGGACATGTCAGGAAGCAGGACAGACCGAGTCTAAGCACTGCAGAGTTTATATTCTACTGGAGGAGACAAAAAAAAAAAAAACCCTACTTAATGTGCAAATAAATTAATTACAAACTGTGGCAAGTCTGTGAAAGAAACAAACAAGAGGCTGAGGCAGTGAACAGTGGGGGACACAAACTATTAACGAAGTGGTCAGGACAGGCTTCCCTGGGGAGGTGCCTGAAAGTACACCTGAAGGGCTTGTCTTAAGAAAAGTGTGTGAGTTGGGAGCTGAGATGTGAAAAGCATTCCAGGTAAAGACAGCAGCAAATGTGAAGATCCTGAGATAAGACTGAGTCTGGCATGAAAGAGGAAGCAGAGGAAGGTTCGCCTGCTGGGAGCAAGGGGGACAAGTGGACTGAACAGAGGTGGAGAATGCAGCCAGGCACCCGGGATGTGCATGGCTCGTAGGTAGTGGTGTTGGCATTTATTTTCTTGGTGAAATTTTTAAGTCTTTAAAGAACTCTTGACTGTCTGAAAAAAAAGTGCTGTCAGAGGGTGAGAATAGAAACCACAGGGTGGGTTAGCCGGCAACAGCTGGGGTCCCGTGAGAAATGATGGTGGTTTCATCTAGACTAGGGGGCACAGAGACGGATAACAGAAGTGGGCAGCTTCAAGAAATGTCTAGGAGGCTGAAGGAAATGTGAATGAATACGATGTGAAGGCAAAGACAGACAGACTTCCTGATTTCAGAATGTGGCACAGGCAGGGTAGACGGTGTACCAGGGAAGACTCCCGTGGGGGCCGGGGGTGGAGAGTAGCGTAGCTGAGCGAAACTGGGAAATCAAGAACACTGCTTGGAAGACACTTAATATGAAATAACTGTGGGGAAAAAAACCCAACAACTTCTGGTAGTTTTTTGGGCACGAGAGAGTCCACAGGAGAAGCCTGAGTTGTAAATGCACATTTGAGTCATTGGTGTTAAGATGGTGTATAAATCCCTGGGATTTGTGAGATAATCTAGGGGAAAATAAGCTGGAGAAGAGACTCAACACTGAAGTCTGGGACTATTTCACATCTGGAGGTCCAGTGAAAAAGGAGGAGACAGGGACAGAAGAGAAAAACCAGGCCAGTGTGGCGGCACCAAGACCAGAATTGTTTCGAGAAGGACTAGAGGCAGAATTAAACAAAGACAGAGAAGCAGCCACTGAATTTGGCAGTATTGAGGTTGTTACTGACCGCTGTAAGAGCAGGTCAGTTGGACTGATGGAGACAAAACCCAAAGCAAACGTGCGGGAGAGAGAAATGCAAGAAATGGCATAACAGGACAGTGAAGGACTGCGATGTAATTTATAGCAAAAAGAACGTGCACTCATTGCCTAAGAAAGGCATTTGCTTTTTGTTTCATTTCTTTTTGTTTTGTTTCACAGGCTTGAGGATCTTGGCTTAAAGCAGTTTACGGTGGCAGAACTATTCACTCGTATATTCATCCCAACCTCCTTTCTGTTGGTATGCATTTTACACCTTCACTACTTCCACGATCGGTTCCTGGAGCTCACAGACCTGAAGTCCATTCCCAGCAAGGAGGACAGCGCCATCTACAGGTGAGCGCTTGCAAGAAGCACGAGCCTCTTGCTCTGCGCGCCACAGCTTTGATTTCCCACCTCAGCTGGGCCCCCTGCCGGAAGCCAATAACTAACCTTAGAGATTCACCCTTGAGCTTTCTATGAGTACCCACCTGTGAGTGAAAAAAAGAAATGAGAAGAAAACGTGTAGTATTTTCTGACAGTTTCTGAAACCACACGTAGTGACTCACGGCTGGTTGATGCAAAGCGACCTTGGTCGTCACGTGAGTAGGTTTAGAATAGCTGCACAGACGCGAATACTTCAGCGTTGGCGATGGCTGTCCTGTGTCTGCGCCGTGATGTGTTTTTAGAACATTTATGACATCTGGCGGATTCAGAGGATGAGTTTTCTGTTGTGCTGACAACCAGTTTAGAAGCGAGAGCATACCAAAATGTGGCGTGCAGAATGTCCCTTGCACTCTGGGAATGAAGAACTTCAGCTAAAGGGAAAGAATCTGCATTCTCCTGGTAATTAGAATAACATGGAGGGAAATAGAGTGAACCCAGTGTCTGCTTTTATCAGCTCTCTGTTGTCTTCTCATCTACAAATATATAAATTGCTCACAAGCAACAGATGAGATGTCTCTCTCCCAGCCCGTGTGTGTTGAAACCACAATGATTTTATCACAAATCTCACAGTCTGGTCCCTCACAGGGAAATGTCAAGCATTCTTCTAATGAACGTTCATACCAATGTCTCTCTTTGCTTCAGATTTAGCCTATGATTCAGTTCCTGGAAAAACCCTTGTTAAGCAACAAAGGGAGCAAAGGGCTGTATGGAGGGAGTGCAGATGCCAGCCGAAAATCCCCTTTAGTCTTTTTGACTTCGCTCTGAACTCTTTTTCAAAGGAAACAATGAGTACAGCAAAAGAAGATGAAGTAGTATTTCATCAGGCACAGCTTCTGAACTACTCAACGTTCAATTTTCTGCTATCATAGGGACTGGAGTCATAGATAACTCCAAAGCTCTTTTATTTGGTGATAAAAACCATTTTGTAATCTCTATCTATTTATAGCCAGCAGATTTCTTTTCCATATTGTGTTTTTCGGACCTGAGTTTACATTTCCTTTTCATTCTGAGTATGCTCCAGATGCCTTTCCATCTGTGAATGGCTCCCAACCAGTAGAACCCAGAGGTATCAAGCAGTTGTTATTTCTTATCCCATCTCGCCACCGTCAATAAGCAAGCTCAGCTAAAACCTGTCTCCTCCCAACGCCCCTGGTGCAAGGGAATGGATGGGGTCAGTGGCTCCCCTCAGTGACTATCAACCATTAGGAAAAATAGGTAGTTATTAGAAGTCTGAGAGCCCCCTAGGAGAGATTACTTCTAAGCAAACTTGTTAGCAAAAGAAGTCACCCTAAGATTAAAAGCTTACAAACACAGTGCTGTCATAGGAAAGTAAGAGTTATCAATCATTAGTAGAAGTATTTTTGATGACTTTTTTTTGCTTGAGAAAGCTGGGAAAAATTAGTTTCTGATATTTAACTCTGGCAAAATAACATGCTTTATTTCATTATAAACCCCCACCATTTGTTCAAAAAGTCATATGCAATGATCAAGAAAAACCTATTGGTAAACAAAGTATATTTGTATGTTTGTAAAAGAAATGTAATATCTGGTGATTGCTAATGACGCCTTAAATTTTCTTTTCCTTCTAAATGCCTTTCTTCCCTTGGATCTCTATTTTCTCCTCATGTAAAGTTCCTCCAGGATGTAGGAGCTTTTTCCTGCCCTTGTTCTTATTACCATGTCTTTGAATCTAATGTCACACAATCAAATAGAGATATAGATTACAGTTTTCCAGGAAAATATAGATTTTCAGGACCACAGTTTTGCAGAAGACCATGCAGCTCAACACAGACTGTACCAGCCCAAAAGAATCAGAATTTCTGAGACCTAGGCTATGTGAAAACTGAATTTGTTCCTCAGAGTTCCCTGGAAGCACGTAGAACATTATTAAATTATGTAAGTTCTGGGGAAGGACTATAGTCTCACGTGGAGATGCTTTTTCCCTGTTTCCATGGTTGCTCCACTCATAGCCCTCACCCTCCATGCCATGGCAAGAGAAGAAAGAAGATCTTAATGATCTGTAGCCATTTAAGGTCATGGCTTGCCTTCCTTGTGACCATGGGTGAGTCCCGAGCATGCACTGAGCAGTTAATTTTCCAAGAAAATATAGAATGACGACACAGTATATAAGGCCAGATACCTAAAGACGTTAGGAACATGGGATTTCATTTTTAG
Source organism: Ursus maritimus (assembly GCF_017311325.1). Lineage (NCBI taxonomy): Eukaryota > Metazoa > Chordata > Mammalia > Carnivora > Ursidae > Ursus > Ursus maritimus. The sequence goes on along the minus strand of NW_024424230.1, from coordinate 57,718,624 downwards.
TTCTTTTGAAAAACAGTTCTCTAGGACCTTACAGAGTTCAAAGTTCGGTTCAAATTCAAGTTCGGTGTTTTGGGATTTCCTGCAACCCTTTACTATAAAAGTCCCCACATTTTAACTTTGAACATAGAATACATATCCTATCTTTTTAAGCACCTTGTTCCCATTCTGGTGTTTTCCTTACTAACAGTATTATTTTGTCCCTGGAGCCCTAATAAATGACCACATTAAGATCAAAATGATGAAGAGAAAGAAGTATTTACAGAGTTAGGATTGACTGTCATGCTTTTCCTTCTCTGCTCCCGTCTCCTTAGTAGAAGCTTTACAGAACCTGACCCACAAATTGGGAATAATTGATTCATTGTGTTCCTTACACTGATTCCAGCCAGTACTGTTGTTTCTGTCAATATCCAGCTGTTCTTTTCCTGTTTTGTCCACTGTTTGTGTGTGTTGTGTTTCTGTGCACACATAGGTTATGTAGGCAAATGTCACTTATATCTGAAGAATTTATTGTGTTTAGCCTTAGAGAATTGATAAAGTTAGCATTATGAAAAAGCTTTGATATACATGATAATAGGAAAAACTATTATTTCTAAACAGGTGTTTTCAGGAATATTATTTCACTTATCTATTGATAAAATATATAATATTAGAACATAACTACAGTCTATGATAACATATATATTTAATAATTATGTACGAAATAACCATTATGTAATTAAACATCCATCCCTGACCACACTTTGTTTTAGAAGGTATTCTGATGCATATAGAAACAAAATGACTTTTTTTAACTTCTGTCTTAGAAAACTTAGAGAACACTGTGTTGTATTTGGTTACTTAGTAGGATTTTTTTTTTTTTAATTTGGGGGAAGGAACAAGAATTCCTCTTTTAGATTGTCTTTTATGGGATAAGTGTGCTCTGAAAATTGAAACATTACAGATTTTTAGTAAAGTGTGTGAGAGGGGGTGGGACGAGAAGAACAGAGCAACTTGTTACCTTCAAGCATTTTTCCTGAATATATCTAACTTCGCATTGCTCCTGAATCTTGCTGCCCTGACTCGTCTTCGTGCAGGGAAGTATCGATGAGCACACACCTGATGACTTAAAGCTTGCAAGACAGTCTACCTCTTTCCTCTCTAACAGTCTCCTCTTTCTCTCTCCCACCTGTCTCCTCATCCGCATGCCACCTTGCGCTTCCATCTCTCACCTCGTAGCCATGCCAAAGTCAATGGGCGCGTATATCTAATAATAAATAGGTGGGTACTTCAATGTTTTCTCTCTTGTTTTTTTTTTTTTTAACGGTCTCTTGGTGTGTTAAGCACTTTGCTGTTTTGTAAACGAAAAATGATGTCATCAGATAGTGGACAGTGGTCTTGTGGTATGCTCATGGATGTATTTTGCCAACCAAACCATTTGGTGTTTATCCCGAATGGTGCTGCAAGTGGATTTGGAGGTTGCCGAGGGTCTTCAGCTGGTGCTCAACCTTTGCTCTTGGTTCAAATGGATGCCCCATTAATTTCATTCTTTGGTAAATTAGTTCAAGGCTTGCCTGAGAGCTTATAACCCTCTTGAACACATCACTGAGAGCTCAGCTCAAGAACCACCTCCTCCACAGACCTGCCCACAAATGCCAACTTTCCTCGCTACAAGTAATCTGCCTGTCCTCTGAACTTCCACAGCACTTTATCGTTGCTGCCTTCTGACACTCTGTCTGCCTGTCTGCCTTATCTCCCTTGCCAGAGCGTCAGCTCCTCAGGCCTGGAGTCCCTGTATAATTCACCACGTGTCCACGTACCACCTACCTCAGGGCCTCACCCATTTGTTGACCCTCGGTAGATATTTCCTGAATGAAGTGTTAATAGTCACAGCAATATATGGTTAAAAGAAAACGAAGATATCTGTTTCTTCAAATATACTTCGACTTGAAAGATCAGCATATTGAATAAAGATCTTTTATGTCACCAGATTTCACTAAAGATGCAGAGGTGGGCACTGGGACAGGGCCCTCCCTACCTTAGAGCCCTATTGCCCAGCTGGGGAGATAAAACATGCAGATGACCACACATAATAAAGAGTAAGCTTTGAAAAGTGTTGTTTGCAGTTATCCTCAACTGCCCTAAGAGTACAGAAAAAAGATCCTTTGGGATCTAATTTACTAAAGCCATCCTGACTTTATTAAATAGGTAAATTAAAATATCCACTCCTATAACTTTATGCCATTTGTAATAAAGCCAGTAATTTAGGTCATAGAAACATGTATTTTGCAATAAATCCAATTAACAGAATAACTCTTTGAAAGATCTGTTGGTTTTCTATTCCATTTGCTTTTTTCTTAAATAAAATCCCAAGGCTGACAACCAAATAGCAAACTCTGGAAGCCAAAACTTCTAGAAAGAAGTGTGAAAAATTAATACATCACTGTGCAGATCACTGAAGAAGGAGGGATGAAGACTTGCTGGGTCCTTTGGGAGCCAGTTTTGTTGACAGGCTGAGAGAGAGGAGTCAACCTCAGGTTTTTAGCTGATAGGCAGAGAAGTAAGATAAAAACTCTAGCTGGAGATCTTGAGTAACCATTGAAATTTCATCTCTTCAAATGTAAAGAAGTTCTCTCTCAATCTCTCCACCTCCCTCGTCCCTCTTTCCCTCTTCCCCTCACTCCCCTCTACTCCTGTATCCCTCCATCCATCCCTCTCCCTCTCTCCCTCTCCCCCTGCTCATCCATCTCTTTCTCTCTGTCTCTCACTGTCTCTTCCCATAAAGTATTTACCATTGTCTATATGAGGAGATGGCTGGGACACCTAAGAAGGCAGAAGTTGGCTTGATGGGCTCCAACAGCAGGGACTGATACAAGTTACGGTTCCAGTTGTCTCAGACTTCCCTCTTGAGAGAAAGCCTATCCCCATTAACCCAAGTCACAAGGCCAGGGAATGTGCTCAGGAATTCTTAGAATGACCAAGATCCAGAGTCATATAAAATCATTAAAAACTCGAAACATTCCACTGTTAGCACTATCTTCTTTGCGGTAGAATTTTCATTTGTGTCTGAATGCTAACATACTAAAAAAGGCCAGAGTTATTCCCCAGAGAAGATGTTACCCAATAAACTCTTCCCTCACTGTGCTTCTGAAAGGCTGTGTGTAAAGCATGTCCAATTTTGAATAAGACCTAGTCTTGGTGAAAATAGTAAGTCAGTCCTTTTATTAAGTAAGTTTTCTTTCTCCCATAATTTTTTCCTTGTATGCTCAGTGTTATTTCATAAGGAGAACAATGTGTTTGTAAATGTGAGTTCTGGATGAAAGGGAAGAGATACCTACATTCAACTTCTGGGTTGATTAAAATTTAGGCATGATCTAACAAGGTGTGAGGTAGGGGTGGTAAGGACAGTGGGTGACTGATAAAATTTTGATGGTACAAATAATTGTGAGGAAGTTCCAACTGAATTCCTAAACAGAATGAATTAGAATATTTTAACAGGAGTAATGGTCATTTCTGTCTCATATGCAGAAACTAGAGCCATCATACCCAACCCTGTCGAGTAGATTTTTGGAGAAAATTACTACCATGCACATTTAAGATGTGATTTTAAACTTACAAATCAAATGCTCATCTGTGAATACCATCTTCTAAAAGTGTGTGTACATTCTAGAAAATAATCTTAAGCAGTGTAAATATTATTTAAATGTTACTTATAAACACTAGAAATTTGCACACCTCTTTTCTCTAACAGTCTGATGAATAGGGTGGGTACAGTTTACATTACCACATATTCCAAATTAGAATAGTCATAAAAATAAATGGAATTTAGACTAAGGAGATGTTACAATGGTAGACTTTCCATTTTCTTTCATGGGAACTACCCTAATTTGTGGTTTCATATATTGACTCAAATTCAGATCCTAATACAGAATTAAGCCTCTTCAACTGTCCATGTAACACAATTAGTTTCTTCTGTTTCACATAAGAATGTTCATCCGGTGTGTAGAATTCATTGGCCAAACACTCAGTGAGTCACATTGTATACCAAGCCCAGTGCAACATTTTGCAAGAGAGTCCAGGAGAGTTAAGGCTGGCTTTCTGCCCTCAAAGGAAGAGTCCCCAGAACCATCATTAGAATAAAATTATGTAGATGAAAATGGACAGATGCACGCATCAAGAACCATATAAAGAACTGTATAAAGAAAGCCGTGGGTGCAGAAGGAAAGAGTGAGTGACAACAGAAAGAGAACATCACCTGTTTTGTTAGAAGGCAAAAGGAGAAATGGTGAGTCAGCGAGAGGATTACAGAGCAGAGCCTGGAGCAGCATAAAAACAAAGCAAGGAAGTTACAGGTGTGGATAAAGACAATGCAAAAGAAAAGAAAATGAACTCCATAGTGGGGAAAGGCATGCAAAAAGGTGAGATTTAAGGAAGTGGGGGAGGGTCTTCTCTGAGAATCCAGGTCATCACCATGTCTATTTGTAAATCTCCTTCAAGTGCTGATTAATTTGCACATGAGGGTCAGCACAGAATTACCAGTATTGTAAGTATCATAAATTTCAGGGAGCATGGTTAACTAATTTACTTTTTGGAAATCCAGGATCCCATTTTAAAGTTTACTAGGGGGGAAACACCTACATGGAGGTACACAGGCTTTCCAAGAGATTCGGTCCAGCTGTTCACTACGGCAAACTGGGGGTTAGTTCTGCCCATGAACTTCACATTGTGTAGACAGCCCCACCTGAGCAGCAGCCCAGCCTCAGTGAATGCAGTGGTGGCAGGTAGTGGGCAGAGAGCAGAGAGCACAGAAGGTTGAGAGTGGTGGGGACAGACTCCCATGGAACAAACCTTTGCTCTTTTTCTTCCGAATGGCCGTTGCAATACACAAGTTCTGGTAAGAATGTGCTGATGACAGAGTTACAGTCCAAGTTGAGCCCTTGTCCCAGTGTTCAGCGTGGTGTGGCATATTTCTTGCAAAGGCATATTTCTAACTCCGCTTTTTCATGATACAAATTATCAAAGTAGTACATGAAGATCTATCATTAGCAGATGGTTGTTTACTTTAAAAATATTCCCTGTGTACTAAGTAAGCACTGTGTTAAGAGCTCAACAGAAATCACCTTAGTTTTCCTAGAATCCTGTGAAGTAGGTGCTATTATTCCATTTTGCAGACCAGCAGACTGAGGCTTAGGAGACAGGGTAGGGAGTTTTGTTAAATCATCTAGCTAGTAAGATGTCTAGTTGAGGCTTGAATCTGAGTCTTTTTGATTCTAATGAGCATGCTTTAACATATTTTGTATAGCCTTTGAAAAAATTGCTATTAAAAAATGGAAGGAGAAAAATGAAAGTCTTTACACAGGTATCCTTTTTAAAATCGTAAACTCCAATCAGGCACTAAAAATATTTTCATCTGTACACGTTTTATGCACACAAATTTCCTCATGCAATTTCTCCGTTAACAGACTCCTGGAGTCTAGTAAACGACAGCCTGATACAGGTTTTCCCTTTTTTTTTTCTGTTATCTGTTACAAGCTCTCGAGGTTAGACTGTTCCAGAAGGCATCTGGTCTTACATGCCCTATTTCCTCCTAAGGATTATGTCAGACGGAAATGCGTCCTTGGTTCAGACACAGATATTTAGTTCTCTTTTCTCCCCAGCATTATCTAGTCTCAGATCTCTCCTAGACTGTTACAAGTTTCCAGAAGTCGACTTCCAGACATATTTCCACAGGATTTACTCTAGGGTTTTCCTTTGATTCCTTCATTTGCTAATCTCACCTCAGTGTGCCCCAACTACGGCAAGACACTTTGGGGGTCTCTTTGCTTGTGGACTTTTTGTTATGTAGCCAGAGTGGCAGCTGCAGAAACAGCCTCATCTCTGTAAGTTTCATTCCACAAATTAGCTCTCATTCTTGGCAAGCTGTTTTTCTTGTCAGTACTAAGTCATGGCAGTAGATAGTAAAAAGGCACTCCAAGATGGTCATCCTTCCACCAAATGTCATAATGAGAAGTATCTTCTCACTTATAAAATGCATCCCCTGCCAATGCTGAAGAGAACATATAAATATTGACAATTGTGTGACAGCTGACTGCTTTTACATGTAACACCATTTCACATGCAGAGTCCTGGCAAAGCAAGAACAGCACATATGCCTCCTGAGATTTGACATGCAGTGCTGGTGTGTAAAATATGGTATTGTTTCGGGGAGGGGGAGGGATTTCCCCAAAGACAGGAGGGTGGATTGACTAGCTTTGGAAAATAAGAAAGTGGTATGTCATCGTAAGTCCTTCCACCAATATAGAGTCATCAGGACGTTCTTTCTTTATTCAATTCACAGTGTTTCTGTATTCTATAATTTACTTGCTTAGCACCCTGTTAAAAGGAGTTACTTTTTAATGATAAAAGCTCTAGAAGTCTAAGAACAATGCAGATTCATTGCAATAGGTACCCAACATCATAGGTATGTTTCAAATATAAAATCAGTGTGTTTCAAGTAAGCTTAGATTTTATCTAGCCAAACTTACTCATTTCATAGAAAAAAAAGTGAATTTCAGAAAGGTTAAATAATATACTCAGAGCCCACAATTATACAGATACAATAACATTATTAATTGTCCATCCTGTTACAACCAGGCTGAAATATGCATTAATTATTACAAATGGAGAAGACTATCAGTATTTCCAGTAGATCTTTCCCGATACCTCCTTCATTGCCCACAAATGTTCCTTCAAATTCGCTATGAGTAAAAAGATACACTTTTTAACAATTTAGGAGGAAGATGGTACTCGTTATTGTCCAATACTAAATAAGCCGTAAAGCTCTGGCTGCTGTCCAGGCTCAGTGAAACTGTACCCCGTGCCTCACCCGGGCTGTCACACCCCGTCTCCCCATGACTGTGAGTCCCACAGTCAACACCAGTGCCCGCAGACTGGGACGTGATGCAGACTTCTTAGTCTCAAAAGCATTTGCTTCCACTGCATATGCTTTAGATGACAGCAGAGTGGGATGAGTGTGCAAAGGTGGACTGTGATTACACGTTATTTAAGAATAATTTTTAAAAAACCTATTTAGAGTGTGACTGACTGGATTCTTGTGGGATGGTCTGCTGCGTTACTAAAAAAGCATGACATGATTTGCCTCTGTCGTCTATACGTTCTCCCCTTTATGACCTGCAATCCTGTCCACTCTCAACTCAGTGGCCAAGCCTAGGGTTCATAGCAAAAGCACGCTCTTGACGCCGTCCTGGAATGCACTTGGCATTAGGACTTACTGCAACCGCATACAGGAATGCGATAGTGGGTGATACGTAGCATGATGTGTGATCTCTGACTTTCCTTATAATTCTTCTGTTCTCATCTCCTTTTTTTCCTTTCTATTTCAATTACTTTGAGCAGCATCAAGAAAAAATTACCAATCCACCAAAATGAGTAAGTCCCCCGTGAAGCCATGAAATGCTTGCTCTACGATTGCCATTTCATGCTTCTACATCCTAAACTCTGACCATTTTCTCCTCCGGGAAAAATGTCAAGTTTAGGTGTCGATAGCTCTCATTACTGACTAATCACTAGAACCCAAATTGGAAAAGCTAACAAGACCTGAGTTTACAGTTTGTTTTTAGAAAGAGCTTTTAAAAAAAAAGTGACAAGATGCTAACAACCCCACATTGCAAGGCCTGTGTACCTGCACTGATTTTCATTTTTATTTATCCTCCTTTTACTTGCCCCTCACTCAAATCTCTCCTGGCGCTCTTTCCTCCCCTGACTCGGCTGCTCTCTGCCAACAGACTGGCCCACCCCGAAGGAAGCCTTCCGGACCTTGCCATGATGAATCTGACTGCCAGCCTGGAGAAGCCGGACATCAGGAAGCTGGCCGAGCCGGGGGATGACAAACCAGAGGGATGCCCTGAAAAGGCTGAGAAGGCTGAGCTTGGGAAAGACAGCGAGGAGGAGGCAGAAGAGGAGGAGGAAGAGGAAGAGGAGGAGGAGGAGGAGGAAGAGGAAGAGGAAGAGACTTCAGGTAACCCACCCACTACCAGTAGCTGTTCTGAAAATCCTGGCTGACAGACTCAGTGAATGAAATGGACTGGTTCCCGATGGGTGGAGATTTGATCCAGTTCATGAAATAAAAACTGGGGTGTGGTCTTTTGGTTGCTATAGTTACAACATTGCAGTTCCAATGGCTCCCATCATTTCCTTGCGACTCTGAGGTAGAAGAAGAGAGCAGGTGGCTGATTGTCAGCCCCTGATCTGCCAGAGGTGGTCCCCACCAGGCCCGGGGGGGTGGTGTGTGGCTCTTACCTGTGCTCAGTCAGAATCCTGGTTGGGGATGTTTCCTACCAGCAGCAGAGGCAGGCATCTGTGTAGAATTTCAGAAAGTTCTAGACAGGGCCTTTTCAAATGCATTCTCAAAGAAACCAGTCTGGGACTTCCCCAGAGAACTGGTACATAAGAACATACTTGTAATTTTGTGCTAATGTTTCAGGACCTGGGAACCAGAGGAGCAAATGAGCGATGGGATAATTATCATGTCAAGCCAACTCCTAGAGGTGTTTTTGTTGTCATTGTCAGTTTAGGTTTTTCCCTCTTTATTCTTCAGGCTCTTTTTTCTGTTTTGAGTTAATGTTTAATAGGGCGTGATGAGAACTGGATGTCCGAGGTGATCAGGGTACCTTATCTGACACAGACCAGAAAAGGCGGAGCGCCTCGTCTGTTCAGCAGCTCCCAGCCAGTATGGGAGGAACGAGACTGGGTGGCCTCTGGGGCGGTGCTCTGGGGCCACACCGTGAGGTGCTACACTTGCCTTTGCTGGTGCTCTGTGCTTTAAAGGATTAGAAAACGAAAAAGCACAAGGCAGAAGATCCCTCCCAAAGGCAAATTCTCCCAAACCTGGTCCCTTTTCCCCCCCTCATCTCAGAAGACCCTGAGAGGGACCCAGAATGGCCCTTTCCATGTCTAAGTAATGGCTGTTCCTCAGGGTGAAGGAGAACCAAGCTCCCAAGGTGGGACCAAGACTGGGATTTGCTCTACTACTTCATGAAGGTTTTGAGCTTTGCTAAGAGGATCTTACCAAAAACTGGATTGCACTTTGTTCTGGCACTCCCTCATACACCTGCCATCTATACTGACTGAAATCTTTGTATCAACTATTATGTCTGTCACTTTGTAAATAAGCATTTTTCACAATCACCAAAACCTTACTGAAATTTTAGAACCGAGGACAATAACTGCTACAAGCATCCCAGCCATGTGAAGAAGATGTTGCTTTTAAAGAAATGCTCTGGTCTTACCTGTCTGAGCTCCTGAGCATCTGTCTGCACTCGTGGCAAGGTGCTGGTGCCACAAAATAGTTCTGTCTCGACTTCCATCCACGTGAACTCCGAAGCCCTTCTAGATAGAAAATACCCCCAGTCTGCAAAATATTACTACTTAGCACAAGGGGGAAAGGACGGAATGACTAATATGATTAAAAATTATGATTAGGGTGAGTCTGACCACATTTTGTGAACTGGGACTGAGTCATTCAGACTCTCAGTGTTCACTCTCAGTTGCAACAACAGCAGGCTCTTGCCAATCGTTCCGTGGGGGTGAGCGGTGAGCTTTATCCACTCCCTCTTTAAGGCCCCGGAACTTACGGAAGCACAATAATGGCAAGAAAATGTCATTTTGGGGGAGCTCAGTTACCTAATATTCCCAAGAAATTAGAGAATTATAACTCAGCCTTAAGAGTAGATAAGGTCAAAAATACTCCTTCATGCTGATTAAATGAATTTAAGGAAACCAACCTTGCTCCAGGGAGTCTCGGTGCATGAGGTCTAACTCATCGTGAAGTGGGACTTTGAGACCCCCCCTCCTCCAGGTTTTGATATTGTTAGGGTTCATCTACTACTGTTATTTTGCAGCTTCTCATTCCAACCTGAATGACAGTTACAAGATCTGCTTTAAATAATAATGCAAAAAAAAAAAAAACCCAAAAAACACACAACATTTTATGCTCTTGGGTGAATTTACTATTTTGCAGATTTAAGAAACAAATGGCATCTGGTGATTGACCGCCTCACTGTGCTCTTCTTAAAATTCCTGGAGTATTTCCACAAGCTGCAGGTGTTCATGTGGTGGATTTTGGAGTTGCATATCATCAAAATTGTTTCATCATACATTATCTGGGTTTCTGTGAAAGAGGCAAGTGAACATTTGTTGTGTCTTCAGGCCAAACAAAACCACAGTGGGTCATCATTTTCCTTTCCTAACTGTCCATGATTTTGTTTTAAATGAAATTCCCAATACATTAGAACACCACGGCTCTAAGATAGCACAGACACTTTGACATGCAGAAAACCAAAGGACAGTTGTTCTGAGACGTGGGAAAGACATCAGGGCACAAAGACGCCCTGGCTTAGCTCCTGATTGGCTTGGTCGTATCAGAAAGGTTACTTATTTTCCTGGAGTCTTTAGCTGAATTGTGTGAGAGTGTGCTGCTCTTCTGTACTACCGTGCATGAACTCTTTTTGAGGAAAACAATAGTATTCCAGTTTATGTTACCAAGGAGTAAACTCAGCCTCCCAAATTTAATGAAATCTGTGACAGAGTTCAACTTGTTTATGACTGGATATTTTGAGACAAGACAGAGTGTTTCAACATTGCATTGCAGTTCTGTTTTTTCATCTGGAGAGAGGAGAGGCATCACGCAGCCAACAGTTACTTGATGAGGACTGTAGAGAAATTAGCTCTCTTTCGATTTATTCAGCAGATAATTTACACATATTTCTCATTTCCCTGGACTAGTTTTGAGTGACAATTCAAAGAGTCTTTGCCCTCTAAAAATTAAGTCAGGGAACTCCTGCCTCTAGTTTTTAAAAAGTTAAATAATAACGTCATATTACAACTACAACACCATAAACCTAAAAGATTCACAAGTAGGTAATTTGAGGTCCCCAGTCTAAACTAGAACATTCTCTATGTCATACAAACTATCTGGAATGGATCTAGGATCACTGCCAGGTGGGAACAGAAACAGAAACTACTCTACCTGTGAGATTTATAGCAGAAAGGGACATGTGTTCCACTGTTAACAGTCCACACATTAATTAGAACTAAAATCTAGGCTACTCCATGTACTCATTGAAGACAAAGATGTTTAAGCATTTTAACTATAGACGTAAATTGACAAATTCAGAAAGAATTTGAGGGTCAGAGTCTTAAAGAACAAAGAAGAAGAGCAAGAGAGGCATTTGGCTACAAATAGCAAAGGCCATTTTGGAATTAACGAAATCTGATGTACAGAGGTCTTTGGACGGCATGAGAAGTTGTTGCAGAAAAGAGAGTTTTATGATGGGGGTCAGCATTAAATGAAGGAAATTAATGTGAGTAGGGCACAGAAAATCCACTATCTGAAATCCGTCCTGTGGAATTCAGAAAGAGAAAAGAAGAGTTCAATGATACCACTTTCTTACAAATCCTAAATGAAAGGCAGGCATATTTTGTTAAAACCATCCTAATGAGTCCCGAGAATGTCTTGTTCATTGACTATCAAGTAGGTAAATGATCATGATCTCTTCACCCTGTTACACCATCAGGAAAAAGGCCTTTGATGGCATATGACCATTGCCTTCTCTAGAATTCATACATTGTGCAGACTTCCAGAATTTTCCTTCCTAATTCCATCTCTTTCACCTATAACTTTAAAACACATCAGACGGTCATGCCTCAGAGAAATAACTGCTCCCACTGTTGCTAACATCTGCCAGAATCCCCTGGTGAGAAGGTTAACCCCAAAGTGTGTCACCCTAGTTTCACATCTTGTCATCCCACCCACTTGAGGTGTTCCCAGCCCCAAAGGGTAGGTTCCTGCCTGATCCTTGAACATCAGGAAGTCTCTCCTCTCTGCACACTGACTTTGGTCTCTGGGCTTCCCTTATCGCTGATTCTTATTAATGTTGAAATATGAAGCAATCAGAACACGTGGGGTTGTAATTATAAAAATCACTTAATTTCAGACTTCTATTGTCCCTTTAAAATGTATTCTAAGAGAAAGTTTTCTCCATGCTCTTAAATGCAAAACTTTCTGATCATTCCTAGGTAATAGAAAGTCCTACCTCAGAGAGTGAACAGAATCTCACTTCATTAATTAGACTTGTCCAGTCCAGAAAAGATCCAAACTCCCATCTCTTTTTTTCTCATGAAGATAGAATGTTTTTATTTTTTATTTTATTTTTTAGTTTTTATTTAAATTCCAGTTAGCTAACGTACAGTGTGATATTAGTTTCAGGTGGACAATATAGTGATTGAACACTTCCATACAACACCTGGTGCTCATCACAAGTGCCCTCCTTACTCCCATCATCTACTTCACCCATCCCTCACCCACCTCCCCTCTGGTGACCATCAGTGTGTTCTCTCTAGTTAAGAGTCTGTTTTTTGCTTTGCCACTCTCTCTCTTTCCCCCCCTTTGATCATTTGTTTTATTTCTTAAATTCCACTTATGAGTGAAATTATATGGTATTTGTCTTTCTCTGACTGACTTATTTCACTTAGCCTGATACTCTCTAGCTCCATCCACATGGATGCAAATGGTAGGATTTCATTCTTTTTATGACTAATACTCCATTATATATATATGTATATTTAATTAGCTCCAGGCCAGTGTGAGGCCATCCTAAGAATATATATATATCTCACATCTTCTTTATCCATTCATTAGTCGATGGATACTTGGTCTGTTTCTATAATTAGGCTATTGTAGATAATTCTGCTATAAACATCAGGGTGCATGTATCCCTTTGATTCGGTGTTTTTATATTCTTCGGGTAAGTACCTAGCAGTGCAATTGCTGGATCATAGGGTAGATGATCTATTTTTAACTTTTTGAGGACCCTCCATACTGTTTTCCACAGTGGCTGCAGTAGTCCTCATTCCCACCAACAGTGCAAGAGGGTTCCCCTTTCTCCACATCCTCTCCAACACTAAACTCTGATCTCTTACCAGGTAGAAGTCTTTCCTCTTCTAGCAGCTTCTTTCTTTCTCACACACACCTCCTTCACTGCCCCCCACCTTCCAGTGAACTCACCTCTGTTATAAGGCCTCCCAGGCTGAACCATGGCCTCAGATGGGAATGGCGAGAATGGTCATTCTTAGGATGACCTCACACTGGCCTGGAGCTGAGTAAATCTTCCCTTTCTCTCATCGAGGTTTCCCCAGCATCTGCTCCTCCTGACCCTTTCTGTTGGAGTCTCGGCCCCTGTGCAGGCAGTGCCCCTGAGCAGGACTTAGAATGGTTCTGGACACTCTCTCTCTCTCCCGCCTCAGGTCTAAGGGCCGCACTCACACAGTCTGTACTCTGCTAGCGTATGAGTTTTGCAATGAGGCAACTCCTGTCCTAGTCACCAAATCCGTGCCAACTGGATTTTCTGGGTGAAGCTGGACATCCATGTCCAGACTCCAGAATACACAAACTAGCATCTGTGTATGGTGCTGCTTGAAGCTCCTTGCTTGGGGTTTGGGTAGAGAATGTAGCCCCCCTTCCTCCCTAGCAGAAGGGGACATGTGTTCCACTGTTCATCTCGGGGGTGGTGCTGACAGAAGCACCTCCTACGAAGGAATTTCATCACACTGCCTCCTGTCATCTTCACCATCTCGACCCATTTGTACCGTCCCAGGGAGCTTGAAAAGCCCTCTACACGGTTACCCATCAACTGTTTTGGTTTGAAATTTCTTCATGACTGACTAGCACCTCATGTTGGAATGTTTTGCCTCCATTGATTCCAAGGTGGTGCCTCGTGAAGCTTCACTTTAACTCTTTCTATACTTAATGACTACAGTTGGGGAGGGAAGACGAACACTGATTCTTGTAAGGAGCCATGTGCCAAAACAGGCTATGATGTATCTGAATCTTATCTGCTTATAACGAAGGCAAGTGTCTAGGGGTTCATATTGGGCAGAGGGCAGGAGGGAAGCTGTGCCGCTCAATTCCAGGGGCATTGTTCACCTGTGTCCAGCCGCCCCTGACGTTGTGCACGTCTGAGGTGCTGAGTTTACTTTCAGGGGCCTCTTCTGCTTTGAAGGCTTGGCTCATCCTCAACCAGAGAAGCCCATCAGTGACGATATTGGCCCTTCCTAGCTTATTAATTTTGATTAGCACAAAAGATATCCTTCCTCAAAATTTGCTGATCAGGAAATGGAAAAATGAGAACAAAGTCAACGACCCAAGTGAAATCTTCATCCTTAGCCAAGGCCATCAGCAGGCTACTTGTTTTCACAAACTTTCAGTGTCATTTCTCAGGTCATTTTGGAGCCAAACATTAAACTTTTACAAGGTTATCATCATGGGCATCTGAGGAAGAAGAAACCATGAGGGAGAATTTGTTATAGTGGCCTTTCTTTTACATTGGTGCCTCTTACCATAGGGACACCACTTTGGAAGGACCTAGATTTTAAATATATATAACATTGTCATCTTTTTTTATATGCAACTGTGTTTCTAACTTCAAAGGTTCCTAGAAGCTCTGAGAGATCAGGTTACTCTTTGAGGAAGGGATCACACCTTATTTTAGCACCCTGAGCAGCTCCTATGGGGCCCGGCCAATTGGGGGCCGTTCAGTAAAAGTTTACTGGCTGAAGGAAACAAATAAAACATCTTACAAGCTTGAGATTTACCCTATATGTCAATTGATGTTTCATTATTATTTTCACTCTTGCCAACCATTTCATTTATCCTTCATTATACACTTAAACTAAATTACAATAAATTGAATGCTTATACTGCACTAGATGTTGGCACAAAGGCATGAAAGACACATTTCTTGCCTTGGCTCGAAGTCTGATGGTCATGGCTGGTAAATGAAACCAAAGTCACATTAGAGGCATCCCAGGAGGCTGTGGGTGCAAGGGAGGGGCGTGTCATGCAGGGGTCCTACTGTGGAGGCTGTCACTGAGGCTGCAGGTGCTCTGAGAGGGGAGGCCAGCTGGGCCAGCCCTCAGCAGGGACCACAGTTCTCAGAGGCTCCTCTCTCAAGGAAGTGGCCTCACACCTTACAAGTTTATATTCAGAGAAAGTGACAATTTGTGGAAAAGTGTTTTTTGAGGAAGACATATGGCATAAAATTACTTCCCCAAATTTCTTGATAGTAAGGATCACCTGAACACTTGTTAGATACATGGATGACCAGAGATTTCCCTAGAAATTCTGCTTCATCAGATATTGGTTGGGGCCCAGATATTTGTCTTTTGTAAATTTTTTAAGTATATTCCATGAGACTCCCACCATCAGGGAAAGGATAAGACTATCATCGATCATGTTTATGTTGGATGAATTATGGTACTTCTCTGAGTCCATGTTTTCCCACCTTATAGACACTGTTGAGGACTCATTTTACTTGATTCTCTATGACACTAGACATTAACAATCATTTCCTTGTTCTTGAAGAGCTTCTGCTGTCTTCCAAAACAGCGCACTTCCCTGGCCCCTCCCTTCTGCTCATTCATAGGCTCCTTCTCTTACCAACTCCTCTCTTCTCTAGGTTCTTTTTTTTCCTATTTTTTCTATTTTTTCTATTTCTTCTTCTTCTTCTTCTTCTTCTTCTTCTTCTTCTTCTTCTTCTTCTTCTTCTTCTTCTTCTTCTTCTTCTTCCTCTATAGGTTCTAACTGCAGCCCCCTTTTCTGATTCTAGACCTTTTGTGGGTGGTTTCATGAGCTCCTGTTGTTCACTCACCATCTACATACACGAATTGTAAATCTATGTCTTCATCCCATCCGGTCTTTGAACTCCAGGCCGGTATCTTTAAGTGACAGCTGGACATGAGCTCATCCTTGAGTGTCCCAAAAGCACCTTCAGCATCTCTAAAACTGAGCCCCCTACCTCCACATCATTTTCCCTTTTAGATTACTCTACCAGATGCCCAACCCTGCCCCAATCTCTTCTCCTGGAAGTACGGATTTCATCATGCAGCCAAACAGTCTTTCCAGTGCATAAATAGGATCATGTTAATCTCAACTCAAAAACCTTCACAGCTCTCCTGTCCTCACATGCGTGAACTACAGGACCCTCACGATCTGGCCCTGGACCACTTTGCCACTTTCTTTCCTAGGCACCCTAGCCTAGGTGGATTCCAAAGCCCTTGGAAGAGACCCTGATCACACTGCTTTCATGGGGAGCCACTTGCTATTCCAAGGATGTCCATATTCTCCCTTGCCAGAAGGCCTCACACCTGCAATTCCCCTGCCTGACTAACTCCTATTTGTACTGCCAGCCTCAGTTTAGATCAAATGTCCATGGGCAGTCTTCCCTAACCCTGGACTAGCTGATCAGCTCTGTGCCCCCATACAGCTGGCCTTGTCCCAGGCAGACACTCCCTCTACCATGTTGCCATGACTGTCTACACAGTTCTCACTGGCACTACTCCATGTGTTTCTTTAGGCCAGGGATCCACACAGGATATGCTGCCTTGAGCCTGGTTAGGACTTAATAAAATGTATCTTTCTCTAATACTCAAAAGATTAAGAGTTCTATGTAAATTTTATGCTGTTTTTATACTCAATGCCTTAAATACATACTAAAAGGAATAACAAAGAGACTTAATTTCATAGTAGCTTTAATAGGCTTACTGAATTAATTGAGGAGAAAAGAAATGTTTTTTAATATCCTGGTTAACATGACACTGGCTGATGACTAAGGAGGAGTCACTTAGCCAGTCAAAGTATTTTGTTAAAACAGCATTTATTGTGTTTGTGAGTGCTGTAGAGTTCACAGGGCAATATGTCTTTCCTCCTCAATGAATTCTGAAAGACGGTTCTTACTACCCTAATATTTCAGTGGTTCATTCCCAGAGAGGTTCCTTGCCTGGACCGTGACAAGCAGTTAAGTAGAAAAGCAGTGGCTACTAATTACAGAATTAAGTACTGTCCCGGAGTGTCCTCATTTCTTGTTGTGCAGCTTCGTCAGCCCATCATGTGACCATACTTTTTACAGCCCACAGTGCTTAGCCCTGGCAACATGTTGAATTTTATCAACTGAGTGCATGCTGTTAATGTTAATTAATTCATGCTGATAATACTAAATGTTCTTATGACATTATTTTAACAATATCCAGATCTTATTTTAATCATGAGTGTTTTCCACGGATGAATAAGATGACTGTGCTTCTGTATTGTTCCGTGAACTGTTGGCTATGGAGAACCGCTGGAAATGATTGGGCATCTCACCTGATTGATAAGCACACAGCGTCTACAGTGAAGTTGAAGTCACTGTCTCCCCTCTTCACACATGCCCCCCACCCCCACCAAGATCCTGTCTCAGTAGTGGCACTGCCATCCTCTCAGGGCTCTGGCTCCCAAGCCAGAAACCTGGGAGGCATTCCTTACACCCCTCCTTTACCCCAGCTACCACCACCATGAAGCCAACCAGTCAACAGCTCCAGCTAGTTTTACTTCCCATCTCAAATCGGTGACCCCTCCCCGCCACTGCTCCACAGCCCTAGTTGGGCCCTGGTCACATTCTCCTGGCAGTGCCCGTGAGGTCTCCTGACCTCTCACTGAACCCCCATGGATGCACCTCCATTCTTCAGTTATACTTATTTCAACAAAATGAATATCTTTCCTTACGATTTTTGTGGGAAGTCTTGACTCTCTATTTTCTGCACAGAGGGTTCCTAGGCCATAGCACGGTTTCAAAGGGGTCCATAACATGTGGCTCCCAGCTGCATCTGCAGCCTCATTTACTGCTGCCATGCGCCACGTTCAACTCCAGAGTTTCCAGTTGTTTGTGGTCACCGTCCCTTCCACGCTCCGTCATGCTTTCCTGCCTGTACCTCTATATCCTTTACATGGATTGCACTTCCCATCTTCTTGGCCTGGCTAACCTTATCATATTTCAAGGCCCAGCTCAGGCAGTATCTGTTCCAGAAAATGTTCTCGAAAGTCCAGATGGGGCCAAGGACCCCTTCAGGGTCTTCTCACAGGGGCCCGTTCCCATCTATAGTTGAGCTACTGCTACACTATACTGACATCATCTGGTTATGTAGCTTTCTGCCATACAAGACCCCCCCCACACACACACACACTTAGGGCAACACCTTGCACATGCCAGGAACTCAATCAGACTTTGCCAAACTGAATAAATCGAGTTGCCACATTTTGTGGCTGTTGTGCCATGTTATGTATTTTTGTCCCCATTTCTGATTTTATGTTTTCAGGTGTCTCTGTTCAACTATGTATTTTTGATTTCTTGGGCTTTTGCTCTGCCATACTCCAAGCTGCGCCGTCTGGCTTCGAGTGTCTGCACTGTCTGGACGTGTGTGATCATCGTCTGCAAAATGTTGTACCAGCTGCAAACCATTAAGCCTGAGAACTTTTCTGTTAACTGTTCCTTGGTGAGCCTCGAAGACAGGGGACTCTTCTTGACTGGTCTTTAGGGAAGTGACACAGATATTGGGGAACCCACAGCCCCGAACACATTCTGTCTGGGCTTTCAGTCACCTCAGCCATGTTGGATACATCCTGGCCCTAGTTCTCTTCCCCTGCTGAGATCCGCCCCCTAAAGTGGATCTTTCCCTCCCGGCCCCACAGTGTCCCTTTGTGCAAAACTTGAGGAGAAACATCTAACTCTTCCAATCTGGACAACCATTTTTTTAACTCTTTGTTCTCTTCTTTTCAGCCAAATGAAAACCAAACGAACATACCCATCCACCAGTTGAACAAGTCTCAGCTGTACAGCGCTCCTATTGACCCAACAGAATGGGTGGGCCTGAGGAAGTCTTCCCCTCTGCTTGTCTACCTGAGGGTAAGGCCTTCGCCATACTTCATCCGTGCTTCTGCACAGTTAATGCCAGAGAATCTTTTGCTTGAGACTTCTGCTATCAAGGTTTTTATCTGATAAAAACCTTGCCTTTTTTACGTGACAGTTGGAATCACCTTTGAAACAAACGACTAAACATTACCGTCAGTATCGCATTGTACTGAAAAGAAATTGATCGAGTAGTTTAAGATTGATTGAATAAAGTATGACAAATATATTCAGTACAATAGCACATAACCACTAAAAGATTGAGGTAGATTGATAATGTGAGATGTTGAAAGACATCCAAAATATATCAACTTAAAAAAAGGCAAATTTCAGTATACCGTGCATAGTGTGGTCTCTTCTAGATGCAAAGAAAAATATTGAGTAAAATACCCAATTGTCTACAGTGATTATTGCTGAGAAGCAGGTAGAGCATTACGAGAAATGTTTGCTGTCTAAATTGTTTCTCTACAATGTTGAATAAAGGACCTATATTATGTTGAAAGGTAATACAATTTTTTTCTTCAAGCTTTTATTTAAATTCCAGCTAGTTATCATTAGAGGTAATACAATTTTTAACAACCTGTCTTTGAAAAGAAACTTTGCAAATAGTCAAAACCAACATAACGAAAGCAGTATGCTTCGGACTGCTCCCGTTTCACTTTGAGGGATACTCCAAGTAGTCTTCACACCACGTCGACAGAAGCACTCAGGAATGAAGCATTTATACTCAACACCTAGAATTTCTAAAAGTATCAAGTGTCCCATTTTTTGTGGTAGCTTTCTCACTTTTTTTTCTCTCATGCAACAGACATCATTTGCAGCAATATAAATGCTTCCCACCATCAAGAACTGTGATAGGGATAAAGCAAACTGATATTTGAAAAGAGCAATCAGAATAGTGTTGGGCACATGAGGTGCCATCCACATTAACTATTTTCATCATCATTATGATTATGTTATGGTCAGCAGCATGCTTGTCAGTCTGCGGCTCTCTCTAGCCAGATTTCCGAGCTGTTGAAAGATTTCCCCTGCAGCTTCATCTGTTTCCCAGATGGCCCTGTACCATTTTGCACTCTGAGCTGCAAACAAGTTTGGACCGCCCTCCCGAGGCAACTGGTCACTGCATCTTCCTATGGCTAGTGTACTTTTCCAGAAACAGGAATGAGCATCACCGGCCTTCTGTCTAGGGATTCTAGGTCCTAGCATCCCGGAGACTACCCTGACTGACACAATGCATGTAGCCCCACCTTATTACTATGCCACAGGGAAAATGAACATTGAACTCAAGACTTCTATAGAGGTGGGATTTTATAAAGCATTGTTCTTTTAGACACCAAGAATGCGAAAAAAAGGATTGAGTATGGAGGTTGCTTAAAGTGACCAAGCTAAAGCATTTGGCTTCACACAAACGTGTTTTCTTCCTTTGTAGAATAATCTCCTGATGTTGGCCATCCTGGCCTTTGAGGTTACAGTTTACCGCCATCAGGAATACTATCGAGGTCGAAACAACCTCACGGCCCCCGTGTCTAAAACCATCTTTCACGACATTACAAGACTCCATCTAGATGATGGACTTATTAATTGTGCCAAATATTTCATAAATTACTTCTTCTACAAGTTTGGTCTGGAGGTGAGTTTCCTTGCTGACGTGGGTTTGTTTTTGTTTTTGTTTTTTTCTTTTTTCTGTGAAAATCCCAATTGCTGTTTTTGGCCAGCTGGCCCCTAGAGCTTACTTGTACATCTCCGTGCTCTGATGACTGTCTCCTCAAGATCACTGGGAGGACATTCTACTGAAGGGTTCACCTGGCCTGGTTGAAAGTCGTCTAAGACCAAGGCCAGTGCTCCACAGCGCACTGCAGCAGTGAACTTGGCCTCTCTGGATCTCTGTAGCCTTGCCCATGCATAGATAACACTTTGTCATTTTCACTGGCTTCTTTAATGTATTACAAATCTTCTTTGTGTTTTGTGCATTCTGAGAGTTTAACTTTTGCCAGAATGAACTGGTTTGATCTGAAATGGTTGTGGTAGTGCCTGCCTCTTACTAGAACGAATTTGGAAAAGTGATGCTTCATGAAGAGCTCATTGCTGTATTCTCTTCACAGTTTGAAGTCGTTCTTATTCACAGTGATGTAGTCAGTTTATACATGATTTCAGTCTTCATGCTATAAGACATGTGTGAAAACATGTAGACAGACCCCCCCTTGGGAATGCCAGTCTCTGAGCCACCTGCCCGGGGCTGACAGGTGACACCACTCCCCTTCCCTGTAAACCCGATTTTTTTTTTTTGCCTCTTTTCATCCTTACACAGACCTGTTTCCTAATGTCAGTTAACGTAATTGGTCAGCGAATGGATTTCTATGCCATGATTCACGCGTGCTGGCTGATCGCTGTCTTGTATCGGCGCAGAAGAAAGGCCATTGCGGAGATCTGGCCCAAGTACTGCTGCTTCCTGGCGTGCATCATCACCTTCCAGTACTTCATCTGCATCGGCATCCCTGCGGCTCCTTGCAGAGGTGCGTGGGCCCTGCTGGGAGCCGGCTGCTCTTGTAATCAGCCCTTGTGTCGTGCACAGTTGCGACAAGGGTGGGGAAGAAGCGTACTGATTTTGCTCTTTACCACTTCCGTCCTGCAGATTACCCATGGAGATTCAAGGGTGCTAGCTTCAATGACAACATCATAAAGTGGCTGTACTTCCCAGACTTCATTGTGCGTCCCAACCCCGTGTTTCTTGTCTGTAAGTGTTGGAGCCGCAGGGCCACAGAGCATGGGGGTTTGGATTTCTCTTTGCTGATCTTTCTTTGTGTGCTGTGCATTCGTGCCTCTGCTTCCTCCAACGCACTTGGTGGTCATGTAAAAGCTTGTCTTGATGCATTAATATCACAAGTCCTTAATGGCTTCTACTGGCCCTATTCCATTGCAAAATTAATAAATAAACATTGGAAATACCATCTCCACTTCCATAATTTTACCTCCCAACACACACACACACACACACACACACACACACACACACCCCTCTACTCATCCATCTTCTAGAAGGTAGACTGCAGAGGGAGGCCCTGTTTTGTGCAAAGTGGTTCTTTCATGCTGCCACCAGACAGACCAAAGCTAACGCCAAGACCGTGGAAGCTAGGAAGATGCTCCCCAAACTGCAGATGCTCTAACTCCAGGCTGTAGCCCCTGACCCTTCCAAGGGCAGGCTGATGATCCCAGGGTCGAAGCAGCCCCACCTAGGATGAGAAAGTCACCTCCAGAGGGACATGCTGCCTCCACACCCTCAGGTTTGATGTATGGGAGGCAGCCTGCCCATAACTGGCCATGATCTTCCCCTGCGCTCCCCTCCCTCATTGCCCTGTCCACTTGGGAAGCATGCAGTTACAAATACAATGGGGGATGGAGAGGCTGAAGAAAACTGCAAGTGTCTGCCTCTGCCACAAGTAAAAAGATCAAGATGGAGAAGTATATTCAACTGGCTTCCTCAAAATTTTGGTGGGAGGTAAATGCAAATAAATATGATCCCATAAGAAAAGTCATAAGACTAGGGATTATCACCTGATACTTGCACTCACCAACACACAGATAAAATCTAGACTCTCCAGTGTCTGTGCCCCCTTCATTCATCTTCCGTGGTGGGCAAGGTGGGACTTGGCCCCTAGATTGGAAACTAGGGAGAACTGTACATTGGGAACTTTGGGAACGCGACTCACTCAGGAGCTGGGGAGCGGCTCATCTCTTGTGGGGACTGTTTCCTGCATCTTGGAAACCTGGATAAGGAGAAGGTGACTCAGCGATCTCTCTGTCCTGCCAGATGACTTCATGCTGCTCCTGTGTGCCTCCTTGCAAAGGCAGATCTTTGAGGATGAAAACAAGGCTGCAGTACGGATCATGGCCGGGGACAACGTGGAGATCTGCATGAACCTTGACGCGGCCTCCTTCAGCCAGCATAACCCCGTGCCTGATTTCATCCACTGCAGGTGAGGGTGGCTGAGCGGGTCCAAAGCCACTTTGCACATGCGTGTCACTTGGAGGATGTAGCTCCACTTCCGGTTCTCTCTCCACCACTCTTGGGAAATTGGGCAGCCAACGGTACACGCCGGGCTCATAAATGCAGACAGAGGGCTTGGCGGTCCAGAGGCTGAGTCTCTGAATTTCAGCTTTGCTTCTGCTTTTCTCAGCATGAACCACACATTTCCCCTCTGTTTCCCTCCACGTCTCCCCACACAAACTGCCTAGGGCCCGTGATACTGCCTCCTGGTGCTCCAGCAGAGACCCCTCCTCTGACTACTGTCCCTCGTCTTTACCTTCTGTTCCCCCTCCTCTTCATATGCTGTCCTTCCTGATTCCCATTCCTCACCCTCTTGCCCTTCCCCGTCCTCCTGGTCCTCCATATTCCGTGGGCACCATGGCGGGCTGGCAGCCACAGTCTGTCCCGTGCTGGCGCTCCCCTGTGTGCTATTCCCTCAGGCACGTGGGTTCCCCTTGTAACACCTTTCTCTGTCCTCCACTGTCCTCCACAGTCTGGTGGGAGCTGAGCTCGGCAGCCTGATTGTCCCCTCAGCAGAGTTTGCATTTAAACCTGACTAAATTTCTCACTCTGCATTCCTTCTGTGTTCTCTGGGTTCCCAAGTCCCAGTGCTTTTGCTCACCTGCCGCCCGGTCATGGCGGGCACCCGCTGCCTCCCCAGTCGGCAGTCATAGTACAGCTCTGGCCCTGCAGTCAGGGTCAGACGGGCTGGTGGGCTTTTCTGTGCCTCCTCACCAGCCCTGCACCTGCAGACTCCCTGATCCTCACTAGTTAGCATCCACACTCTGGGTCAGCTGTCGCACCCAGGAGAGGCTGCGCATCAGTGCGCAGCAAGGAGATCAGTCTGGGGCCAGCCAGTGTGTCTCTCCTCACCTGAGATTTGCTCCCCGTTTCTGAGTCCCAGAGTATCTTGTTTGCATGGGACTGTTATTTGAAGAACCCATCCCACCCCGGTCTGAGATACAGACAACTTAGGGCAAAGTTCACATCTAACTTCCTTTTGTGTGCGTGCCCTTCCCCCATCCTTGCCGGTGCTTGTTGGTCTACAATACACATGGTCATGTTAATAGTGGCAGTTATTGGGCACTTGCTGTGTGCCACGATCCGGTCCAAGTGCTTTACGTCGAGGAAGCCATCTTATCCTAATGACCACCTATGAGAGATTATCATTGCCATTTTGTAGGTTAGGAAGCTGAGCAAGGATTTGAACCCAATCGACCTAGCTCCAAAACCTGGGTGCTGAGGCCCTTCTGTGCCTCTCAGTGGCCTAAGAGCTCAGCATGTACTGAACAAACCAATAAGTGAATTTGCTTTAAAATGATAAGCTAGGTGGGGCACCTGGGTGGCTCAGCCATTTAAGCACCTGCCTTTTGCTCAGGTCATAATCCCGGCGGAGTCCAGGATCTAGCCCCATGACAGTCTCCCTCCTCAACAGGGAGTCTGCTTCTCCCTCCCTCCCTGCCCCTCCCCCTGCTTCTTCTCTCTCTCTCTCTTTCCCAAATAAATAATAAAATATTTAAAAAATAAAAAATTATAATAAAATGATAAACTAGGGTGTCTGGGTGGCTCAGTTGGTTAAATATCTGCATTTGGCTCAGGCCCTGATCTCAGGGTCCTGGGATCAATCCCTGCATCAGGTTCCGCACTCAGTGGGGAATCTGCTTCTCTCTCTGCCTCTGCCCTTCCCCCCTGATCTTCTCCCTCTCTGTCTGTCAAATATATAAAATCTTTAAAAAATAATAAAAATTAAAATTAAAACAATAAATAAAATGATAAGCTATGTAGACCTAAAGATTCCTTTTAGGGTTAATGTACTACACTAAACACTAATACGAGGTAGGACTTCCACTTTTTACCTCTTCTCTGTGATACTAAGAGAAAATATCAGTGCAACTGATCTTTTTCCCTGTCATAAAGGGAGAAACTAAGCTTTTTTTTCCTTTGAGATTTTATTTATTTATTTGAGAGAGAAAGAGAGAGAGCACGAGCAGCAGGAGGGGCAGAGAGAGAAAGACTCCCTGCTGAGCAGAGAGCCCCATTCAGGACTCTATCCCTGGACGCTGATATCAGTACCTGAGCTGAAGGCAGACGTTCAACCGACTGAGCCCCCAGGCACCCAAAAAGTTTTTATCTGAAGGCAAACCAGTAAATTCCACAAGAAATCGTTAACAGCACGTGTTTACGTTTTGTCATGAATCAGACATGTTTGAACGATTCACAACAAGAAACCTAGAACAAAATGAAATATTTTATCATATCAGGTTGACAAGTTAGAGAAAGGTAAGTATTCAACCCTACAGTGTACTTAACAAAAAACCTAAAATGTCAACTCAAAAACTTGGGTGCACCACTAATTTTTAGAGTGGTATCTTTGAAAAATTGAATTATTTCAAGCTTTTAGTTCGGTTTCTCAGTGAGGACTCCCAGAAAAGTGGGCGTCAGACACCACAATGGGGCGCGGGAAGCTGGCAACCGCTTTGCTGTGGGAGGCCAGTGGTATCCCCCGCGCCCTCTCTGCGGGTACGCGCTCCTCAGCAGCTCTTCACCTCACTACGCATCACCAGGGCTCGTTCGTCTGCTCCGGGGTCCCTGAGGCTCCTCTTCAGAGCGCATTGACTGGTGTTTTCCGTGTGACCTTCAAGCTTGGTCTTGTGATTTCTGAGCCTGAAGCAGGTTAAGTGCTAAGGAACGGAGGCTGGGGCACCTGGAGTGGAAATGAACAACACTGGGCCAGGAAGGGAAATCCACAGAAAGCACATGTTACACTAACACACACGTTTCTGTGCACACACACTCACACTCAAAATGCCCATAGGCCGAGTCTGCTGACTCCAAAGTGTGCCCGTGTACACACACACACACACACACACACACACACACACCTCAGAGGGCCCTGTGGGCATTCCAATATTACGTCTCACATGAATCACTGATTTTACCAGCGATGCTCCTGGAATGCTGAAAAATACCGACATTTTATTCATTCTCCTTTGGCTATGACATCAAAGAAGGGTGAAATATATTTGAGAGGGAAATTTCATGAAAGCATTTTAAAGGATCGAGTATTTTACACCCAAAAGAGTAAAGTTCAAAAAAGTGTGCTTATCTGACAATGTACCTTTTAGGAACGGCTTTCTCTAATGAGACTGGTGAGTATAGTGCCTATTTTATCAAAATACTGTTTATTAACTCTTAGAAAATAACAAATCATTAGTCAAATAACTGACCCACCATCGGTTCTGCTATGCTTCTCCCTTACCTGGGAGGAGAAACAACCAAAACAAAACCTCCAAGATAAAGAAGCTCTAATTAAGCAAATACAGATGGGTCTTGGCCTGTAGGTACCCCCCTGCCTCGGCTGTCAGTGACCCATGCTCAGAAGCTCCCAGAAGCTGCCACTTTTTGCACAGTGACTGTCTTCAAGGCTGCCTCACCTCTCATCATGGTCACAGGGAGAAATCACTCCCCAAAAAGGCATCTTGACTCCAACCTAGGGCCATCCAGAGACAAGAGTGTTGAACTGAGTCTCCAAGCCTCACCGTGGCTGTGTGTGCTCTGTGAGAATGACTTCTCATCAGCAAGGAGGGTTTTCCACCTCCAGGAAGACCTTCGATGCAACACAGATTTGTTTTATCTATTAATTTCTAGTTCACTGAAGAGAATCCAGTCTTACCTGTTCTCTCGCTTCAGGAGGCATCCGTATCTCAGACTTTCCCCCGCCATACAATTATTCATGCCTCCTCTGGGAAGACAGGGAGGAATTCAGAGTACTCTAGTCGTAGGCAGAAGATGTTGCTGTGGGGGGGAAATTTGGCCCAAATAAGATACTGATAAGTGTTTTCACAACTTACTTATTCATCTCTTACTAACTGGGTGAGGATTTCCTATAGACAAGG
This sequence comes from Ursus maritimus, assembly GCF_017311325.1. Classification (NCBI taxonomy): domain Eukaryota; kingdom Metazoa; phylum Chordata; class Mammalia; order Carnivora; family Ursidae; genus Ursus; species Ursus maritimus. The sequence continues at coordinate 57,691,955 of NW_024424230.1, read as the reverse complement.
CAGCGTTAAATGAAAGATGGGTACAGAGTTCGAAACATGACTTGCAAAGTGCTTCCATATTGAGTCAGGTGGATGGTACGAACTCTTGCCCTCATCACAGTAGACTCTCCTGCCTTAATTTTTTGTTCGTTTGCTTCTGTGTGTTGCCATCCTTTGATGGGTCGGTTTTGCTTTCCAGATCGTACTTAGACATGTCCAAAGTGATCATCTTCAGCTACCTCTTCTGGTTTGTGCTCACAATCATCTTCATCACGGGGACAACCAGGATCAGCATCTTTTGCATGGGTTACTTGGTGGCCTGCTTCTATTTCCTGCTCTTTGGGGGTGATCTGCTGCTGAAACCCATCAAGAGCATCCTGCGCTACTGGGACTGGCTGATTGCATACAACGTTTTTGTGATTACGATGAAAAACATACTGTCAGTAAGTGCCTCTCGCTGTATAACACATTTGTGGTTTTAGCACAAAAGTAAACAGTCCATTCAGTGGTTATTAAAAGCCCAATTGCCCGTCGCACTCCTCTCCTAAAAGCCCCAAATAAGGTGACGCAAAATCAGAATTCAAAGAAGCATTTATCACTCTTGTTTTGCCACATTAAGCAGAATCCTGTTTGCTCACTTCCACCATCTCAAGGTCACATGACAGGAGGATAGGGGTTTGTAGGACTACATTCTAAAATGCATTTTTAAGTTAAAAATCCCAATTCTTCTGAGGGATCATTCATCACCATTCACACTTTGTGCTGCAAAGTGGCCCTTTCAGGAGCTGAATTACTCATTGGATCTCTTCAAAACTGATACCGTGTTGGCTTACGTAGAAGGAATTACGGAAGTATAAAATAAAATGAGCACAGTTCTCTGAGCTAAGGCAGTAGAGGGTGGGGGCAAACCCGTGTCCTTCCTCTACAAAGTTTAGCTGCTCTGCTATTAAGTATCCAGATCCCGGAGCACCACTCTCCCCCCTGACCGAGCAGGTAACTCACACAGCCCACTAGTCATCCCAGGATCGCATAAAATCTTTTGGGCCACAGGGACACCTTCTAAGTTATTTACTGTTTCAGGAACTTAAACAACAAGCTTTCCCGAGGTGAAGGAGTTAAGACATCTCTAGCTGGCCCTAAGTCAAAGTTAGTCCTTGCACCTGCTGCTCCCAAGTGCTGATAGTGCATTAGAGGAGCCTCGAGGTAACAGTCCTGCTTCCCACCTTCCTGGTTACTGAAAGATGAGCTCACCAGGCAAGTCTACTTGGCAGGCATTTATTTCTTTTTTCTTTTGGCACGTGTATTGCTGCGTTTAGAGGTCTTAGAAAGCCAAGACTATGTCTCCATGAATATGTATTTGAGTCATCTATTTTTTCTAAGACCTTTGAAATTTTGTCTAAGATCAGTTGATAGTAAAAGTGACTCTTATACAGCAATTTTACCCCACCAATATTTACTTACATTTGGGGTAATACTGAAAGTTCTTGGACAGAGAGCACAACAGAACACCATTTCATTCGATGGTCAGTCTGATGGTGAGGAATCTGTTGCCAGAGGTTGATTTCTACAACCAGTCCTACAAATGTAAGGCTACAAAGTACATTTGTTCATTCATTGATTCATTCATTCTGTAAACCCAAATTGCAGACTTGCTAGGCACTATTTTTGTCTTGAGGAACTAGATATAGTATTCCTTTCAAGTTTTATCCTAAGGAACTCACATTCTTAAAGGGAAGACAAGCCTACTTATTAATAATTATAATATGGTCTGTGAATGCTAATTATCACAACATTATAGGAAGCCAAAACAAAAAAAGGAGTTCCTCATACCTTGCCTGAATGAACTGTGAGCAGTCTTCCTGGAGGCAATGCTATTTGAACCGATCAGAGACTTGAAAACCAGATTCAAGGGTGTCCAGAGATAAAGGGAACGGGACACTCCCAACGTAGAGAACCCAAACACAAGCATGGCCATGTTGGGCAGAGATAGTCATGTGAAGAGCATGTTCCAATGGGTGCAGGAACTCAAGCTGAGCAACAGTCAGCTTGGGGAACAAATTCTAAGTGTATTCTCCTACCTCACATGTTCCCAGGAAATACACACAGTTCAGCCATCGCCTTTATGTATTGGCTTGCAATGGTTGTCTATTTATTTAAACTTCTTCCCCCTCAGCATGTGAACTTAACATAAATCATTGCTATGAGAGAGACAATGACATGCCAACCAACAAAGAATATTCCTTTGCCCAGAGAATTGGCCACAAAATGTTCAAAATGCATGCTCTTTTCCTATTCTAAGAACTATGCCATGCAGCTGATGTTTGTGATGATCTCCTAGCAAACAGCATAGGTTTAATTTGTCCAATCTTGTGAGAAAATAACTGTACCAAAATCAAAGTCCTGGGAGTCATCGTTCACCCATTTGATATCAGAGTTTGGCTTGTTCCTACAGGAGTCCAAGATTTTCTCTATGAAAAGACAGGCACTTCTAAGTGCTGAAACCATCACACTAAAGACTCTTGCTTTACTCATCGGGTTTATTTTCCTCCAGGAAATTATGGTGCTTCTAGAGCATCAAATGCGTTACCCCATGGTGACTGAGCTTTTAGGTTCTACAGGTATGTCCTGGCATCATTGGCGTGGAGACTTTGTGAATTCTTATACAGACTAGGATCACAAAGCATCAACCTCTTTTTCTGGGCGCAGAGTTTCACAATTTGCCACTCCCATTTGTTTTTCAGATAGGAGCATGTGGATATATTGAAAAATTGGTTCAAAATAGTTGCTGGTTGATCCAAGCTTTCAGCCTGGCCTGCACTGTCAAAGGCTATAAAATGCGTAAGTATGCAAAGCAAATTTGGAAGTGGAAGGACAGAGAAAGAAGGATAGTTGTATTGTTCTAATTTTAAAATTGGGCCAAAGCACATAAAAGAGAAAACAGTGACAGTCACTTTGACCTCTAGATGGCAGCTATAGGACTGTAGATCGTTATTAATCTATTGTCCATAACACAAAGTGCTCCTACTCCAGACATCTTTGATCATCCTCCGGAAACTTCTCAGACTCTGGCAGGTCTGGGGACTATGTGTGGCTCATTATAACTCCCCAAACTTCTTGGAGTTACATTAGGTAGGGTTACAGAAGGCCACAGGCCGGTGGTGGTTGCTGCTAGAATCTTGGGTTGTCAGAGTACCTGTGGATTCTAGGTCCTTCTCTCCTCAGGAAGCTCGGGGAGCTTCAGACTCAGGAAAACAACTGGGAGGACCTTCAGGGTCTCTACGGTTCCAGAGTTTCCATTTCCGTCCCTCTGCCTCTTACACCACAACACAGGACAATACCATGCTTGGTCCTCTTTGGCGACCAGAATGGGGACAACTTGACCATGGCGCTCTCCCCACTGTGGCTTCCAATTCAGGCTACACTTTGCCATGATGAAGAGTAACTGGGAATTTGTTCTGATTTAGGATAAGTTGTCTGTTGATACATCTTTTTCTAATAGACTGTACTGTAGTAACTGCTCTTTTGGTTATCCCGGATCACCATTCCTAGAAGAGGTGGTTTTTGTTTTTTGTTTGCTTGTTTGTATTGGAGCATTGTCCCTGGCATCGGGACATACAGACATAATTTCTCCATGGTTCAGGGAGAAAGAGATCTCTGTCCCCCTAAGAGACAGAAGCACCCAGGAGCCAACCCTGGCGAAGAGATCCTCCTGTGCCTCAAGAGGTCACTTGTGGTCAGTCTTATGAATCAATGTTGATATTGGATTTGAAATGTGTATCTTTGCTTGTAAATAAACACATGCATAAGTGAGTCCATGCATCAGAATGTTGCTCTTATGACTGTGGGATTCCCCAAGCCTGATCATGACACAGATATTATAAAATAACAATGAAAATGGATGTTAATTTAAATGTTTTCCTACTTTTTTGCCGCAGCTGATGATGATTCCTCATGTAAACTACCCAGTGGTGAAGCAGGAATTATTTGGGACAGCATATGTTTTGCCTTCCTTCTGCTGCAGAGAAGAGTTTTCATGAGTTACTATTTCCTACATGTTGTGGCTGATATAAAAGCTTCACAGATCCTGGCTTCGAGGTAGGTCAGGCCATGGAATTAAGTGGCTTCTCTTAAAACATCTGTCTGAAGTAATATTGCACTGTGCTGTTGCCTAAGCTTGCTTGTAGAACCCATAAGAAATTAAGAAATTCCTTCTAGGAAAACCAGTCCAAGAAGGGTTTAGCACAAGGCCTTTATTTTTTTTTTTGAATTTTTTTAAATTTTTATTTTGTTATATTAGTCACCATACAGTACATCTCCAGTTTTTGATGCAATGTTCCATGATTCATTTTTTGCATATAACACCCAGTGCACCATGCAATATGTGCCCTCCTTAATAACCATCACCGGCCTATCCCAATCCCCCACCCCTCTCCCCTCTGAAGCCCTCAGTTTGTTTCCCAGAGTCCAGTCTCTCATGGTTCATTCCCCCTTCTGTTTACCCCCCCTTCATTCTTCCCTTCCTTCTTCTACCGATCTTCCTATTTCTTATATTCCATAAATGACTGAAACCATATGATAATTGTCTTTCTCTGCTTGACTTATTTCACTTAGCATAATCTCCTCCAGTCCCATCCATGTTGCTTCAAATGTTGGGTAATTGTTCTTTCTGATAGCTGAGTAATATTCCATTCTATATATGGACCACATCTTCTTAATCCAGTCATCTGTTGAAGGGCATCTCGGCTCCTTCCACAATTTAGCTATTGTGGACGATGCTGCTATGCACATTGGGGTGCATATGGCCCTTCTCTTCACTATGTCTGTATCTTTGGGGTAAATACCTATCGTGCAATTGCTGGGTCATAGGGTAGCTCTATTTTTAACTTTTTGAGGGACCTCCACACTGTTTTCCAGAGTGGCTGTACCAAATTGCATTCCCACCAACAGTGTAAGAGGGATCCCCTTTCTCCACATCCTCTCCAACATTTGTTGTTTCTTGCCTTGTCAATTTTTGCCATTCTAACTGGTGTAAGGTGGTATCTCAAGGTGGTTTTGATTTGAATTTCCCTGATGGCTAATGATTTTGAACATTTTTTTCATGTGCCTGTTAGCCATTTGTGTCTTCATTGGAAAAGTGTCTGTTCATATCTTCTGCCCATTTTTTTATTTGATTATTTGTTTCTCGTGTATTGAGTTTGAGAAATTCTTTGTAGATCTCGGATACCAGTCTTTTATCTGTAGTGTCATTTGCAAATATCTTCTCCCATTCCGTGGGCTGCCTCTCAGTTTTTTTGACTGTTTCCTTGGCTGTGCAGAAGCTTTTTATCTTGATGAAGTCCCACAAGTTCATTTTTTCTTCTGTTTCTCTTGCCTTTGGAGATGTGTCATGAAAGAAGTTGCTGTGGCCGATGTCGTAGAGGTTGCTGCCTATGTTCTTCTCTAGGATTTTGATGGATCCCTGTCTCACATCGAGGTCTTTCATCCATTTGGAGTTTATCTTTGTGTATGGTGTGAGAGAGTGGTCAAGTTTCATTCTTTTGCATATAGCTGTCTAATTTTCCTACCACCATTTATTGAACAGACTGTCTTTTTTCTACCGGATTTTTTTTTCTGCTTTGTCAAAGATTAGTTGCCCATAGAGCCGAGGGTCCATTTCTGGGGGTCTCTATTCTGTTCCATTGGTCTATGTGTCCCTAACAGTAATTTTATTTACTCATAGAGCAGCTGGTATTTGTGCTGATAAATGTGCCTTTTTCCTTCTCCTGAGCATTTGGTCCTTAGACATTCAGGACATAATAGTAAGCCAGTATCTTTTCTTCGGAGTTGTCATAATTATTTAGAAAACAGATTACTCATGCTATAGAAACCAATGGCTTTGGTTTAGAGCACAGCTCATGCTTGCAAAAGAAAAGCTATGTCTTAATAATATACAGAATTTCCAAAGAATAAACATTGATTCATTCATTGATATGTTCACTGCCTACTGTGTTACAAGGAGGTGGCTGCTTGGTCCTGCCCTCACAGAGCTGGTGGGGAGGGGGACATGGCAGTAAGCAATCACAGTGCTGTGTGACTAGTGTGATGATAGGGGACATTCAGGAAGCTGCAGGAATTACATCAGGGGTACATAATCACCTGCAAGGGCCAGGAACTGAGGCAGCCTTCCATTCTAAGCTGCAGCCTAAGGGAAGATCAGGAGTTAGAGGAGGGAGGCAGGGGACACAGTCCAAGTGAAGTTACCAGGGGAAGTTTTAATGAAGAAACCCTGAGAAGCTCAGTGTGGCCAGAACACAGAAATTTAAAGGTGAAGGTAGTGAGTGATGACAAATTAGTTGGAGAGATAGGGAGAGGTCCGATTATCAGGGGTCTTATGCACCATGTTTATGACTTTAGAAGTAATCCCATGGATAAGAAGAAGCAAGGGAGTGATGTGGCTATAGATGAGTTTCAGAAACCCACCCTGCCTGTGCTATGGAGGACACAGGACCAGTTAGGTGGCTGCTCTGATGATCCAGGACAGAGACAGTGGCTCAGACCAAGATGGGATAAACCAGGAAGATGTTTAAGAGTCAAACTGGCACAACTGGAAAGTTGATTGGAAGGAAGGGAGGTGGGGGTGGAAAGGAAAGGAGGGTAGAGGATGATGTGGTTGGGATTCTGGTTAAAGCCAAAGATGGTGCCAATCCCAAATGTAAAGAAGCCGAGAAGCTCTGGGCTGGGAGAACACTGACCACAACCAGGGAGTTGTAGAGCTCATGGGCTTGTGAAACTAAACTCATCATGAGTCCAGTGGACAGCTGGGAGGATAGATCCGCAGGTGGAAATAGACTTGAGTGTCATCATGACACAGATAGATGTAGAGCAGGTGAGTGGTTGGAGAGCATGAGAATGAGAAGTGGACCCAGGGTAGCATCCACTTTTAATAGATGGGCAGAGAAGACCAGGAACTCTGAGCCAGAAAAGAAGAAGGAAAGCTAGAAGAGCATGGTGCTTTAGGAGTCTGAGGAAGGTTGCTAGAAGTTCAGCAGACAGGATATACAAACACAAGACTGAAAACTGAGCATTAAAGGTAGTGACCTCAACACGTGGGGATCAGAACCCAATACCAGGGAGCTGAGGTTGAAGGGAAAGGCTTGGGGACAGTGGCTGTGAGATATTCATGCAGGGACAGTGATGGAGGCTATACATAGAAAACTGTGCAGTGGGCATGTTTTTTTTTTTCTAAGATTAGCAAGATGTGGGCCTGTTTGCATACTTCGGAGGAGGATTGGGTGGCAGTGGGAAGGCTGAGAATGCAGAAAGAGAGGAAGAAAAGACAGGATGGAGCCCCTCAGGCTGCAAGGGGTGGGAAGTGACCAAAGCTTAGGCAGGCTGCAGGTGAGGATGTCACCTCCCCCACTCTCACTGCAGGAAACAGTGTCCACGGGATGGGCAGGAGTAAACTGTTGCCTCATGACTTACGTTCTTTCCAGGAAGTGGGAGACTAGGTTATTTACTAGGAATGAAAAGCCTTTGACAGAATTCCAGATTTGAGAAAACTGTAAGGAGTTTTAAATAGCCACTACAGAGAAGACTTTCCAGGGCCTATGAGGGGTCAGCAGATAATGTGCCCCATGACACCTTTTCTGCACCTCTGACAACAGCCCAGCACAGGGTGGGCACGCCATTGGTTTCCTACCCACTTGGGATTTACCAAGCGGATATGACCAGATGTCAATGGACCAGAATTGAAGATATGAAAAGAGGTTGATGAAATATGACAAAGTGGGTCACGGGGACTCTACAGTTGGCTTGAAAGGTGAGAACAAACAGAAGGGAAGTGAAGGATAGGAAGAGAGAAGCAAAGAGGCAGGAATCTGAACATCCCAGGGAAGGAGCTTGAACTCTAACTTCGCATTTTTCCTTATGGAAGCCCAGCCCACTCCATACCTTTTCTGCTCGTTGAGTAGAAAACTAATCTGAACTCACTCCTCCTTGCCAATGGTCCCTCATGGAACAACTGTAATAAGGTCCGGTGAGCAATGCTTTGCTGAGATGTAAGGTTCTGTGAGACATGTTTGAAGGGGTGCATTCTTTTCAATGTCTTAGAAAACACAAACCATTTTTTGTTTGTTTGTTTGTTTGTTTGCTTGTTTGTTTGTTTGTTTTACTGACCTCCTGTGGTTGTGAGGAGCCCACTCCCTCCCAGGAGAGGCTGTGCCCTGTTCATCCACTGGAAAGGGGCTCCTACACAGGCTCTTGGGACTCCCACTACCAGCCAGGAGACTCTATCTGGTCAATGGCCCAAAAAGAAATGTTTTCTAACCCTTGGTAATCATTTTCAGGTGAAGGTAAATAACAAGGATAGAAATATTAATTTGTTCTCTACTTCCTATTTTTCTCTAGGGGTGCTGAACTTTTCCAGGCAACAATTGTAAAGGCTGTAAAGGCAAGAATTGAGGAAGAGAAAAAGTCAATGGATCAGCTCAAGAGGCAGTAAGGAAGTTTGATTTTTACTCTCCTTCTCCTTTCTTTGTAATTGTGGTTTGTCTGATCCTGTTCAGCTGGCTCTCACCTCCCAGGGAGCCTCAGTAGCTCCGAAAAACCCACTTGTGTTAAGGAGTTTCTGGGTATGTGCTCAGTATCAGGGCGGTGGCTTATGCTCACTGGACTGAAAATGGAAGTAGTTGAACAGAAAGAGAGCTGCAGTGTGGTGGAAAGCGAGCCATGTTGGACCAGATCAGTGTCAAGTCTTGGCTCAGCTGCTTACTCTTGGAACCGTGAGCAAGTCTTTCAGAGTCTCTGAATTTCAGCCCTCTGTTTTAAATTAGGGCTCACGGTTCTACCTGGGTTTTTATAAAGATTAAATGAGTTAATGAATGAGACAGGGTCTTTCCCAGTCCCATTCAGTTCGAGTAAATGTTCATTCTATCTGTGGATTAAGGGAATAAATACAGTCCTAGCTTTGGAAGGATCTCTAAAGATATTATAACAGTCTCCCTGGGAAGAAACTGATGAGTCATGACATTAGATGACTTAAAATCCACAACAGGCTAGAGGCAGTACTAGAAATACAACCCCCTGTTTCCCTGTATTCAGTTCAAGATCTTTTTTTCTACCACCATATTCTGGATAAATCAAGTAATGGACTGACTTTACTAGGAGATTTGAGAAATTCTTTTTTTCAAATTAGTTAATTTTTAAAATAGCTCTTAAAACAAATTTCCTTGGAGTGAAATTTTTAGCAGCAAATGTAACTTCTGAGGATTGGTACTACTTCATTGAGGGGCTGGATTTAAGAGTGAATGGCCACAGAATTCAAAACCTAGCTACTTTCTCCAGGAAAGCAGAGACTCCATCACCCCACCAGGAAAATCCCCCAAGTTTGCTAAGACTCGTTCATTCCATTCTGACCTCATTTCCCAGCTCTTTTCCCAATTCAAAAATGTTTGATCACATAAATTATACCATCCCATGGCATAGTTATATCCATAATCAAAGATATAAGGTATATGAACTGTTATATAAGCAGTTATCGTGTAACTGTTGCCATTGTTGTTTCTTTTTTTTAAATATTTTTTATTATATTATGTTAGTCACCATACAGTACATCCCTGGTTTTTGATGTAAAGTTCGATGATTCATTAGTTGTGTATAACACCCAGTGCACCATGCAGTACGTGCCCTCCTTACTCCCCATCACCAGCCTATCCCATTCCCCCACCCCCCTCCCCTCTGTAGTCATTGTTGTTTCTAGTTATCTACATCATGTCTAGAGAAGTAACAGATTTGGACCCACGTTTAGAGTGAGTTCCTACTTACCTGTTAGGGAAACCTGTTACTATCATTCACTTCACTGAATTTTTCCATTTGTTTAAGAACACATCTTCTTAGGTGATGGAAAGTCTGAATATAAAAGAATGAAGGTAATAATCATTGCAAAAGAGAAGCTAAAAATGTTGTTTAAGCTGCAGGAAGCAGAAATGGCACTTAGCTTAAAAATTTGAGCAAAATTTTAAGAAACCAAATTAAGAAATGGAACACTGCAGGAGGGCAGGTCTGGGAAGTAGAGTGCAGCATTGCAGTTTCTGAGTAGTTGGGCTTCCTGAATAAGAAGACAAAATAAAAGGCACTGGCTCAATAATTAAAGATGCAATAATACATTTTTCCAGAACTGATAAGAGATTAGATTTGAAATAGAGAAGAGTCATGTGGTCTAATAGAATACTCTTGAACATCTGGGGAACAACTTGCTTTTTACGAAACAGTTCTCACACTTGTACACCTTTTTATTGGATTCTCACAACTATATGAGCTAGACAGTTCCTATTTTTAAAAAATTGCAAAACCTGGGAGAATAAAGGACTTACATTTCATCATATACTGGGTTCAAAATGGCTATGGTACGAGGTGTAAGTAGACATAAAGTATTGTATATCAAACCTTAGCATAATTATGATCATATTAGTAAGACTAGCATCGATGCAGAGCAAAATAACATGGTTGTATATATACACACACATACAGACATCCCCAAGGAGATACTTGTTGCTGATTAAAAAAACCGTTCATAAATCTCATACATACAAGTTTAAACCCAAACTGACCATCTGATGACTGTGGGTGTGTTCTTGGCATTGCAGCTGCTATTTTATTTTACAGGATGGATCGCATCAAAGCCAGGCAACAGAAATACAAAAAGGGTAAGGAGAGGATGCTGAGCTTGACCCAGGAATCAGGGGAAGGCCAAGACATCCAAAAACTCTCTGGAGAAGATGATGAAAGTATGTCAAGACATTTCCCTCTTGTTCAAGTAACTTCAGTTGAATGATAGCATGATGATGGGTAGGGCTGTAATGGGATACACGTATCTGTTTCATAAAGGACATATTTAATGACTCCATGATTTTATGAGTATCTCCTCTTCAGCAAAACAATACAATCAAACAATAACCTAGCTTTTGTTTCACAGAGATGGGTTTCTGAAGAAGTGAGCATGAATTTGATATAATCTATTCCTTTAGGGAAGATATTTCAGATACACAGTCTTTGTTGTCTTTGATTTCTATAAATTTCATACAAAATGAATTATGTATGCATATTTTATGTGGCATCTGAATAATGGTAGTTAAGATAGCCTTCAATTAGTGTTTGTTCCAATGAAAGTGAAAATGAAATATATATTTATTATATCTGATTATGGATTTATTATATTTAATTAAGTTTAAAAGGTCTTCTTATAAATGTTTGCATGCTTTTCTATTGAAGGGAATGGAGAAATAATGCATGGTATTTTCCAGTGCATAGCATCTATTAATCACCAATAAATTTATATTTTTCCAACCATGCTTTAAAATAATCACAAGGAAATTTCTGGTTATCAGAATATATGCATTTTTACAAATTATTTGCCACTAAATTGTCTTACAAAATTTAGGTGATGCTTCTTTTCTGTTAATTCAATGGAGAATTCAGTGTGAGATGCCTTTTTGAGAGATAATCCCTTCTTTTGTATGTTGCTTTATATGCCCTGCAATACTAAAAGGAAAGTGAAAATGTGGCATAACGTTCATAGAACACTTAGTATTTGTCTTGTGAAATCAACTTGCTCATATGTGTAAACATTTCAGATTCAATATAGTTCCTTTCCCTGACCTCTGATGTACTTGTGCGACTTGTCTAGATTTTGACAATTGAGTTGTTAAAGCGTGGTTTTCAAAATTTGTTTTCTCACTTCCTAAGAATTAATATTTGGACATATTTTATTTTAGGAGAAGCAGACAAACAGAAAGCCAAGGGCAAAAAAAAGCAGTGGTGGCGGCCTTGGGTTGATCATGCTTCCAGTAGGTTTTCTTGATCCTCTTACAATTTCATCGATTCTAACCCTTATATCCTTGACCAGAATTCAGGCGTCCCTGTGACCTGTGTGTTTCATGCATGGTTTGATCCTTGTGACTTGATAGGGGGTCAGAGTGTAGGAAAATTATGATGTGAATGGGTCTCTGGGCCCCGGAGATGGGATCTTCCAGAGAAATCAGCTGGTTATCATGTTGGCTGAAGAAAGCCCAACATGTGGCTGACACTCCCAAGCACCATTTATGGGCTCAGAAAGGGAAGAAGAATTGCTACCATTTTATCTGATTCTGAGGTCTAGAGCTCTGCTGATATGTATTTGTTTTATGGCTGAAAACCCTTATTAAAAATGAGTTTTGGCTCCTCCTGGGATAATGATCATTCAGTTCAAAGCATTTGTGACCCTCTTTGTAAGGCACTAGGCATGGATGCCAATGAGTCTCTCCTCCCTTCATCCCCAGAGCTTTGATTTTATTTGCATGTAAGGTTGTTTGGCAATTTATCGAATATAAAGATGAGGATCACTTAAAATGCATTCACTTTCTCACTCTGCCTCTTCCCCAATTTCGAAAGGCTCTCAAATTACACTCCCAATCCAAAACCTAGCATGTGGCATGGCTGCAGAGCCAGCGGCAAACTCATCCATGACCAGTTAAGAGCAAAGGCAGACAACAGGTTTTGAAAAGCAGAGCTTCACAGTCCCAGAGAATTACTGTTTTCCTCCTGATCATAAAAAGGAATGAAGAATTACAGAACTCAGCGGCTGTTTTTGTTCTGCTTAGCATACGAAACATCGCTCACTATTGGCCATTGGATGGTCTTAGAATGGAGTGATCCATTTCGATCTGACCTTCCTTACACTTGTTAGACTATGGAATAAGTATTAGTTATTTTGCGCATTACTTATAATATCTTCAGGCTTTTATGCCTAGCTAATGTGATCAGACAGGAATTATCACAGAGGCCCACAACATTGCAAGATGGTGGGAGAGACTCTACTAACAGGATCTCCAGAATCACTAGAAAGTCAAATTGATCCAATTTTGCTGTGTCTAGTTCTTGGCATCACTGAGATATGGTATTGGTTTCTCTCACCCCAAATTATTTTTTTTTAATCAGCAAGCCAATTTCAGAAAGTATTGTACAAAATTTGCTCAGTGTACCAGGATGTAAGTAAATTTAATCCCAAATATTGAATTTCTAGCCTTATGGCAGAAAAAAAATCCATGAGTTTTAAAAAGTTTTATTTCCTTTGCTCCTGAGTCAAAAGACAAAGATTCAGGTTGAAATTCTGTGTGACTCTTTAATTTATTGTTCATTGGCCATGTCCGTCACGCTAATAACAGTCCAATAATGCAGTGCACTATAAGCCTATTTCTATCAAGTCACAAGTAAACTGTGCCTTTCTGTTTTTAAAGGGCCCTTTGCTAGTTTAGACAGACCTATCCATTTCAAAATTGTGTCATATTGAATGTTTTCTCTTTCACCTGGGTTCAATTCCCATTGCAATCATAGTTGTGGTTCTGTTTCTCAATTTAAACATTGCATTTTGGAAGGAATTGGATATGGTCTTTGATAATCATCTTACAAGTTGGTAATAATTTAAAGAACTTCTTATGAAAGTTATTAACTTTAGTTTTCTGATTCATTTCACCCTCATTATATCAAATTCTTAAAGACTGGTATTAAATTAAACGTGCCTTGTTTCAACACCTCTTGGTGCAATAATGCAGGAATGTGTGTAATTCATAGTTTGGAATCCGATTCTGACCGTGGTGTTAAAATTTTTAGGCAAAATATGTTTCCTTTTACAAGCTTGTGAGGAAAGGAAAAGAATGTATAAGTGGATTATTTTTTAGACCATGATGAGTTCTGACATTTATCTTTAAGCCTGAAAGCACTTTATTGAAAGCCCTTATTTTGATCTCTAGAGTCACTGGGCTTTTAAATAGATATTTCATGCAAGTGCGGAGAATGAGAATATGTGTAGTTGAAATACCTGTGTAAGTCTGTTGATGATACAATAATGTTGCTATGTTGTTCATACTACTGGCAAGCAGTCAAGAGCTTAGCATAGTTTGCAGGTGGCAAACCTTCCATTTCCATACCTATGTGCACACATACGATCGCATTATTGCTGTTCAATGATACCTTCCATTCGAGGATAGTATGTCTCTGTGCCAATTCAGTACTGTCTAAAGCAATGGCAAGCCTCGCTTCATTATTAATTATCTGAAATCGAGGTCCAGCTTTCTGGGGATACAGGCGGTAGGATTTTAAAGGTTATTTCCACACTCAGTGCAGCAATGACATCAATATCCCTGATATGTTCATGGACACGGGTTGCAGGCAGGATCTCTCTCTGAACTAACAAATGTATATGCAAGAGCTTCTCTACTTCTTACTAGCAGCTAGCAATAAAGAAAACATTCTCTGTGGTTTTCCAACTTTTACTTCAATAACATTTTACAAAAGAATAGGACACTTTCCTAAACATTTCCTGCTTTTTAAAATGTGTTAATTCTACTTCTCACATACAAATTCATAATTTTTTAAATGATCAAATCAGTGTTGGGAGTGCTTGAGATGAACACTTGTTTGAGCTCCCTGTGTCCACATGAGTAAAAGTCATAGAAGGTATGATTGAATACAATTTAAGCTATTGTTGATTTTAGAGCCTATAATGAGGGTAAAATGTTCAATCTTGTAATACTCTGTTCTTACCAAATGACCATGTGACATAGAGTCTATGTAACTTTCCTGCAAATGTCTGAGCTTCCATGAAGGCATTACTTTAATGGTCTTCCCCACTGTCAAATGTAATGCTGTAACTTTGGTTTGTTCTTGCTTATTCTTACTTATGTTGTATTGCATTTATTCCCTTGGGCCTGGACCCAGTATTCTGGGCCTGGTTCTTTCTTCAAAATAAAAGTAACGAATTACAGTGCTTCTGTTCAAGGATATAAGGCCCAATTCATTCACTCTGCATCTTCATGGATGGAGGCTTCAGACACATCTGAAATCATGGGCAAAATTATTTACCTTTTGACCATGTTTAGTGATATTCAAGCAACTAATTCTAAACAAGCCAAGGTTTTCCATTACCTTACAAATACGAATCCAAAAGAAACCGAAGACATCATGTGATGTCATCCAAAAGACACCTCAGCATTTAAAAACTTGAATATAACTTGAAAATATTCATATTTTTTCCTGCAATGATGGTACAGTTCTTGTAGCATCAGAAATGTATATGCTGGGTCTCTTTTCCCTGATAAGCTTAAAATAATGCTCAAACCAATAAAGATTGGATTCTCAAATTTCTTTAAGTCTCTGGACATTTCCGCTTTCTCTGCTCCTAACTTTTAGCACAGCAGTATGTTCTTGCAGGGAAAATATCAGGCAAGACAAGGGCAATCCGTACTGTTTGTGCTTTGTGTCTTATGATGACCAGAAGCCCAACAGTGCTAAACCATATGGACCCTGTCTGCCCTGCCTCGGTCTGTCCCATGCTACGTGTAGAAACAGCCAGAGTGCGGTGGTGGTGTTTTTGTGGTTGTATTCTTTTTTTCATGTTACCTGCCCATTTCCTCCTCATGGCAATGTGTTTGTTGTTGTTGGTCTTGCCATATATGTCACGTCCCTGTGTCACATGTGGAGGAGCCAGGTCTGCACAGTAGAAAGTGAAGTGGAAGTTGGTGATGCTGATTCTTGGTCCTCAATCATCCTGATTGGCATTTCTATCACACACTTGACCCCTTCAGACAACACCAAGTCCTTCACTTCACTTTGGCCTCGTCTAAAGGACCCAAATTGCTGAATTGTCTGAATTGTGAAACCCTTAACAGTTTTCCATCCATTATGTCGGCCATCTTGGTAACAAAACTGATTGCTGCCAAGTTGATCTGATGCATCTGTGTAAAACTGACAATGAAGAAGAAAGAAACTATCAGATGAACCCAGTAGTGGCCGGTTTTCTTACCTGGTGTAGACAAGGCCTCATGCTCTGTAGACCCAACCATGCCAACACCATGTAGGGTTAGCCCAGAATGAGTTCTCTTCATCTCTTGTCTTTTCCTCCCTACCAACATCTCTTCCTGTGATCTTTTGTGAACAGTTTGTGTATCTTTGGGGGGTATTTCATTAATAAGCCCTTAATGATCTTATATCTCTTTCAAGAAATAAGTAAATATTTTGTTTTGCTTAGTGGTCAGGAGTGGAGATTATTATTTGTTTGAAACGGATAGTGAAGAGGAGGAAGAGGAAGAATTAAAAAAGGAAGATGAAGAACTTCCAAGAAGGTCAGCTTTCCAGGTAATTATGGGGTTGGGAAAACCAGGTCCTCTGTTAGTTGAAGAGCTTTTCTTTCTGACAGACCTTGATTGCAGGCCTAGACTTCTGCCACATTGTTCATGTGTGTCATAGCTTCCAGAAGCTTATTCCTCATTAAACTGTAATGCCGCTTGCTCTCAGCATCAGTATAGTTACTGCAAGAACACTGTTCCCACCAGGTCTTCATTCACTTGCATCAAAAAAAACCTTCTGATGCTATAAACAAAAAATAAAGCTTCCTGGGATGAACTTTATTTTTCTGTTACAAGTAGGGGTGAAGAAGACTTCTCTGGCATCACTTTGGATAGCTTGAGGGGACTTATATTTTGATATGTGAAGTAGTTGATCATAAATTAAAGCACTTGGTTTATTTTGAAACAAATGGTCATTTAATGGTACTTCAAATTTTGAAAATCCATTTCATTTGTGTTGCCAAGGGTTTGAGAATTGATTGAAATCCTGAAAATAGCTAGCACAGTTCTGATTTTTTCAGCTAAATTACCTTTCCTTTTCAGAACCTGCCAGATCATTCTTAGTTATATAGCCCACCAGCCCAGTATGGTGTATCCAGGGAATGTCTAATCAATGCTTGTTAAAGATGAGAACTGGTCAGTAGAGTTACATATGGGGTGAAAGCTTGGTATATATTTCTTTTATGAAGGAGTCACATGTTAGGACTATTATTTCTCAGTTATTATACTCCAAGACACAGAGTGATATCCATCAAGCCACATGATGTGTCCATGAAAAGGTCACTGTTACTTTGCTGGCCAGGTCTTCTCAAGCTGGAGGGTGACATCTGCCCCTGTATTCCCAATGAAATTAAAGAACTAAATTATTTGTGGGACACCTTGCTCTGATGCTTCCTCACTGGCCCCATCGCTACCTGAGTGTGTTTCTTGAAGACAGTGTCTGTGTGCGTGTGTGTGGCTGGCTTGTCAAATACTAATGACTTGTTTATTTTTATTCTAACGAGTTTTCTTATAACCATCACTCCCCCACTCAGCAAAGGAGAAGACATGATCATCCTCGCCATGTTTATGGGTTACATGCAGTGACTATTTTCCTTATTCCTAACCTATAAGCAGAGCACATTTTATTCTAGCTTCAGTGATTGGCACGTTTTAACCTAGTTGATGTTATTGTAGAGACGAACTCATACCGACATCATATATTAAATTATTAGTCATTGGTGTTTTTCTACTAATCACTCTTGCTTTGTCCTTCTTTGTAGAGAGCTATTGGGAAGTTTGCGTCGGCCATTTTAGCCTTGCCAAAGTCTGTCATTAAACTTCCCAAAACTATTCTTCAGTATTTAATCAGAGCTGCAAAGGTATTTGATGTTTCACTGATGTGTGGTGTGTGACCCTTTGCTCCGCGGAACTTTAGACAAGCGGATCCCTGTTGCCCTACATCTGCATTTTCCCTGTTCTATAGATCGTACAATGGAGGAACTATACGAACTTAAAGTAGTAGGCAAACCTTTCCAAGGAGAGTTTTGAGAAGCCAAATTTCCTATTATTTGATTCTTGTTCTTCAGATCACACCAGAGCCTGTCGAAACATAGAGAGAGAAAATGCAGATAAACGTCTACTCTGTCCTTCTTGTAGTTTTGCCTAAGTCACATCTCATTTTAAAAGGGTCACATCTGGTTGCATGCATCAGTCATGATGTATAAAATGTGTGATAATTGTTCTCAGAAAGCTGGTAAAATTACAAACGAGTTGATAAAAGACTCATTTTGCTCCATCTCTTTGTTGGCTTCCCTTTCAAGTCTCCATCTTCCCTGAATTGGATATCGTCTACCATTCACTCTTCTGACTTTAGTTCAACCCCTCCTGAGGCTGTGCTGCTGGGTAAAGGCTGTGTAGGTTCTCACTCCAACATCACCCCAGAGAGTGTGGAATAAACTGTGAGAAAGCTACTTGTCAATTCATCTAATGCACAGCAGAAATTATCCAGCTACCTATGCTGTAGTACTCATTACTGAAAATCATAAATAATGAATTACTATTCGTGTACTTTATAGAAAGTTGGTTCTGTTGGTGTAATCTGGGGCAGGCACTTAAACTCTTCGGTCTTTATACTCATGTCTTAAGCAGATGTTTGGATAGTGAGGGAGACCAGCACTTCTCCCATTTCACCTGGAATCTTATTTAAATGCAGGTTATGTAAATTAAGCAGGTCCTGCCTAAGGCACTTAGAATTCTGAATATTTCTTGAGCACCCAGAGGAAAGACAGCTGCTGGTCCATCTTGAGTAGGGGGTCTAAACTACTAGGTTCCTCCCATTTTAAAAATTTTAAATGATTGTTAGTTTAATATTCAATGTGTTCACTTCTTTAGGATTCTTTTTTTCCCTTTTATGACACCCATATAACTCTCTCCACTCATATTCAAGAATTTATATGAAATATTGAAACATAATTATTCTCCATCTTACTTTAAAAAATAAAAACAGGAACACCTGCGTGGCTCAGTTGGTTAAGCCTCTGACTCTTGACTTTGGCTCAGGCTCAGGTCGTGATCTCAGGGTTGTGAGATCAAGTCCCATGTTGGGCTCCACACTGGGCATGGAGCCTGCTTATGATTCTCTCTCTCCCTCTCCCCTTCCGTCCCCCAGCTCCCTTTCTTAAAAAAAAAAAATATATATATATATATATATATGATAAAAACAAAAACAAACAAAAAACCTTATTATAGACAACATAAAATCCTGGGTCACACATGAATTAAAGGACAGTTTATTAAATTTTACCAATTTCAGTGAAAAATCTCCATCCACTTCAGTAAGGGTCTCTCCTGTTTTAAAAATTAAATGCTTTTTGCATCGTACATTTTCAGTAAAAGGAACCTCATTTCCCCCAACATATATGATAAAACTTAAGATAAAATCACACGATCAGACTTAAGATATAACTGAAGATGAAGTTAATAAATAAATAAATACATACATAAAATTTAAGATAAACTATCTTATCTTAATACAGACTAGTAGTGGCAATTTGAAGAAACTAAAGGTCATTTATGGACATTTTCATGTAATTTTTTCTACTTGGTTAGTGGTGTGTGTGTCCCATGAACTTGGATGGTAGTTATAGCTACACTGTGAGAATTGAGAGGTTCCAGTAAGAAACTTCTATTTCTTGTCTCAGTAAGAATTGGTATCTTTCCTCCTACTTTGTTATCATAATTTCCTGAAACAGCCAGACTGACCCTCTATCAAACATTCCTGGCCCTATACAGGGTTTGTAGTTCCAAACATCAACATTAAGATAATTTACCTATGAATAGGGACTCCTCATAAGATTTTCTCCCCGACTCTTGTTTCCCCTTATTTGAATTGTGTAAATTCTCATCTCAGTGAGAAACCACTGATGGGCTTAATCATTTAGGGATCATAGGTAGCACCAGGAATTTCCTTGATAATGGCACTCAGCCATCTTCAAGAGTTCTGCAATTCTGTCCTAAATGCCCCTTCTCTCTCTCCTTCTCACCCTCCTTCCCCATTTTCCTCCAGAACAAAAGAATTCCTCCAACTTATACACCTAATGCATTCACAGATCCTGAGTTACTTTTTTATTTTCTATTTTGAGGATTTTGGCTTTATCTAAAACCAATATTGTCATAACCCTTTCTTTAAAGGAATTGTCATCACATGTTGCTCTAAAACCTGAAAATTTCTTGCATTTAGCAGTTCAGATTTTTGTAAAAGAATCAATATTTTGCTGAAACAAGTTTGCTTATTAATGTGCTAAACCTCAAAGCCATTCTTTTTGGTAGGTGGCAGGTTTAATAAGCAAGGGAATTTACATACGTGGCAACGATATTCTTGATGGAGTTCCCAGTTAGCATGCTCAGTACACATCTATCGTAAATTCTTTCATTTCGTCCTTCTTCCAGAGTCAGTTCATCTTCTCATTTTTCAAAAAACATTTTTGGCATAAAATAGGATTATTTTTTGCCTCTGGGTTTATTTTTCAGAAATAATACAGATGTTCCATTAGTGCTAATTCCCCATAGATTCAGATTTCTACGAGTGAGAAAAAAGGAATGTTCCTCCTTAGTCACCTACGACCTTTACATTTCCATACATTGAAAAGTTGGATCCCCCCCTTTTTTTTTACTGACATCATCATGCCAGTGGTTTGCTTACACTGTGTTTTTCAAAGATTTCAGAAATCTGAAAATAATGCAGAACACAGTGAAAGTGTCTGGGTTTACAAAGTGCCCCCACAAAATGTTCCTTTAACTTTACCATCGTAATAGAAAACCCAGCTTCCCTGAGACCCAGGCGTGTTTGTGGGTGCATGAGGGGCATGCCTGCTTGGCTTCATGATTACAGATGGCTGACTTTGTGTATCAGGGCTTTCTTTTGGTTCCTCTGCATGACTTGGGAGACTGTTGGTGGGTGGGCTGTGGAAAGTTGCTCTATGCTGGTTATCGGTTTTATTATATTAACATAACCATTTTCAGGTCTTGAAAAAAAATGACCAAAGGCAACCAAAAGCACCACAGTTTTCCTTCCATGACATTCTGGAATAACTCCTTAACCTTAATATCACATTATTTTTTCCTCTCCAATAACTAATCAATCTACAAAACCCTTTCTCAAGTTGTTGGTCATAGCTGTTTTTCACAAGGGAGAGTATCAAATGTGCAAAACTATTTTTCCAAAGTAAATGCATAAAGGACATTTTGTTTTTGACTCAAAGTTTATTTGCAAGGGGAGAAAACTACTCCAGGGACACTTAGCAAAGTGCCCAGCTTATTCCTATTCTATGTCCTACAAAAGATTCAGTAACTCTCGCAAGTGGTGGTGGTACAAGGGGACGTGGGAGTAATGGTGGTTACCCAAAGTATCTCATGATTGTGATACCAAATGAAATATGTTCCTCCAACATCTGTTTTCATATTTTATTTCATGATAATGGAAATAGCACAGGTCAACTCACAATACTGAGGGACATGGGAGCAGGAGATCTAGCTTGTGCTGGGAGAAAAAAAAATATATATATATATATCCAAAGTCAGAAAGTTTGGTGTTGGTCCCTTCTCTTTTCATTCAAATTATTAAAAAGCCAGAAAATAATTGAACTTTCCCCCTTCAGTTTGTTTACCAAGCCTGGATCACTGACCCTAAAACAGCACTCCGACAGAGACGCAAAGAGAAAAAAAGGTCTGCAAGAGAAGAACAGAAGAGAAGGAGAAAAGGCTCTGGAGAGGGTAAGTGTTGTGTGAAGGCAGAGTCCACCCAGCAGTCTCTGTTCTTGTGGCCCTGAGCTACCAAAGGAAACTACAAAGGACAGACGCTTTTGGAGGAACATCATTCTCATATTCTAAGGAGTATGCAGAGTTCTACTTGTCCATCATTGCTCATGTCTGACCCTTGGAATAAGTAAAAACATGAATTTAAATTAAGATACATTTTATAAAATGAGAAGAGAGAGGAGCAAAATAAATCCAAAGAAGGTAGAAGGAAAAAATTAATTTTTTAAGCAGATGTTAAGTCACAGAAAAGAAATACAAGACAAGGTCAATCATTAAGTGAAAAGCTGTTCTTTGAAGAAAATAGTAAGATGGATAAACTTTTGGAAATCTGATTAAGAAGAAAAGGAAAAATGCACTTAAACAGTATCAGGAGCCAAAAATGGAGCATAACTACCAATGCCATATTCAACATTACATTTGAAAACATACAATAGGAACACATTTCTGAAGACAGGAAAAATTCCAAGCTACAACTGTACAGCAAAAGCAAAGTGAAAGTGGGGCACTGAGAAAAAATATTTTCATTATATGTAATCAGACTAAAGATTAGTATTCTGGATATACTAAGAACTCCTAAAGAGCAGTAAAGAAAAGTTCAACCCAATGGACGAATAGATATGAAAAACACTGCACAGATTAGGAAACAGAAGTGGGTAAAAGAAGCCCAGCTTCACTACTAATACAAGAAACACGACCAGCCGTTTGACATACTGTTTTCCTTGTTTGTTTGTTTCTTTACCTATCAGATTGGCAAAAACCCAAACATTTGTTAATATCGCTGTTTGGAGCTAGGGGGAAGATAAGTGTTTGTATGAGTTACAGCCCATACAACACTATAAATGGTGTAGTGGAGTAGTCCGTCCACTTTGAAGAGCGATACGTTGATATCTAAAAAAAATGTTATTTGTACATATCCTACTACAGACCAGTCCCACTTCTAGATGTGTGGCTTAACCTGAAATGATATTTGCACATGTGCACAAGGACCCATGTCTAAGAATATTTATCAAACTTTATTTGTTAATAACAAAAACTTGGAATTCTATTCTGTAGTTTAAAAAATGAGATGGATTACAGTGGATCCTAGAACAATGTGGGGGTTGGGCACTGACCGCCACACAGTCAAAAATCCTGTATAACTTTTGACTCCCCAAAAACTTAACTACTAAAAGGCTTTTGTTGACCAGAAGCCTTACCAATAACATAAATAGTCGATTACTACGTATTTTGTATGTTATATGTATTATATACTGTATTCTAACAATAAAGTAATTAGAGAAAAAATGCTATCAAGAAAATCATAAGGAAGACATAATATATTTGCAGAACTGCACTGTATTTATAAAAAATAACCAGCATTATAAGTGGGCCTGCACAGTTTAAACCTGTGTTGCTCCAGACTCAAGTGTACTTTAAACTTGACATCTTCTTAAATGAAAAGTATTATGTTTCAAATGGCACGCACATTATAAAACCATTTATGAAATAACGGAAGTGAACGTTACTCAAGACAGTATTTTGCATTTTTAATGGACACATATAATAGTGTATAAATGCAAGAGAAAGATCAGGAAGAATACTTAGCAATTAATAACAGTGGTTACTTCTGGGAGAAGAGTAGGGGAGGAGTCTCTTCTGTGGAGAGACTGAGATTAAGTGATATGATTTTAGGGAACTTTAGGCTTATCTGTTATCTTTTGATTCTTTACAAAGAAAATATACATAGACTTTCTTGCCAAATTAAAAATGTCTTCAAAAATCAAAGGAAAGGAAGCATAATTACTAATGGAATTCTAACTACAAACTCTCTCTCCGCTTTGACCATTCTGCTCCCTGCTACCTCCTGGTAGCCTTAATTTTATTTTACTTTACTGGGTTAAAAGACAAAATGAACCATGAGAGACTATGGACTCTGGGAAACAAACTGAGGGCGTCAGAGGGGAGGGGGGTGGGGGAATGGGATAGGCTGGTGATGAGTATTAAGGAGGGCACGTATTGCATGGTGCACTGGGTGTTATATGCAAGTAATGAATCATGGAACTTTACATCAAAAACTAGGGGTGTACTGTATGGTGACTAACATAATATAATAAAAAATATTAATAAAAATAAATAAAACATAAATAAAAGACAAAATGAAGACACGGCCAGTGTAACAAGTCAAACAGTTAAGAGGTAGATGTGATAATCTGCCATAGGAACCCATCCCCACAGGTGCCAAGTCCTCACCATGTGCGGTGCTAATTTCCACTCCTTACTGGTGTGTGTACGTAAATGTGTGCAGGCAAATTTTCCTTTGCTTATTTTCAAAAACGAGTTCATGCTATACAGATCACTCTGATATGTTCACTAGCAATGTGTCATGAACATTTCTCCAATTAAGTATTTATAAAACTATATCATCTTTTTTTAATGGCTGCAAAATCGTCTACAAGATGGATATGCATAATTTATTCAACTATCCCATCACTAATGGACATTAAGTTTGCTTCCAAATTTTTGCCACAATGAATAATGCTATCATAGATATCCTCACACAAAAATGCATACAGTCATACATACATGTGTGTGTGTGTATCTTTAAATGCAAAACAAAAATTCAGGAAGAACACAGACTTTCCACAGAAGAGATTATAAAAAAATGGGATTTCTGAGTAAGGGGATGTGATTTTCTTTACTTTAATATATATTTTCCGAAAAGGTTTTAGAAATTTACACTCCTACATGTAAACTACATGTAGCCATTTTGCTATAGCCTTATCCTACAGAATGTTGTTATTTTTTTATAATTGTTTATCTTTCGCAGGGATGACAAATGGCTTTTATTTTCATTTGAATTTACCTAACTAATGAGACTGAGCATTTTTTTTATTTCATATTTTCATGGTATTCTGTACTTCCAAATCTGAGGTTTAAACGTTTTTATCATTTTCCATAATATCATTCTATTGAGTTGTTTGTCCTTATTGATTTAGGGAATATTTATATATTATGGATATTATCCTTTTCTCATGTGTTACAAGTATTTTTTCCCCATCCAGTGCTTATCTTTTGATTTAGTTTTTGGTAGTTCAGGTTATCTAAACAATTTTTAATTTTTTCTGATGTCAAAGAGGTTTTGATTTCTTTTTGCAGTTTCAGCCTTTCCGTGTTGTGTAAGAAAGTCTTCCCCTGGATATTTATGCAAATGTTTCCCTTTATGTCCTCCCAGTTTTAGTTACATTTTGAATTTTTATTATTCTGTGATGTAGAGATCTAACATGTTTACTTTTACATAGATAGGCATTAATGCTCTCCCTGTTTATTAAATTATTCTCCCTTTTTCTAGTGAATTTGAATGCTACTTTTGTCCATATTCAGCTACCATTTATTCTTTGGTCTATTTCTGGACTCTGGACTCTGATCCATTATCCTACTGTCTAGCTCCAGGCCAATGTCATCTATTTTTGAGTTCAGTAGCTATCAAGTTAGTTTTAATACTTAGTGTTGCAAATTACCCCTCACTATCCCCTTCTTTCCCCCCAAATTCATATTTGCTATCCTCCGACATCTGTTCTTAGGAAATTTTCTGATGAGCTCTAAAAATGTGTTTTTAGTCATCCTGTAAATATCTCATTATTCTGTTTAATGAAGATAATTTCATGTGCAAATGTTTACCTTCAGATCAAAAACAACAACAATTAAAAGGTATTGGGACAAAAATAGATGTTTATTTTTTCCTTTAATAAATATTTATTTAGGCCCTTCTTCTTTGGTAGAAGGGCTCGTCCCTTCCAGATTCCTTCCAGACAGATGAAGTGCGTCGATTCAGCCCTTCTGAAGTGCCAGGTGCTATTATAAGTGCTTTGTAGGCTGTAACTCATTTGATCCTTACAACGGTCCAGGACATTTTATTGTCCCTGCCCTACAGATGAGGAAATGAAATACCAGAGAGTAAAAGAAGTGGCCTAAGGTCACACAGCCATCCAGATGGGTCTGGAATTCATACAGACATCCTGACTCCAAACCTTTCTATCTTGACAAATGGGGAACACAAGTATAGGGGGAAAAAATCCCTAATGATGTGGAAACTGCAGAGTTCCATTTAAAAATAAGCATAGATAAAATAGTGTGAGACCAGAAGAAGAAAGGAGGACTTATAGCCAAGAGTATAAAGAAACGAAGTACTTCATAAAGAAGTGCTCTAATAGAGCCTGACCTTCTGGCAAAAGAAAGCAAACTGTATATGAAAGGTAAAGAGCAGGTCAGCTTAGTTGGTAAAGACTAGATGTGATGGAAAACAGCATGGTAGGAAATAAGTTTGGAAAGGTTAACTGAAGTCAGTTCATGAAGGGTCTTAGTACTACCAGTACTACAGGGCCCAGTGATAGCTGGATTTTTTAGATAAATAACAATTAATGTGTTAGCTTAAGTATAATGTGGACATGTGGTATGGGACGTAAACTAAAAAAAATGTGTTGTTTTTCTTAAATTCAGATTTAACTGGGTGTCCCATATTTCCATTTGCTAGATCTGATATCCTTAGCCTGAAATAAGAGACTAAAAAATAAAATGGGGCCCTACAATGTCATACTACTGGGTGACACACTAAAATACGTAACATGACCTCAAGGTATTCAAAATTAAAATGTCATGGTATGTATCAGGAGTGAATGTTTTAAGTTTCACAGGCCATAAGTGGTTCTCTTTGTTAAAATCTGAATTTCGTATCATTTTCACATGCCAAAATATTGCTCTGAACTCACAGGCCATTTAACAATAGGAAGCTGGCAGGATTTAGCCAGTGGGTTATACTTCACTCATACCCAGTTACACGTGATTCTTACTCTGGAGTAAAGAGAATCTGAGAGCTATGAATTCTTACAACTCTTCTCCAATAACTCTTTAATAAGGCAGAATATTCTAGATTTAATTACAAAATTCCTTTTAGTCCAGAAGAGTAGTGTTGACACTTGATTTACCCTAAAAGGATCTAACTCCTGTTTACTGATCACACCGGGCAGGTCCTGTGGAGTGGGAAGACCGAGAGGAGGAACCAGTCAAAAAGAAATCTGATGGACCAGGTAACCAAGCAAAGACAAATATGAGCTGGGGGAAATTTGAAAATGTTACTTTCCCAGAAGGTATGTCATGGAAGGCTGCCTAAAAATAATTCATCAAATACTGTTTCTGGACTTTGGCCAAATAATCAGTGTCCCTTGAAATCTCATCTCTAGTGAAATTTCCAAGTGACTCCTTAAAGTAGATCTGACCCTTACACTGTTGGATTAAATGTTGGATCAGAGTCAGTTTGTAAATTATCTTACCCAAATACCTGTGAAAGGGGATTTGGGGGAGCAAATTATAAATGTCCCATGGAAGCCACCAAAAGAAAAGCACAAAAAAATACTGGCAATTAATTTTAAAGGACATAGAAAGAAGGAGTTTAGTGAGAGAAGTACAGTGGGGGAAATGAGAGGTACTCTAGAAGCTTAGGTCAAAGTCCTCACTGGACGAAGGGCACACCTGTTCCCAGTGAGTTTGCTCAGGACTCTAGGGCTACTAAGTGACAGAGTCAGGGACCGAATCCATGTCTTCTAACTCCGCTCAGTCATGGTGTCATTTGGGCTTCACATAGGTGTGACTGGGAGGAAGATTTCTCCATGAAGGAAAAAAAAAAAGGCAAAACAAAGCTTCCACATGAAATGAACTCAGATGCCTTTCTAATTCCATAAACATGCCATTTCCACACTGTCACAGGGTTGGAATCCCTGTGTGCATTATTTATCAGCAGGTACTTCCAACAATGCCATCTGCTGGCCCAAAATGAGACTTCCCCAAGGCTGTCTAACACCGTCGTTGGCACAATTTTTAAACCTGAACCCCATTTCCGGAGTATTTGACTCACACATATGGGGAGCCAGATGTTCTCTTACTGCTGCACAGCCACATACAATAACAGTAGTTAACCCTTTAGATCACACATCTCTGCTGGGTGCTTTTCCAAGAGCTTTAGGCATCTTCACTGTTTACCTCAAAAACCCTCTCCCTCATTTTACAGATAAGAAACTGAGGCAGAGAAATATTAGCTAACTTTTCCAAGTCTACACAACCACTAAGGGGTAGAGTTGGGATTTGAACCCAAAAAAGTCTAAATCCAGGGTGGGTACCCTTCACCACTGTGCCTTACTGCCTCTCTGGCTAAGAAATAAATAAAAATTAAAAGTGCAGTTTCTCATGTTAGTTTGTGATCGCTCGACTTAAGAAACTGTGCGTTATTCATGTCTCCAGCACAGCAATTTAATCTTACCATCAGGACCACGCTCTGCAAAACTGTGAAATAATCGTATGTATCATCACAACTTCAGGCAATCATTTTGAACATGAGAAAAAAAATAAATTGTCCAAAATGTGACATGCTGCTAAAGTTTATTAATAGGTGTAACCCCCAAGTCCTTCAGTCTCCAGGGCTCAGACTTTCTTTTTATGTCTACACAATGCAGCCAGAGATTCCATCCAAAGCACTGTGGAAAATATGTACCTTCCTCAGATTAAACCCAAAACAGGTTGGGGGGAGGGGCAAGAGCAATATAGGTGCCCCAGGCCACCTCTGGCTCAGAATGGGTCTTCTGTGAAATCTGCAGGACCTCCCTCTGTTCAGCTTCATGTAGCAGCTCTTCCCTTCCTGGGCTTCTTTGCTCAACAGAAGATACTCTCATTTCCTTACTTTCTGAAGTACGCCTCATGGAAGACTGTTAGGTGTGACAGCATTTTACAGAAGCTTTGGGGGAGAGCAGGGGTGGGGGGCAGTGATGGCAGAGGCAGGCTACAACTTCAAAGGGAAAGCCAGTGATCATATTCGTACCTCAGTGGGTCTCTCCCCAGCTGGTGCCTCTGGGGCCTGGCTCATTAGATCATTCCCGCTTTCTTCCCCAGGTACCAGCTGGCAACTCCAAGATTCCCGTTCCTTCAGTAGGTAGAACTGTTCAACTCTTCTTTGTCTCTACCTTGCCCACCTGGACTCTGTCCTGAGGCCACACCGTCCATA
This sequence comes from Ursus maritimus, assembly GCF_017311325.1. NCBI lineage: Eukaryota > Metazoa > Chordata > Mammalia > Carnivora > Ursidae > Ursus > Ursus maritimus. The sequence goes on along the minus strand of NW_024424230.1, from coordinate 57,663,515 downwards.
GATAAACTTCCCTTCGATGCTTCTCCTTTTGAAAAGAGCAAACCTTTCCCTGGGAGAAATTCTGCCTTCCTCGTAGGCAACCCAATTCACAAATCACTTTTTTCCCCCTATTATAAAGTTAAATTCAGAGTCAGACTGTGCTTCTTTTGATTGGGGGAAGATTGAGGAATAACAGTTGTTTTTCTTGGTGGTGGTAGTGGTGCTGGTGTTTTAGGGTTTTGTTAATAAATGCTAAGGCAGCTTTTAATTCATTGTGGTGTTCACTAGGCATTCACTTTACTGCAGTCAATGTTTGAAATCGCTAATAAGACAAAATTTTTTAAATGGCAAATTAAAGATATCACAGGGATCAAAATTTGGTGGCATGGCTTGAAGGGTTCCTTGTTGAGAAACCATTGGTTTACAGGAATGGAGGAGTAAGACAGTTAAGGTGCCATCTTCCCTCTTTTATTTTGATTCTGACCTAAAATAAGTTAGGTCACGGCTATGGAACGTCCTCTAACCTTAACAATGGTCAGGGAGCTGTGGAATTCCCTGAGGGCACAAGAGAGCACGTGTGCTGCACCCAGATGATGTCCAGTTATGATGGCAATCTGAGCTGAGCTTACCATGCTGGGCAGTTCTATCAGTCTCCCCACATGGCAGCTGTAGGCAGTGAAGACAAGCCAAGTACACCAGGATTCCACAGCATCTGTTGGTTTGCACAGGATCAATCCCATGTGCAGAATTCTGTCATTGGCACAGCTCAGTAGAATGAAATAGGAATAAAGAAGATAATTCAGTAGTATCAATATGCTCCTAGTATACATACTGAGCTCTTTATGCAATAGCTGGAAGGTGATTTAACTGAAATGCAGCTGCAGTACCAAGCATCAAAAGTCTTACTGAATCAATAGAATTGTTTCCAACAATAATCATTACTTAAGAAAAGAAGTTTATAGAAAAAACATTAAAGGACCCAGTTTCCTGAACAGATACTGTGTTTCTATCCCCGTGTCAATAAGAGAAATATCTTTGAGTGCAATCTCTACTTTTTATCAAACCTGTTATCTGTACATGGACTTATTCTGACTGATGTTTTGACCACAGGATAAAAATTCTATCCCAGTTTGGTTTTGATACCGACAGTGCATGTGTAGAAAGACCTACCCATAACTTCCTATACTGCCTGTCCTCCTCCACGCCCCCCATCATGCGGAGTGTCTTGGGCGTCACTCCGTATTAGATATGCAGGTCTGAAACCAGGTCTGCCTTTGGTAAAACATCGCTGTGCTACCCAACAGCAAAATGGCCGATGGCATTTTGCTCCTTTGAAATCTTGTTGCTTTTCTTCTTCCTAGATAATATCATCAAGAGGATATTTAATATTTTGAAATTCACCTGGGTTCTGTTTCTGGCAACAGTGGATAGTTTCACGACTTGGCTTAACTCCATTTCAAGGGAACATATTGATATATCTACAGTTCTGAGAATTGAAAGATGCATGCTGACCAGAGAAATTAAAAAGGTAACACTGTTGGTACAACTCTTTTTGCTTCTTCCCACATTATAAAGATTTTAAAAGTCAGTGTCCAGAGCTCCAAATAGGATAATACAAAATCTACGGTCTGTCTTTCAGACAGTGTTTACATAACCCCTCTGTTTTTCTGTATATTTAAATCTGTTCCATACTCAGAATTAAAATAATCAGACACTACATGCACACACGCGCCCACACGCGCACACACAGTCCTGGGACAGCGGCCAGTTTATTCATTCTGTTCCCTCCCCTCCCCCGTGTGCAGGTGCACAGACTCTGCTGTCACATGAAGGATTATGTTGTTTAGTCTGGGAAGTTTGATCTGAAACTTTTCTGAGGAAAAATTAAAATATATGCAGAGCAACAAAATATAGTCATATACAGTTTATAGATACTATTTGAACCTCATAGTCTGTTTCTGAAAAAGTTAGTATCTATCACCTAGCCAAATTATCTACATATAACAAAGGATTTGATTTTTTAAGTTTTTATCTTATTTTACTGATATATAATTGACCTATAACATATTAATTTCAGATGTACAATATAATGATTCCATATTTGTATATATCGCAAGACGATCACAGTCTACTTAACATCCATTACCACACGTTGTTTCCATTTTTTTTTCTTGTGATGGAACTAATAAGTTCTAGTCATATGCAGTACAGTCACCATGCTGCCCATGAAAACCCCGGGACTTATGTATTTTATAACTGGAGGTTTGTGCCTTTTGACTATCTTTACCCATAACCAAGAAGGGATTTCTTCTGAGCCTTACCCAGTGATCTTGGGAGCCGTTAATGCAATGAGTTAACAGCAGTCCCCACCTTGACTAGCTGTTTTAATCTTTGCGCAAGGTGGGAGTGCGGACTGGGAGGTATTGAGAGATGCCAGGTGGCTGCACAGGCGAGTAAGAACTCTGGCGATGTCTCCCCCTGCAGGGCAATGTTCCCACTCGGGAGAGCATCCACATGTACTACCAGAACCACATCATGAACCTTTCCAGAGAGTCTGGACTGGACACCATTGACGAGCGTCCTGGCGCTGCTTCCGGTGCACAGACAGCCCACAGGATGGATAGCTTAGATTCACATGACAGTATCTCCAGGTACTTCACGTTCTAAACAATGGGCTTGCTTTTGCCGAAGGTAAAAGAGCTGGGCTTCAGCAATATGGGAAATGAATGTGTGAGGTGAAAGTTAATCAAAAACGTACATGGATCCCCACCCCCCTTGGGCGACCTCCCTGTGTGCAATAAAGCGAAAGGAATACTGTCCTCCCTTCAATCAGGCCAGATAAAATCAGGTATCAGTAATAGGCTATCAGAGGGGAACCTGGGTGGCTCAGTCAGTGAAGCTTCTGACTCTCGATCTTACCAGGAGTCTCCATCTCAGGGATGTGAGTTTGAGCCCCCTATCAGGCTCCACACCCAGTATGGAGCCTATTTTAAAAAAAATAGACCATATTAGAAATACCAGTATGACTCATGGGCACAAGACAGAGACTTGAAAGCTGGAGGCAAGTAAGAATGAGCCTTCCCGATTACCAAATGACTATTTGTGTCAAGGGCTGAATCTTGAATTCCTTTGAAAAAATGCTGCCCCGCAGAGTATTTTCTATACTAGAATCTTCTACCATCTGTTGCTATCTTTGATCTTCTCCTTTCAGAATTGTTACTTTGTGATCCTTAATAAAAATTCAAGAAGCGATTCTGTCAGCTTCCATCCTCCCTGGCCCCTGTGATCACGAGCTTTGTCTCAGTACAGGGGCCCTGCACTCTCCACGGGCCAGCAGGACGCACTGTACATGGGTTACCTCACTATCCTTCTACGACCCCACAGGATGCATGTTTTCATCCCCATTTTACAGAACACGAAGTTCAGTTACAGAGAGGTTAAGTAGAGTACCCAGAGCCAGACAGCTAGGAAGTACTGGAAAAGAGAGCCAGGATCCAAAACCACATGGTTCGGCTCAGAGCCCAGCCTCTCAACCACCCTGCTGTGCTGCCTCTCTCTCGTGGCCTCTCCCTGCACTCCAGGCCAACTTTGAGAATGACCTATCTTTCTCACTGCCTATCCCGGTAGAGCCTCCCCAGTTCTCTGCCTCAGTGTTCTAGACAGCTGCTGTGGATTGCACAGAGCTGGCTTCTGAGCTGAAGCGGAAGTCCTGTCTTTGGAGGAGGCTGACATGCCTAGGGTGATGAGCTAGACTGGATGAATCACACCTTGTATAGATCTTCATAGGTCAGGAACATTATCACGAGGACATTTGTTGCTTTCATTAAACATGTTTAAAAGCACCTACTCCACGCCAGGCCTCAAACTCGATTTTGAGATAGACACAGAAAGATACATCACCTCTAAGTAGTTGGAGTCTGGGAAGAAAGACCCACTGATAGGATTATCCATGGAAGCCGGAGTCGGGATTCCTGCCGTGGAAAGGGCTGCAGACACGCCCTGCATCCCTGTTGTCTTAGAAGCTCCTGGATGGCCTGCAGTCCCACGTCATACACTGTGCAGGGCCGCAGAGGCCTGGTGCAATATCGGTCCTCTGCAAATACTGACTATATTACAGGACAAGGTAGGGGAGGGAGCTGACACTATTTTATTGATACCAAATCCCAAATAGATAACCACAAGTTGAAATTGCAGCCTGAATGGGAAAGGTGGGTTAAAAAAAAAAAAAAAGGTTTACCTTGAAGAGCTATGTTTCACTGCTGCTAAATTGCTATATTTGAGCTTCTCCAATTGTGCCTGTTGTCTTGCTACCCAAAAATTACCTATTGATGCGGATCTATATTTATTGGTATGGAAAGATATTTCCATTGCGTTGAGTAAAAAGTCAGGGTTTAAAATAGAATGTATCCCAAAACCTCATTTTTATTTGTGAAAAAACACATGTATTCATATATTGATTTAAATGTGATTTTTGTACAGATAAAATTCTGCTTGAATATATCCCTTCCTGCGCACTTCCCCTCCCCCAAAATAATGAGTCTTTTAAAGTCCTTTAAGGGATAGTAAAAGGCACTATATTTTCCCTTTAAATTGGGAATAATCTTTGCTCATTTGTCAATTCCAAAGAAACAGATATATTTCAACTATTGTAGATTTCTGTGAGAAGAGACATCGAAGACAGAAACTCTTAAGACTTTCAAGGTCAAAACATTTATTTGTTGAGATCCTGTTCAAGATGCGTTTAATTTCTAGAATAAAATAAGCGATTATTACAACAATGGAAATGCTAATGAAAGTTTCTCATTCTTTCTCCACCCAAACATACTCACATTTCTTAATCAGTAATTTCCAAAACCATTAATAATAGCAAAGTTACAAAGTGAAAATTTAGTGTCATGTCCATTGAAGGCAAGCGCCCCCTTGTGTGTCTTCCTGAAAATGCCCCACAATCTGCATTTTTGAAAGGGGAGCTTCATTCTCTTTGGGCAGACTCCATTGAGACAAAAAATCATTTGGTTTATATTTTATTTTTATTTTTTGCAAACCATAAATAACTGTCCTATTTGAAAGCTGCCAACTTTCTTAAATTTGTTCTTCTTGCAATAATTTTCTCTATATAGATCAGTAATTTAAACAGAATTATTTTCTCTTTGATTCATTTTTATGCAAAAACTGAAAATTCATTTTTATCCACATTCTACCAAGTTACTTCATGGTAGCTCTTCCCTTAATAATAAATAAATAAATAAATAAATAAATAAATAAATAAAGACTGCCTGAGCAAGTTTGCAAAAATACACGTGTGTCAGCAGAGATGCAGGGGGAGACAAGATTTATCTGAATGAAAAAAAAAAATTGTCTGAATGTAGTGAATATTCAAGATGCTGCTTCTTTGTTACAGGGGTGAATGAAGGTCCACAGGGGATCACACAGCTTCCAAATCCACTCACTTTATAACCTATTCCATGACCAAACAACTAGTTTTCAAAAAAGGGGGAGAATGGTAAGATGAGAAAAATTGTTGAGATATACTATCTCCAAAAGAGAAAAAGTACAAATAAATACAAATTTTTCCCATAAGTTTTCAAAGTTATCACAGGCCTCCTGACCTTAAGATCAGCTTAAGCATAGCTGCTTGAGAACAAAACTCAGAATCGAACAAATCAAAGAGAGTATTAGAGAGTGGATTGAAAATAAGTGGTCCATAAAATAAATATAATTGGTTCTTGTATTAGTAACTTTTAACTGCATAACAACTGACAACATGCCCAGTTAAGAAATTAACTTAATATTATAAATCATAACCTAAGAGGGATAAAAAAGGAAGAAGAAGACTGATAAAATAAAATCAAGTAACCGCCTTTAAATCAGACCGAAGATTACAAATATAAAAATGTACCCATGCTCAAAAACCATGAGGTGGGAGTTATTTAAATCCATTGATTACTTTTTAACAGAGACTGTTAGAATATACCCCAAATTTAAAAGTGGTCAATCAATGAATTTATTAGTAGAAAACCAGTACCTTTAAAATTAGCTCCTAATGCATCTTGTACTTTTTATTTCAACCTAAAGAAACGGGAGACACAGGAAGGTTCGTTACGTCATTAATAAATGAGTTAACACGCCTGCCCTTTTCTTAATGGCTGAGCTCCACTTCTAGTTTTTTGCTTTAGGAAGCTACCAAATCTGCAGACAGTATCTGTCTACATTAAAGCCTACTGGAAGCCACCTGATGTCTAGAAAAGGAGGAGTCTTCCCAAGAAGGGATTCTGAGTGTGGAAGTTCACTCGGAGTCGCCTGTGTCATTAGACAGGGTCTATCACCGCTCCCCGTGGAGCTGCGCATGGTCGGTGTGGCCCCATCCCCTGTGCAGGGACCCAGCCTGGGTGCGGCTGTCCCACAGGCCACGCTCTTGCACTGGTGTCCCTTCACCCATCTTCACCTTTGGGCATAGAGCAGATGGGATGAAAGTCTAACAAATGACTTTATATTCACTTTGGCTTATTGCAAAAGTCACTATTTCCTTCAAATCCAGCTGTAAAATGGCATTTGTTTTAATGGTTGCTTTATGAAATCAGGTATCATCTACTTTCCCAGAAAATAAATTCTTTTAAATTGTGCAAGAAGCAGATAACATTCTAAGGAGCATTCCTAGATATGGAGGGAGTGGTCACCGCTTGAAACATGTCCCCTAAGAGGCTGCTGTGTGCCCTGGGGTGGCTCGAAGTGCAGGCTGATCAGTGAGGTGACAGCAACTGTCGCTTCGGGCTTGTCATCTGGGCCTGTTAGCAGAAAGCTCCTCCTCTTCCCTTTCACTTTTAAAATTGCCCTGGATTGGATGACAAATTGGTCACACTCCATATAACCCAACAGGGTGGGATGGTGTGGGGCGTGAGGGTCAGCTGCTGTGACAGTAAACCCAGGCATTAACAAGATGAGTCAGACTTCAGGATTAGAACAGTGGTTCCCACACAGAAAACCTGAGCAGGGACTCAGGGGAGGGTACACGGTATCTTTCTGCCTGCAAATCCCTAAAAGGCCATAGGGGTGCGCCTCTAAAAATAGGAGATTAAATACAGAGGTTCAAAGGCTCAGTTCCCCTTTCTTATAAACGAGAGAACAAGTTAAATATTATTAGATCTATAAACTTAAGGTCAAAAATTTCTACTGAAACAACTTCGTCAAATAAACAATCATATCTGTAGTTATTTTCATCATATTAAAACCTCTTCTGATTCTTAAAAAATTGAGACCTCAGAGAGGACAATTAATTTATCTAAACCCCAATGGCCAGTTAACGTCAGCATAGGGACTGGAGCCCAGGACTCCCTGTGCTTGGCCATCGTGTTTCCACTTTACCTTGTCCTCATCGCCTCATTCTGTCAAGGATTTGATGACTCTAAAGGACTCAGGGCTTTTCTTTAAAAATCAGTCTCTATGTCCCTATTAGAGACCATTTGATTGCTCACCTGTGGACCCTGGAGGTTACTTCCCGCACGGTTTCTAATCGGCTGCCAGTCGCTGCCTGGGCAACCCTGGGTGTGTGCAGGCCGGGCGCTCTGTAGGCCTAGTTCGCTCCCTGATGACAGCACTCAGCCAGGAAATCAGCCATCCTGTATCACAAAGGCCCGTACCCCTGGGTCAGCCAGGTCGTTGGTGCTCAGGGTGGAAGATTGTTATTCTAGTAGCCTCCTTCAGAGGCTATTTGAGGTGCTTGTCCCTCTTTGGGTTATGTCAGCACTGGCATGATGCCTCCGTCATAACTCTGCTTCTCCTCCTCTAGTAGCCCACACAGTCCTCAGTACCGAATCTGCCACCATTCCCTCCCTGATTGTTGCTCCGTGGGTGCAACATGAGGATTTTAGCCAATGGGTTCTCGCCCTAATAACATCTGCCAAGACCTAAAACATGACCCAGAAGAAAAACAGTCATTAGGCAAAATGAGAAGTTAACAGACAAAATGACCCTGCCGTTGCTAGACTTCCTCTGTTGTTTTCTTTGTACCATTTTCTTTTTTTTTTTTCTTGGATGTTGGTTTATATCCGGTTGCATATCAAACCAGCATCTCTTGTACACGCAAGCATCTAGTTTGGCTTAACTGAATACCACTCAGAAAACGGGGTGGACAATTCAGTTCCTGTGGTCATTTCTGAGCTTCCCTCTCTCATTGTTGGAGACTGTTAAATTTAAAACATCGACATGTTCTGGATACATTTTACAGGAGCAGATATTTCTGCTTCAGCAATTGGGTTACAAAATGCTTTCAATGAACTCAGGATTGGGAGCTCCAAATAAAACATATTTTCTTTAATTAAAACAGCATAAAGCTCAGCTACAAAGTTATAAAGTATGAATTCTGCTCTGTGCAAGGCATGTTGGGACTTGTCAATATTCCCCTTCCCTGTCCCACCTGGAGAGGGGACCATTTATGGTTTATCGCCAGCCGATACATTTTTACAAATCAAGAACCACTGTGTCTTATCGTCTAGCCAAACAGGACCCTCCTGACCCCCCTCCCCTGAGCCGCGCTGCGGTGCTCGGCGTCCGTCCTGGGGGTGTCACGTGTGGTTTGCTGCATGGCAGTGTGTGGGTCGATTGATCCGTGTGTAAACTGATGTACCATTGGTGTTTTAACCCTGTGTCTCTGTGACTGTTTGCGCTGCTAGTTGCTACACTGAAGCGACCATGCTGTTCTCAAGGCAGTCTACCCTTGATGATTTAGATGGACCAGAAACTGTTCCTAAAACAAGTGAGCGTGCTCGACCTAGGCTTCGTAAAATGTTCAGCATGGATATGTCCTCCTCATCTGCTGACAGTGGCAGTTTAGCATCAAGGTGCTTAACTCGTGCATGCTTTGTTCCAGAATTTTATCACTTGTTCCCCTTCATGTCACTGCAAATATAAGTTCTTGTGATGTGTGTTTGTTTTGTTTGGTTTTGAATTTTTATGTTAAAATTTGCATGACTCACCAAAGCATCACCGCCGCTCGTTCTGGGACCTAACTGGTCATTCCCAGGATGCTGTTCTCTGAAACTAACCGCTCTTCAGTTTTTGTCTGTTAGGAGTTTTTTAAAAATCCTTATCATAAACATTGTCCTCCATTTTGTAAGTATTTTACACTTTCCATTTTTAAAGAAATAAGCATGCTTCCTCCTTGATTAAGAGCTCAGGTAGGCAGTCATCACAGGGGAAAATGTGTTAGGAAAGATATAGGCAATAGGAAAAAAAAATTAAATCTGCCACTGGTAGTCCTTTTTAGTTGATAAGAATAATTTTGTCAAAGTTAGAATATATTTTGCCTTTGGTTTCAATAAAGAATATTACGATGAAGTAGAATCTATCAACTTTGAACATTGTAACTTGTATTACTTTGGGCTTGAGTTGTCTTATTAAATCCTACCATAAAAGCATACTCATTTAGAAATGAAATTGTTTACATACGGTCCAAAAGTTCTTTTTGGAATTGTCTTTTAGAATGGCCCACAGGGGCACAGAAACATCAGCTACGTTGTGCTTATCCTGACACCAAATATCCCAATCCAAGACAAATTTCAATGTCGACTGTGCACAGTGGTAAATCAGAGGAGTGTTAACTTATTTTTGTTGGCAGCTATATATCTTAATACAGTGCTGCAGTATGCTGGAGCCTGGCATTGATGGGAATGCCTTGGCCATTTGAGATGTCCCCTGGCAGGCATATGCTATTCTACTCCACTTGGTTGAGTCTTGAAGGTACCAGGACTTGCTGAATCCCTTCAGGGCCAGACCTGATCCAGAACCATAAAGAGCATGCTTATAACTGCTTAGAGTCCAACTGGGAGTTAGACTTGATGTGGGGTTGGCTCCACTGCTCTGAAAATTGTCTGGGGTGATCAATTTCATGACCTTCCTAGGAGGCTGTTTAATTGAGGTAAGTCCTAGAAAAAAATCCAGTTTGCCTTGACATTCCGAGAGCTTTCTATGTGATGTCCATACTGAAGGCCAAGGTGCTGGGAACATTAAACACATGAGTGGGCACAACGGCTCACACAAATGTTCTTCAGTCTCAGGATGCCACGAAGGGCTCTACCAAGGTCTATTCAATTATCCATCCATCTACCCATCCATGCATTCATCCACTCGCTTATTGACATGTCTACACTGGTGTCTATGACAAGAAAAATGGGTACAATCTGTGTATTTGAGAATCTCAGTGTTTATGGACCCTAGCTGCTCACTATATGCCATTTGAATAACAGTACAATTTCAGAGTCTAAAACAGCATGGCTCTACATCCAGCAGATTCCACAACTCCAGAACATCTTTGCCCTTCTTCCCTTTGGGGGGCTGGGGTGGACAATAAAAATAGGCATGCCATGAATTTCCCTGGCATGGCTGCTGTGTTTTCATTTCCAAAGTCTTGGGCAGGGACCTGACAGGGAAAGTGAGGAGATAAAGGACTAAAGAAGAAGAGGTACAAGAGAGACGGACAAGTTGCCAAAACAAGAAGGTGAAGATAAGTAGGGAAGCTTAGGGAGAATGAACACTCCAAGAGGAGCAGGTAGAAGAAAATAAGTTGAAGCTGTTTGGTGGAGAGAGAGCAGGAGTTAACCCTGGAGGTGGGGGCAGCAGTTCAAGGGAGAAGGGCCAAAGGTCCACAGCACTGGGGAGGAGAAAATGGTGGTGTTTCCGTGGGCAAGGCAAAGAACCCAGTGGGGGATGGCTGGGAGCTGGAGAGATGGTGAAAATTCAGTCAAATGTAATAAGCACCACTAAGAAAAAGGCAAAGGATGGAAAAAGGAGAGGAGGAACAGATATACAAGAAGTATGCCATTTTTCCCATAAAGCACGCAGTTGTTTAATGTTGTTTAATGTACCCAATGTTTTATCATTCCAACCCCCCCCATGGATAAGGGTGGACCCATGGTGTAGAATTGAGAGTAGAGTACCTCCTGGCCAACACCCACAGACCCAGGCTGGCAAGGTTTCCTGTTTCCGTAGGCACCCTCCTTTAATAGAATGGTAGGTATGCTATGCTAACTCTGTCTTGATTTGGAAATAAATGCTGGAACCCATGGCTGTGAGTCCTGACCTGATTTAGACAACCTCTGTGCATCGGTGGGTTTAGCAACTTAGGAGCCATGTCACGTGACTTGCTCAGGTTTTCAACCGCCGTGTGTGTGCACTGTCAGCTTTTGCATTTAATAGGCTGTTATATGCAGTCTCTGCAGACCAGGTGGGAGTATCCTGAAGGAATAAAACAGGTGGAATGCAGTGGAAGGGTGGGGGAAGGGGGTGTGGTATTTAGTTTTAATGTTTTTACTGGGGATTGCCGAGAAGGTGTGTTGACAGTCGGCAGGATGCTAAGACCGGGTTGTGTGCCATCCTCTCTCTGCACAGCGAGCCCACGCAGTGCACCATGCTGTACTCGCGCCAGGGGACCACGGAGACCATAGCAGAGGTGGAGGCCGAGCAGGACGACGAGGCTGCGGCCGGAGATGCCGACCAGGGCGGGGAGGCCACGGCGGACAGGGGGCCGGAGGAGGCCTCGGAGGCTTCAGAAGTCGGCCTCACCCTGGATGCCGAGCTGCCGCAGTACTCCACAGAGGACGGGGACGTGGAGGCCCCGCCGTCCTACAGCAAGGCAGTGAGCTTCGAGCGCCTGTCCTTCGGCTCGCGGGATGACTCTGCAGGCCAGAGCCACATGGCCGTGAGCCCCGACGACAGCCGCTCGGACAGGCTTGAGTCCAGCATCTTACCGCCCCTGACTCACGAGCTGACGGCCAGCGAGCTGCTGCTGAACAAGTAAGAGCCCACGGGGGCTTCTGTGCCCAGTGTGCTTAGAGGTAGAGAAACTCCCATGGAAAACCGTCCACCTAGACGGTCAAGCAGACAGTGTGCAGTGCTCCCATCGTGAACAATGGAACTAGCAAAAACTGTCCAGATTAGACCCTGGGGCCCACGTTTCTTTCTGTAATAGGCTATTAGTTGACTCTACCAGAAATCTGGGGACATGGGAAGGCAGGAGAGACAGGGGGGATCATGCAAGGTGGAAATCAGTAATTTGGAGAAATGAAGAGCCATTAATTATCATGTTGTTTACTTTAACAGGATGTTCCATGACGATGAGCTTGAAGAGTCAGAGAAATTCTACGTTGGCCAGCCCCGGTTCCTGCTGTTGTTCTATGCCATGTACAACACCCTGGTGGCCCGCTCAGAAATGGTGTGCTACTTTGTGATCATACTGAACCACATGGTCTCTGCCTCCATGATCACCCTTGTGCTGCCCATTCTGATCTTCCTCTGGGCCATGCTGTCTGTTCCCAGGCCCAGCAGACGATTCTGGATGATGGCCATTGTCTACACAGAGGTAAGCTTGGGGTGGAACCTTCCTGGAAGCCTCTTCTGGCATTCACCATAGGCGGGCCTGCCCTGTCTTCAGGACAGTTTGAATAGGACATTCAGTTAGATGGATGCTCTTAGATAGGCATGTGATTATTACTAACAACTGGTTAGTGCGCAATTGTGTATCTTTTCACGTGACACACCGCACACAAGATAGGTGCTACTATCACTCCATTTAACAGAGAGAAATAGCTTTAGTGAGACTAAATAATTGACCGAAGTTACCAGCTCACAAATGGTGGGGTAGGCTTTTGAAATCTGGTCATCTGTCCTATGATATTAACCACTGAGATAAAGTGTTTTGCAAAACTAAGTTTGGTGCCTGGTGCTGGTGGATGTCCAGTGAATGGATGCTGAATTAAACAATACCGTAAGCATTTTAAATATAGTTTGGTACAACAGACATATTTCCCATTTTTAAGCTTAAAAGCCAGTTTCCACACACCAAAACACAAAGCCATGTGAGCGCCTACCTAAAAATCTGAATGACACAAGAGTAAATTACCTTCTTTTAATCACATATGTGGAGACAGGAGACACTCTTCCCAATTGTCTAAACCTGATTTTCTATCCTTCTCTATTAAATATATAGAAGATCACAAATTCCCATGACAACAATAAAATTGGGAATAAAATGGGAAGATCGACAGACTTTGTTCCTTGGGTTACTGTAGTTCTTTGTGTTGTGGGGTCTGTGAAGAAGGCTGATTTTCTTATCTGGCTCACAAGGGAAAGTTTTCGCTAACAAGGTACTGTAATTGCTTCTTAAAGGGAAGAACACATGATGGATATGCATTGAGATTCTAGAAATTTTGTAGGTTTATAGGTAATTCAGTAAAATAAAGCAAAGTTATTTGCCAAATCATCTCAAAAGTATCAGTTTAAAGTACCATGTGTCTCATTTCCATAATAATTATTTAAATACATTTAAATGCTTATGAAAATAAAAGATGTAAAGCCAAATACGTATCTATTATTTTAAGTAGGCTGTCCATCACAATCTTGCCAAAATGATAATTTTTGAGTATTACTTCCACTACATCACTTTGTAATCTGGGACATAAATGACTTCCTATTTGGAGAATGGGTCTGTTCTTTCTAACGCCTCTGAGTGAGGGAATTTTCTAACCTAGAAGTGGAAGAAGAGCAGGTACTAAGAACTTAGAAAAGGGAACAAAAGCTAATTATATGTAGCTTTCATCATAGAATAAAATCTTCCTACTTAAGTTAAACTGGGTTCTCCATTTTCTCCATCACACCAAGGAGCAAGGAAGTGGAAAATTTAGTTGATGTTAATTCATTCTACAACTTAGACTATATGCCAAAATCCTAGAACTGTGCTAGGCATGAGAAAAGGACAATAAGGTTTTTTGTGTGTTTTTTTAAGTTGTTTTCTGTTTCTCAATGGCTCACAGACCAATGTGGCAAACATATGTTGTAAACAAAGAACTACCCTATAATATGACACAAACTTATTAGAGTATACAAGAAAGATGGATACCGTGCCTCATGCAGCCTGAGTGGAGTGGAGAGAGGCTATCGTGGCAGCTTCTCAGTGGAAGACATCTTAGACCTGAGTCTTAAAGGATGAATGTAAGGTCACCAAAGGGTGGGAAGCAAAGGGAGCTGCAAATCATTAGGAATAACCCATGCAAATAAACAAAGGCATAAGACACGCTGGCATGTGCCAGGAATGACAGGTGGTTTGCAATGGCTGGAGCGGAGACTGTGCGTGGACAGTACAGTAGCAGGATATTGGGAACGTCAACACGGTTTATGCTCAGGACCTTCTCTCCTTGGTATGGAAATATTTGAACAGAGGCATGACTCAGTCCTGCTTGTCTTTAGCAAAGTTTCACACAAACTGGAAGTGAAGGCATGGAGACCAGCTAGGAAACGGTCTTAACTGTCTAGGTGAGAGGTTGTAGGGTGTGAGCTGACCCAACAGCAATGAGGCTGAAGATGAGTGGGTAAATGAGAAGTTTTAGTAAGTGACTAAAACAGCGTGGGGTGTAAATGAGAAGGGGAAAGGCAAGGATGATCTTCAGGTTTCTGCTCTGGCATCAGCGATGAGACCGTGTTGCTCAGCACGGTAAGGAACACAGGGCTGTTCTTTGCAAAAGCTTGACTGTAAGAAGGAGAGAGACAGGAGAAGAGGTAAAATGAGAGACTAGGTCAAAAGAGGACTATTAAAAATATTTTTATTGATGAACTACATATATTGCAGTTAACCTCCGGTGACACAAAATTTAGAAGGATGCTTAAATGAGACACATCAATTTTCTCATGTGTCTTTGTCACAGACCACCTCTCTACAACATTTATATCCTGAACTAGTCACCACAACCAGCAATTTTTTATTTTATTTACTTTTATTTCTTTTGGAGGAGAGCTTCCAGGGAGCTTAAAATGGTGAAAAGAAAGAGATCAGAGGAAAGTAAAAAACAGGCATCAAAACTGCCTGAGATACAATACATAAAATATAAACTTCTTTTTGTTCAAAATTTTCCTCATTACCATATTTTAATAGCTGAATAATTATATAAATATCTCATTAAATCAGTATAAATTAGCCAACTCCTCACAAATAGAGAAAATTATTTTAGTAGGTATTGTGAGTAACCAGACTGGCCCTCATGTATCTGAAATCAGAGGCGCTAGTGAGAGTAAAATATTACTCTTGGTCTAAAGTCCATGTGAGAATGACAGTGTTATTTCATGTAATTGTGTTCATTCTTATCATCAAAACTATGAAATTATCTTTTAATTTTTTACATCACTGTTTTTCATATATAACCATTCTTAAAAGGAGTATACATATATATATATATATATATTTTTTTTTTTTAATTTCCATTGTCCTTGTGTAGGTGGCAATTGTGGTCAAGTATTTCTTCCAATTTGGGTTCTTCCCCTGGAACAAGAATGTGGAATTGAACAAAGATAAACCTTACCATCCACCTAATATCATAGGAGTGGAAAAGAAAGAAGGTTATGTCCTTTATGATCTCATTCAACTCCTGGCTCTTTTCTTCCACCGGTCAATTTTGAAGGTATGGCACATTAACACCTGACCAGCACATGTTGATAATTGCAGCCACCTGCGATATACATGGAGAACCTGAATGTTAGGACTGGTTGTGAGGCCAGGGGGCCAACCAGTGCATCTACTTACATGCTCTTTTTCTTTTTTTTAACAGTTGTGTTCATTTACTGGACATTTTCTCTAACGCTATGTGCTCAGTAATGGAACTTGTTATAAATTTGGGAGAAAATTCCCCCATATTTCTACTTCTGTTACGAACATATCACACTTCATCCATATTTGTGGGAATTGCTTGGACGGTGTGCAATATCTTCATGCCTAGTACACTAAATTCTGCTCCTTGTTTAAGCCAGACCACCAGAGATCTACAGTTTAGGGTGGATCACACTGCCTCTCGCCTCATTTCCAACTTCTGCCTACCTTCTTTCAGTAGACTTGCTTTTGTGGGATACTTCTTGTCATGAAACAATTAGCTTTAGTGAGAGTAAATGGTCGAGCGAAGCCCAGGGCTGTGCTTCTTGTAAGCTTATTGTTGGAGAAGCTATACATTACACTACTCTGGGAAGACCTACCTACAGGATGGCCTGTCTCAGGTTCAGCAACTCCTGTCATCCCCCTGAAAAACCATGTGGGTTTTTCTCGTACACTGTGAACTATAAGCTAAGCTTGCAAATACACCTTTCAACTCTAAAAATTAGAAATTGCTACATAATATATATTTTATGTATCAATGTGCCAGTTGTCTCTACCTTATTTCCCTCTCTCCTTTTATAAAATATTTTAAATTCATTTTATCAAGTAGTATCTTTATTAGTTCCTTTTTAGAACAAGCTGACATAAGTTAATACACACACACACACACACACACACGCATATACAGACCATATGTATCAGTGTGGTCAACTTCTGTCCTACTCGGTGTACTATTTCAAACCCGGCTTCCTCTGCATATAACTCAGTCAGGATCTTCACTCTGTCTTCATCACCTTGCAAAATGTGCAAGTCCCTAGCCCTCCATTGAGGGGGGGGGGCCTTACCTGCATCACAGGTGTGTGATGGATTTGCAAAGGTATATTATCTAAGGAAGCCAGTTAGCCAAAATTGAATTTGCCTAAATTTTCCAGTTCTTCTGATAAATTACCTGAATTCATACAATTTACTAATTCTTATTATGAATATATTAATAAATATATTAACATCATTTTTAGTTCTAGAAATTGAAGTTTAAATTTATGCATTTAAGATATGGTGGTATTATGTTGTATGTCAGTTACACCTCAATTTTTTAAAAGATTTTATTTATTTGTTAGAGACAAAGAGAGCACAAGCAGGGGGAGGGACAGAGGGAGAAGCACTCTTGCAACTTGTTATATCCTTTTGCGCATCATTTAAAAAATTTGTGGAGGTGCCTGGGTGGCTCAGTTGGTTAAGCGTCCAACTCTTGATTTCAGCTCAGGTCATGATCTCAGGGTGCTGGGATTGAGCCCTGCGTCTGGCTCTGCCTGGGGTGTGGAACATGCTTAAGATTCTCTCTCTCCCTCTGCCCCTCCCCTGCTGCTTATGCTCTCACTCTCTCTATTTTTTTAATTAAAATTTTTTAAAAATCAACTAAAAATTGTATAAAGTTTTAGGCATTTTTGCTGCCTTTTCATTAATATGTAAATGGTTTAACGACTATAATTGTGTATTTAAAGCATATAATAAAATTTTGGTGTTTTGTATTGATATAATTACTCTGATTTCTTCTTAGAAAATTTTGTATATTTGGTGAATGTATTTGAGGTATTATTATGCTGAAATTTTAGCTAATGATATGAAAAATAGTTTTTGGAATGACAAATCTTTTCATAAGAAGACAAAACTACCCTACAGCTTTGGAAACCTATTAAACAATGCTGCTATGGAAACCAAACAATTCAAACTATGTGGAAATTTCAAAATGGTTAAAACTATCCTATTTGGTATGAGCTGCTAGAAATTTTATAAATAATTGGATGAATTCACTAACATATATACTACTATGAAAGTAGTAAAAGAACCTAAGTATGTTCAAATGTTGACAAAAGAGGAAACAACTTTTAAAATGATTTAAAGAAAAAAATGATTTAAAAGAAATCAATAGAAGTTGAAAAACCCCTTATGAAAATCTAGAATGTTTGCTATGTTTACAAGAATAGCATCCATTGAATATCGAATAGAAATAATCTATTAATATTTAAGAATAGTCTGTAAATTAGGTGACTTTTTCTTTTAATGAATTGATCATTTTCCAAGTTATTTTTTGACCAACTGAATTTTGGCAAATTGGCCTGGGGGTCTTATCCTCTACAGACTGTGTCAGAGGAAGGCCTGGGCGAGGTCCTGGGGAATAAATGCATAGTCTGGCAGTCTGGGAACCCAGAAGGCAGTGAGCTCACTGGGGAGCTTCGAGCAGCATCAGCAAGTTCATTATAAGGGGGATTTTCTATCCAGGTAACATCTTGCACCAGCAAGGTCCCTGGTTTTTCTCAGCCTCTTATGCTGTCCTTCCTCCTGTCTGTCCTACCAGCCCCTTTTGCTTATTCTTTGAAGGAAAATCCATACTCTGCACAGTGAATCATAATCTCTGTCTCATATGTGGACCAACATATTTTGAGTAAAGTATTTGCGGCTCTGTTCCTGACTCAGCCAGGGGTGATCCAGGGGTTCACATCCTACTGTGTAGGTTGAGGGAGGGACAGCATCATTATTCAAGTATAGATACTTGGTGAACATGGGGCAGTGTGGCTAAAATCACCCACTGATGTTTGAAATGCTACTTGTAAGCACAGAGAAATATGTTCTAGAAAGTGCTTTCACTCAGGAACAAGTCAAGTGATTCTAATTTCACTTTTACTCCATCTGCCAAACATCATCTGCCTCCATGTCAATTAATTAGCCAAACTCTTATGATCTACACCCACTCATCCCCACTCTACTGGGACCACCATAAACATCTAGATAATAAGCTTTCCTAGAATCCACTGGTTTTCTAATCTTTTCTTCACTTTACTGCAGTACGAATGACAAAAAAAATTGTAGTATATTTAAAGTGTACACCGTGGTGATGTGATTTATGTAGACACTGTGAAAGGACCCCTCACCGTGGAGCTAATTACTACCCATCACCTCCCGTATGTATCTGTGTTCTTTTCCTATTTTTTTTCTTTTTTTGGTGAGAACATTTAAATTCTAACTCTCTTAGTACATCAGTCATATAATAGGAGTGTCACCGACTACAGTCACCATCTTTCACGCTTGGCTTTCTAATCATGTGGGATGGGATACTGTAGGGCAGAAACCAGCTCTCTCACCTGGAACGTCCCCCTGAATTGTCCCTTATGCTTTCTCAGTGCCATGGCTTGTGGGATGAAGATGACATCACTGACAGTGGCACAGACAAGGAAGAGTCAGATGATGAGCTCTCCCTCAGTCGTGGCAGGAGAGCCTCTTCAGATTCTCTGAAGTCCATCAACTTGGCTGCGTCGGCAGAGTCAGTGCACGTGTCCTTCCCTGAGCAGCCCACTGCCATCCGGAGGAAGCGATCGGGAAGCAGCTCCCAGATATCCCCCAGATCCAGCTTTTCTTCCAATAGGTCCAAAAGAGGTATCTGTCACATGATATCCTTGGGCTAGAATAAATCCTGAGTTCTCTGGTTGTTCTGGTGCTAATGGGTCTGGGTCCTGGGCGGGGGCGTTTATTGGGTGCTATCAAGGAGATAGATGTTGTAATATGAGAAGAAAGTACTTTGAAATCAGACAGACCTGAGTTCAGATCCTGGCTCAGCTGTGTGACCTGGGGCAGTCACATCATTCTTCAAAATGTCCGATTGCTTCCCAGGACAAGGATTTCAGGTAATTGTGAAAAGTGGCCAGGACACTGCCTGTGTGGGCTAGTTTTTAAGTCATATCCAGAGAATTCTACTGGGTGTGTCCAGAATGCTATAAATCACATTTTATTTTGAAAATATTTTCAGATTAATTGAGGGAACTTTTAGCAAAACCACCCATTTATATCCTAAACTAATTGTTCATTTCTTACTAGCTAGTGAGTATCATCAGCAGATAGATAAGCCCAGTGGTTACCACTCTTGGAGAAACTGGGTTTTTGTATTTACAGTGCTCCTGCCTGAAGCAGGAGCTTCATCTTCGGAATACCCTTTTCAGGCAGACACCAGCAGTCATCCAATATTCATTTCACAGTTAGAGAAATCTGAACATGAAGAAGGCATGGATCAGGGACCCAATCTGGAAACCCCACAACCTGGGGTCCCAGTCAGCACTATAAAAACTGTTCCTCCAATCTCTTTCTTCCTGGGATAAAGATCGCATAACAAGCCCAGAAAGAGCCAGTGTTGGGTGTAGCAGCCCACAGATGCATTCCGCTGCAGAGGCAGAGTTGAAACTGCAGATTCCAAATCCTCAGTCACTGTTCTTACAGGCACCTGTGTATACTCACCCTCTAAATCCACTTCAAGTCATCCCTCTCCCCTGTGGGTTCCAGGGCCTTCTGTGGTATTTATGTCAACAAACCCATAACTCAGCACATCTTGGTTTCTTTTTATCTCTAGGCAGCACAAGCACCCGGAACAGCAGTCAAAAAGGGAGCAGTGTTTTAAGCATCAAGCAGAAAAGCAAAAGGGAGCTTTATGTGGAAAAGCTTCAAGAGCATTTAATCAAAGCTAAAGCATTTACCATAAAGAAGTGAGTGCCTGAAGACACTTGGGTGGGGTGTTTTATTTTAGGGCCAGGGAGCTGGTATCAATTGTTTCATATAAACCAGGGCTAAAGAGCAGAGAAGTTACTTCTCATATCATAAACATCATCTGCTTAAGCAGAAGAAAATGACCCATTATTGTATTATTCTTAATGGAGATATAATTTACATACACCATTAGGTTAAGTTCAGGTACAACATAATGATTCGATATATGCATATGTTGTGGAATGATCACCACAATAGTCTAGTTAACATCATCACCACATATAGTTACACAATTTTTTTCTTATGATGAGAATATTTAAGGTTAATGTATGATACAGGATTAATTAACTGCAGTCACCATGCTGCGCATTACATTCCCAGGACTAACTTATTTTATAACTGGAAGTTTGTACGCTTTGACCCCCTTCATCCATTTTGCCCAGCCCCCGCTTCTGGCAACAACCAATTTGTTCTCTGTATCTATGAGTATGGATTTTTGGTTTTGATTTTTTTTTTTTTTAGATTTCACGTATTAGTGAGATCATATGTTATCTGACTTTCTCTGACTCATTCCATGTGTAATAAATATATTTCATTATATGCCATTGTGTACACACACATACACACACACACACACCCCCACATTTTTGTTATCCATTCATCCATCAATGGACACATAGGCTGCTTCCCTGTCTTGGCTATTGTAAATAATGCTGCACTGATCCTGGGGTGCAGATATCTTTTGGAGTCAGTAGTTTTCATTTCCTTCAGATAAACACTCAGAAGTGAAATTGTTATATAATATGGTAGTTCTATTTTTAATTTTGGGGGGAGCCTCCATACTGTTTTCCACCATGACTGCACCAATTTACATTCCCACCAACAGTGCATGAGACTTCCCTTCCTTCCACATCCTCACCAGCACCTGTTGTTTCTTGTCTTTGTGATGACAACCATTCCAACAGGTGAGAGGGGACGTGTTGCTTTTAAAAATCACTTTTCAATGTGATTCATTTTAATATCCATTACGTTTATAAACACAGTTTTCCTATTTGAATAGAATAAATGATTTCAAGGATTCACAGTATGTATTTCCAAGCATCATCATGCTAAAGCCCAACCAGATAGAGAAGTGTATGATGTCAGAGTTGGAAGGGATTTAGAGAAACACTCTCATCCTAGAGAGGGGAAACTGAGGTCCAATGTCACACAGCTGGTCTCCAGCAAGATGCACGCCCCCCCCACCCCCCGCCCAAGTGCCAGGGACATAGGCAGCAGATGAGCAATTCAGCAGGGCTGACCCTGAATGTGAGCTCTGAGACCAGGAGGACCATCCAACCTGAACGTTGCCTTGAATTAAAGGCAGAGGCTGGACAGAACAAGGTGCAGTCAAAAGCCCAAAGCACTACCTGGGAACCAAGAGGGGCACAGGACCCAAAAAGGGGAAGAGCAGAGGCTACCTTATGTGTCCCTGGTGCTTGGGTCAGACTCCAGGTCTATGAACTGCCATGTAGTCCCATATAATTCTCACCCCAGCCCTGAGTCTCAGGTCTGCTTCTTACCCAGGTTTAAAGCAGAGGAAACAAAAACACGAAGAACCAAGTGGCGTGCTCAGGGGCTCCCATATGGGAAGTCATTGAATCAGGTGACAAACCCAGCACCTCATTTCCAGGGCTTGAGACCACTGTTATACTTTAAGCAAGAGAAGAGGCCTGTGGTCTCTTCGGCAAAAAGGGCCATAGTGCCTTCCTTGGCAATGAATTTGTCTACACTCTCTGTTAGAGCAGGAGCCACCCATAGAAGACTCTGCTGAGGCTGAAGAGGGAGGTGTGACCTGCTGGGAAAGAGGGATACAGAGGAATGGAATGATGGTGGTATCTGGTCACTCCTCCCATCCTGCCCCTCCTGAAGCAAGTGCTGGGGGTCTCTGTTTTGCAGGACTCTGCAAATATATGTGCCTATCAGACAGTTCTTCTATGACCTCATCCACCCAGACTACAGTGCTGTGACCGACGTGTATGTGCTCATGTTTCTGGCGGACACTGTTGACTTTGTCATCATCGTCTTTGGCTTCTGGGCCTTTGGGGTAGGTTGGGGGCAAAGGCCACCACACATTCAATAAGTATGAGTGATGCTGTCCTATGAAATGCCACTTGTGCCTGAACCTGCTGTTTCCTTCCCAGAAACACTCAGCAGCCGCAGACATCACTTCTTCACTGTCGGAGGACCAGGTTCCTGGGCCATTTTTGGTGATGGTCCTCATTCAGTTTGGAACCATGGTGGTGGACCGAGCCCTATACCTCAGGAAGACTGTACTGGGAAAGGTCATTTTTCAGGTCATTCTCGTGTTTGGAATTCACTTCTGGATGTTCTTCATCTTGCCTGGTGTGACTGAGAGGTAAGGTGGAAGCTGGAGGCACGCACCTACTTTAATGCAAATATATTCCAGAAGGTTATCATCCCATATGCATGGTACATACCACCAACTTAGGGCTTAAAACACAATAAATCTATCATCTTAAAGTTGTGTAGGCCAGGCGTCTGACACAAGTCTCACTGGACCAAAATCAAGGTGTTGGCAGGTCTGCGTTCCTTTCTAAAGGCTCTGGGGGAGAATCCCTTTCCTTGCCTTTTCCAGTTTCTGGAGGTGCCAGCCTTCCTTGGCTTGTGGCCCCATCTGAGCCTTTAAAGCCAACATCAGTGTGTGGAGTCCTCTTCTCATTGCATCACTCTTACTGTTCCTCCGCCATCGTGGCTGCCGCTGAGCACAACTGAGAAAGATTTCTCCCTTTAAGGGTTCATTGATTAGATTCAGCCCACCTGGATAACCCAGGCCCTCTCCCTACCTCTAGGACCTTAACCCAATCTCAACTATAGAGTCTTCTTTGTCATGGAAGGTAACATATCCACAGGATTAAGCAATAATACCTTCCAAACCAAACAGAGCTGGAATGTTTGTTATAACGAATGAATGAATGACTTCTTTTGTGATTTACAATCATGCATATTCAATTTTTCATTTATTGAGCACCTGTTATGTCCAGAGCAGTAGACCAAGTGAAAAGGGGCATGATACCAATGTAAATAAAGCAGGGACCTGGTCTATTGTGGGAAGGACCACACAGTGGCTTCCAGGGATTGAGGCACTATGATAAATACTAAAAGTGTGGCTGCAGTTGGACACCTAAAACTAATACAATGTTATATGCCAATAATATCTCAATTTTTTAAATAATAAAAACTTGAAAAAATATTGAACAGTTCCATCACCCAAAAACTCTCCTGTGCCCTTTATAGGACCCTTCTCCTTCACCTCTATCTTCTGGTGCATCCATTTTCTGTCCCTGCAATTTTGCTTTCCCTGGAATGTCATATAAATGGAATCACACACTCTGTGGCATTTGAGGCTGGCTGCTTCCACTTGGCATAACATATTTGACATTCATCGATGTTGTTTTATGTATCAGTTGTTAATTATTTTTTGTCAGTCGATAGTATTCTATTGTATAAATGTACCAAACAGTGTTTAAATACAGAAAAGTTTAAGGACATTTGGGTTGTTTATACTTCTTTGGCACCTACAAATAAAGCTGCTGTAAACATTTTTTGAAAAGGGTGGCAGAGATCATTTCTATCTCATTGGACCTCACTTTTGAGCCTCACCTAAATGGCCACTCCTAATGCAATGGATTACCCTACCTTTATTTTTGGATATTTAATTCAAGATATGTTAGGATTGGTGAGCCTTGAGTCTTCATTGCCTGCATGTCAGTGACAGCACGCTTTCATGACATTTCGAGCTCTGCTGTCATTACCTCTTAATATCCCAAATTCATTTTTTTCCTTCAGATATTGTTACTGAAAACTTAATTCGTTATTGTGCAAAAGAAAACATTCATTAATAGTCATATTTTCTAAATCCCTTTCAAAACAGGAAAAGAATAAAGGAAGGGACAGATTAGGAGTTTTAAACTATACAGAAAAAAATTATGGCTACTGGTTATAATTTTGAGCATCAGGAAGCTCCAGTGTTTTGAATAATTAATCTGATAAATGGCTTTTTCTGTGTATATGCACATGATTTAGCACACAAACTTTCAGTGGTTTACAGTCTACAAAGCACCGTGTGGCAGGTGCTGTGGGGGATGGAGAGATGAGTAAGACGTCACTCCAGCCTCTAGCAAGAAAACATGGAGACACCACCAAAGAAAAAGGTCTTCCAATATGGGACAACCTTAATGTCCCTAATTAGCTTTAACACGATTACTTCAGTAACTACAGATTAACTGTGTCTTATTCCAAGTTGATTCGCTTTAAGGTTGTAGGAAGGAAAATGTTTGCTTATTTGTTTATTTTTAGTTTCTATTTAAGTTCCAGTCAGTTAACATACAGTGTAATATGAGTTTCAGGTACACAATTTAGTGATTCAATGCATAACATACAACACCCAGTGGTCATCATAATATGGATTGGTCCTTTTATAAGGGCTATAAGACAACACAGTTTTATGTCTGGGATTATAATTTTGATAGATATAGAATTTTTCCTCGTGCAGTTTTTGTATAAATTATTCATAAAATCCAAGGGCATTTCTCTGAAGAGCTAAAAGAATGTTCTTTCCTACTACTATACCATAGAGACAGTCTCTAGAAAGGGCATGGAGAGGGATAGTTGATATACGCTCTCTGTAAGGTATCTGATAGATTATTAACAATTTGTCAAGTGCTAGATCATGGTCAAATATTTTTAATTTATAGGAACTGAAATACCAAAGCTGGTTTCTCTACAACAGAGACACTTATAAGCAACATTTTTGAGATTTCTAGGTATTGAGATCTACATAGAGGTTCCTAGCTATTTTCAGTTAAAAATATAACACGTGTCTTCTTCTAATGTCAAAATTAAAAGTTAACAAGACAAATCCAAAATACAAAGATTAATACACTGCATGTGTAAAAAACTTGAAATGTTGTTCTTAATTTTAAACCCAGGGAAGATGATACTTAGGTCTTCTTGAGTCAGAGGTCTTATTTTTTATTTCCTTTTAAAAATGTATTGACCATGTTTAAGATTCTTACAGAATTCTGCTTTATCCAAAGTTAAAAATGGTCCTTCCTGTGGGTCACCATCCTTTGAAAATGTGTTTTACATTTTTTCTGGTGTGAAATTTAGTTCCACCAAGTTTTTCTTCCAACTTATGCTAGCATTTATGAACTGTATAGCACTGTGGGTCTCTTCATTAATTATTCACCAGGAGAAGGGACTACGGTCTCTATTGCTGGAAATAGCATTAAGAAAAGAATGGTGATGGATAGTAAGGAGAACACGTATTGCATGGTGCACTGGGTGTTACACGCAACCAATGAATCATGGAACTTTACATCAAAAACTAGGGATGTACTGTATGGTGACTAACATAATATAATAAAAAATATTATTATTAAAAAAAGAAAAGAATGTTAGATCATGGAATCATAGATTTTCGGAGGTAGGGAAAATCTTCAAATAAAGACATGGATATCTTGAGCACAATGTCTAGAGGAACAAAAGCTATAGCTTGTAAACACAACTGGAACCCAAATCTGGGTGCTGAAACTTTGTTAATCCATGACCTATCTTTATAGATGTATAGCAAAAAAAAAAAAAAAAAAAAAAAAAGAGGGGGAAGGAGGGAATTCACTTTCTCCTACATCTTCCAAATTATGGGTCCTTTGACATGAAAAAAAATGCATCTTTTGATGAGATTTAATTTGGGTCATGGTAGCAGCATCTTCTGCATTGTGAAAAAATATTAGTAAATTTGCTTAAAAATAATTAGTTTAATTATTGCCCAAACAACTGAATAATGCACTAATACATTGGAAGCAACATTTAGACATTTTTTTTTTAATTATTAGATTTTCTTACCCTACTTTTTGCCTTTGAAGTGATCTATGTACAGAGGATTCCTTACAATTAACTTAATTGACTTTAATCACCAGAGGGGCAATTAGACTTTTCTTTTTTTTTAATCCTAAACTGGTGTGCTCTTGTACCAGAAGAATATTCCATTATATCGCTTTTCTGTGTTTTTACATTTTAGGAAGTTCAGCCAGAACCTGGTTGCTCAGCTTTGGTACTTTGTGAAATGTGTTTACTTTGGGTTGTCTGCCTACCAAATCCGTTGTGGCTACCCAACGCGAGTCCTTGGAAACTTCCTCACCAAGAGCTACAATTATGTCAACCTCTTCTTGTTTCAAGGGTAAGGAAGGACACTCCGTATTGCACAGTCACTCACAGACGGGGGGCTGGCAATAGAAAGGCATTTGGTTTCCTCAGGAAGAAACAGAAAGGTGTAGAACACTGACGTAGCAATATGGATCATCACAGAACTCTTAACGATGTTTGGCAAAAGACAGTATGCCTCTTTGAATACCTTTCTCTGGGTAGTTGCTACCCATCTGGCCAGTATATTATATAGAATTGCTGTTTTATTATTATTGTATTGTATAGAATCATCCACGTGGGTTAATTTTCAGTTGCTGTATCCTGCATAATTACTGTGGTACTATTTCAGGATGAAAAATAGAGATACATGATCCTAAGTATTAATATATTTCTGGGCACAATGGAATAGAAATTTGGAATCTGGACTATTGCAAATTACCTTTGGGATTTTGTGCTGACCATGAGTTCCTCCATTGAAGACGGCCCTTTTGTTCCACCTAGCATCAACCTAAATGCCCCATGACTTGCTTGTTCCTGATAGCGTTAGCTACTCAAATGAAGCATATTGGCTCCTTGTGTGAGGATTTCTTTGGTAGTATCTCCTCTCTGCCCCCTTGGAAATTATACCACAGCCCAACAGTCCAGGCTGCTCATGGCACTGCTGGCTTCTCGGTTGTACCAGACCTAGGGAGGGTGACTTAGTCGCAGAAGAGGTGTTGAGCGTGCTCAGTGAGTCACTTAGTGTTTTTCTGTGTATGGCTTGCTATTTCTTCCAGGGGTTGGATTAGTGTTCACTTGTCAGAGCCCAGTGGCCTAGGGAAGAATTTCTGAGTGGTAACCCAAGCTGCTTTGAAGGTGCACCGGGTACACCCAGGTTCTCCAGCCAGAGAGAAGCTCAGTGTTAGTCAAGAAACAAGGAATAGTCTCCAGAACCAAGAGGAGCCCAGGCCAACCTATTCCTAAATACAAGAGCTATGCCAGAATCTTATTAAACTTAGGCACCTACTAAGTCCACCAGATGTGGGCTCTACTCTGTGCCCCCAAACACAAGTCCTTCTCCCTCTGACGGCTCTCATTTGCCCTCATCTTTCTCGTACCAGCTATATAACTTTTCCTAGCACATTCAGCAGCAAAACCCCAATGTTCAATAATCCTCTGATCAATAAATTCTCATAAGCAAATGTTTAAAAAAGTAAAATTATGTTTTTTTTTTTACAGAAGATATGATCTTAAATATAGAAAATCCTAGAGACTCAACCAGAAAACTGTTGGAAATAATCAATGAATTCAGTGTAAAGTTGCAGGGTGTAAAATCAACATGCAGAAATCAGTGGTGTTTCCATACGCTAAAAACAAAATATCGTGGGGAAAAAAACAATGAAAACAATCCCATTCACCACAGCACCAAACACAATGAAATACGGTAGAAATAAGTTTAACCAAAAAGATTTGTACAATGAAAAATTGGAGAGGACACCTTCAAACTTATTTAAAAAGGGAATCCTAGGGCTCCTGGGTGGTTCAGTCGGTTAAGTGTCTACCTTCACCTCAGGTCATGATCCCAGGGTCCTGGGATCGAGCCCAGCATCGGGCTCCCTGCTCAGTGGGGAGCCTGCTTCTCCCTCTCCCCTTGCCACTCCCCCAAATGTTCCTGTTTTTTCTCTCACTTATTTTCTCTCAAATAAATAAAAAAAAGTTTAAAGCGGAATAAAAAATAAATAAAAAGAAATGCTTAATTTGTTAAGACCACCAGCAAAAAGAAAAAAAAAAAGGAATGGGAAATACTAATTTATACATTGACTCATGATAGAAAGAGATTGTAATTCCCTGTTGCATTTTATGGTAAGGATCACCCTGAGAATTTTTCCTTAGTCATAGGGCTAACACAGCAGGGAACTGCATGAGCTCCTAGGGTTGGGGGAGGTGACGGGGGCCACCCCACAATTATCTATCTAAAAAGATGTGGCTTCTGGCAGGTTCCGCCTTGTTCCCTTCTTGACTGAGCTGAGGGCTGTGATGGACTGGGTGTGGACAGACACGACCTTGAGCCTCTCCAGCTGGATCTGTGTGGAGGACATCTATGCTCACATATTCATCCTGAAGTGTTGGCGGGAGTCCGAAAAAGTAAGCCAGGAAAAATGCCTGATCCCTTTTTGTTTCCCCTCCATCCAGGCTGGTTATGAGATTAATGTGAACTTCTGCAAGTTTTGTGGCCAAATAAATGGGGGCAGGGGGCAAAAACAGTGAGGACCTATACGTGTCCCATTGGTTTCCACCCCCTGGACTTGGGAATTTTGGACTCGCTGCTGCCTTAGTCAGAAATAGCATCCAGATGTGTTCCCCTTTTGGCAAATGTATATTGTAGTTATTTTTAAAAGAAAAAAATGATATATTGCTGTATGACTCTATAATTCTTAAATGGCTCATTTGGGAGCAGAAGGGAATGTGGTATGGTAGAGAAAAGTGAAGTAGGGTGGCTTGGACTCAGGCTAACCCTCTGATTCACTCTTTGATGAGCGACAGGACAATATAACTTCTTTGTGCAAAGGAAATTGAAGCGCACACATTTGCTTATTCTGTTAGATTGAATATTAAGATTTAAATAGGATAGAATTACCATTATTTATTGGATTTTTCAAAAGTTGAATATCTGAAACAGGAGTCTGTTGTATAATAGCAATAAGACCACTCGCCAAGAATTGGCTGAGGTGGTGTAAAATGTCCTTTTTTTCTCTTCTTGATAATACCCTCCTTGAAATAGTTCCCTCTAGTCCATATACTTTCCAGTATGTTCTGTTGCTGCTTCTGGGAATTTTAGCTTCACTGACCTGTGGCCCCTGTATTTATGGGGTTTGTGGGACTGAAGGAATTAGGCCTGGCAGTCAACTTAAAATCATAGAGCTTGTCCTGATTTTTAAGGAGCAGACAAGCTGTTAAAATGACAGAATATGAGAGATATGAAAGCTCTTCTACCAAAGGGACTTTGAAGGTAACAATCATGGTGACAAAGGGTCTGGAAATCATGACAAATGAAGAAGAGTAGGAAGAACCAATAATTGTTCTGTCTGAAGTAGAAAAAAAATGGAAGGAGGCAAAAGCAGTAGCCATTTGTAACTATTTGAAATACTGGGAAATAGAGGAAATGTCTGAATTTGTTTGTAAGACTCAAGATAACAGAGTTAAGACAGGTGGGCAAAAGTTCCAGTAAGTTTCAATGGCATATGAAGAACATTCTAGCAACAATCAAAGCTACCCCATCACAGCTTGGCTGCCTCAGGCGGTATCCATGTACACACGGTGACTCTAGGAGAACTCACATGCTGGACCCTCTGTGCTGGGAAGCACGGGTCCACCTCCAGCTCCAGGAGCCATTCGTTCAACAGTCCCCATATCAGTTGTCTGTTGCTGCAACCAAACTACCTCAAACTTAGTGAGATATATATATATATGTATTTTTTTTGAGAGAGAGAGAGAGAGAGCACAGAGCAGGGAGGGGCAGAGGGTGAGGGAGCGGGAGAACCCCAAGCCAGGCTCCACGCCAAGCACAGAGCCCAACTCTGGGCTCAATCTCACGACCCTGAGACCATGACCTGAGCTACCAAGAATCTGATGCTTAACAAACCGAGCCACCCAGGCACCCCAAACTTAGTGGTTTAAAAATAACAACCATTTCCTTTGCTGGCAATTCTGTGAGTGGGCAGTTTGGGCTGGACGCCACTGGACAGACTTGCCCAGGGTCATCCTGTGGCTGCCGTTTCAAAGGGACCAAGTGCAGGCAGGAGAAAGGCTCAAGAGAGAATCAGTTCAAGAGAGAGGCAAGTTGAGGGGCGCCTGGGTAGCGCAGTCATTAAGCGTCTGCCTTCGGCTCAGAGCGTGATCCTGGCGTTCCTGGATCGAGCCCCACATCGGGCTCCTCTGCTGGGAGCCTGCTTCTTCCTCTCCCACTCCCCCTGCTTGTGTTCCCTCTCTCGCTGGCTGTCTCTCTGCCACATAAATAAATAAAATCTTTTTAAAAAAGGGAGAGAGGCAAGTTGAGAGGATAATTTCAGAAAGAAGAGGATCTGAAGCTCTATAGGTGTTAAGGAAAAGAATAATAGAAAAAAGAAAAGCAAAGTTCTTAATATCAGAGCCAAAGGAAGAAGGTCCTAGTTGGTGGTGGGCGGGGGGGCTGGAAAGCGTGGAATCAGAGGCATGGGTGAACAAGTTAGTAGTGAGAAAGAGGAACGGCTGTCCTACAGGAAGCTGGAGAAAGATGGGCAGCGAACAAACACACACCACATAGCCTGGCTTCTCCATGAAATAGATGAGCTTATCTGTTGACAGCAAGCAGGAAGGACGGCATCCTAAGACCCAGGGCCTGTCCCTGGGGGCACCGGAAACCGTGAGATACTACTTCCTCTGGGTGAATGGGCAGGGAGCTCTTAGGAGGGGTTTTCTGAGTCAGAGCTCACATGACTGTCCCACGCTGATACAGGGTCACCTTTCACGGGAGCACCTGTGTCTGCCCCATTTGTTGGCTCTTATAAGCTTTTCACTGCCATTGAGCCAACAGGTGACAACCTTCTTTATACCATAGTGAGGAGGTCACATCCATTGCCTGTCCTCCTTGTGAAGGCTGGTGTCATTCTGCCCTAGAACACGAGGCATTCCTGCCCAATGAAAGGTTTACAATTATTGCTGTTATTTTATCTTCAAGAAATAAAAAACCTCGTTTTAATGTATCACCTCTACTTAAATATATACTTCTATCTTTTTAAAAAAAAAAGATTTTATTTATTTATTCGACAGAGATAGAGACAGCCAGCGAGAGAGGAAACGCAAGCAGGGGGAGTGGGAGAGGAAGAAGAAGGCTCATAGCGGAGGAGCCTGATGTGGGGCTCAATCCCAGAACGCCGGGATCACGCCCTGAGCCGAAGGCAGACGTTTAACCGCTGTGCCACCTAGGCGCCCCTAAATATATACTTCTATCTTACGCTAAGTCGATGGATATTTCAGAGTATCAGCCTTTTTTTTAAAGATCTTATTTACTTATTATTTGAGAGACAGTGAGAGAATGAGTAGGAAGAGGGGCAGAGGGAGAAGCAGACTCCCTGCAGGGCAGGGAGCCTGACATGGGACTCAACCATGGGACCCTGAGATCATGACCTGAGCTGAAGGCAGATGCTTAACCGCCTGAGCCACCCAGGTGCCCGAGTATCATCCTTTTACATCACACGTGGTAAAACTTTCTAAGGAACTTAGGTGTCTGGGAGGTCAATGTCAAGGGAGTCCAAGCGAATCTGGCACTCATTTCTACTTGTCCCATCAGAGACTGAAACAGTGACAGTCTGTTGTCTAGTGTGAAGCAGAAGAGTAAGCATCTTTTAACAGTAACTTTTCTTAGGGATTATTCTGAGTCCAATGTGCTATGCTCCAGGGGCTTTATGAATACATTTTATGAAGCCAGAACAATTTTCTGAAAGGCAGAGTGTTGGCATATGAACACCCACAAACACAGGCCACTCAGTCCTAGTCATAGTTTACTTTTTTTTAAAAGACTTTATTTATTTATTTGAGAGACAGCGTGCGTGCTCGCTGAGCACGAGCAGGGGGGAGTATCAGGCAGAGGGAGAAGCAAGCTCCCCACTGAGCAGGGAGCCTGATGCAGGCTTGGTCTTAGGTCCCTGGGATCATGACCTGAGCTGAAGGTGGACACCTAACCAACTGAGCCACCCAGGCATCCCCCCACAACAATTTTAAGGAGAAATTCTCTCCGGTCCCATTGGTCCCTCATGGTACCACTGTGGGAACGTGTTGGGAACTCATTACAGCTTCATGTCACTACCTCACCTCGTAGAGTGGGGACAAGGGTGCTCTCCCCACCTCAGAGTGAGCGGAGCAGAATAGGGCCCCAGTCAGGTCCTGTGGGAAGAGCTCGGGTCCTTCCCCCACCTGCTGCTGATGCCGGAAGCCTGAGCCTGGATGACTCATCGTTGCAGAGATACCCGCAGCCCCGGGGGCAGAAGAAGAAGAAAGTGGTGAAGTACGGCATGGGAGGCATGATTATCGTCCTGCTCATCTGTATCGTCTGGTTTCCCCTTCTCTTCATGTCCTTGATCAAATCTGTGGCGGGGGTCATCAACCAGCCCCTGGACGTCTCGGTCACAATTACCCTGGGAGGGTACCAGGTAACTGCTGCGTATTCCCCCCCAGGTCTGGCTCCCCTGCCCGCGCCTTTCCTCACCACCAGCTACAGGATGTCCAGTTAGCTCTTGCAGCCAGATCTCCCCACCCCCGCATTTAGTCAGCAAATACCTGACCTATGAGCCAAGGACAGAAGACAGTGAAGGGTAGCTCTGTTCTGGTGTGGAGCACCGGAGTAATCTCTTCAAAGAGATCCCTGTGGCCAGTTGCCATTGGGTGCTCAGTGGGTGATGATACGCTGTGTAAAGATTTCTCTTTTAACCCAGGATGCAGAGATGAGCCTTAGAGTGTTGACATCACTGTTTCTTTGTTTTCCAGCCCATTTTCACAATGAGTGCCCAGCAAAGCCAGTTGAAAGTTATGGATCAACCAAAGTTTAATAAATTTATGAAAGCTTTCTCTAGGGACACTGTAAGTAAATGTGTGTAGTAAATGTCTGTGAAGACCTTCCATCTAGGTGAGCTTACTGCGTGTCATTTTATTTGCTGTTCTGCCATGGCCCGTGGTGTGGGAAGGACTCTTCGGGGATTACCAATGGCCACTGACCACTTGGATAATCTAAGACATTATGTCCGTATTATTGAATATAAGTGTCAATAAACATAATTTTAATTCAGGACATTTTAATGTCAGCTCAACAGATGTAGGTCTTCTCTTATACTTTTAAATGTTTTTAATCCTGGTAGATGTTGATCCCTTTGATGGGAAGGTCTACTCTGAGCATCTGTCTTCAGGGAGTGATTCAAAATATTGGTAAAGTTCTGTGCAGGTACCTGCTTGTGATGGCATTCTCTGTATTGACAAAAGTTGGAAGCAACTGAGGGCTCCACAAGTCAGGACTGGTTGAATAAATTGTGGCAAATGTATCGAGTGAATTTGATAGGCACTGGCTTCCCTAGGGTGGTTGGCATGGGAGAAGGGGGCTACCACTTTCCATTTTATTTACATATTGTGTTGTCTGAATATTTTCCAAGCAACTTCTTTTGTAATACAAAATGATCATTACAAAGATAGTGCATGGCATGAACATTTCTCAAGATAAAACATAAATGAAAAAGAATATATGTTATTTTTTTAAATGATTAAAAGAATAAAATCTGCATTTTCTACTGCATATAATAGTGATAATGTTCTGTTGGCAAAGTTGTGGCTGATGTATTCTTTTCTTCCCATTGCAAACTTAACAATAATATGATAAATTGATTTTTCATAATTAAAATTTGCTTTACAAGTAATACTTTCTTATTTAAGGAAAATGATTAGGCAGACAGATGCTTAGCTCTTTTATAAAATTATCAGCCTATAAAGCACACTGCCCCGTCTCATCTCAAGGGATATGCAGCTGTGAAGATAGGACCAAGATATTGTGGGTGGATTAAATTTGACTGTCTCCTGAGAGGAAACACCCCAAGAGTTGATACATTTCCTTCTTAGTGAGGAGGAAAAATGACACCAAATCCTCTGATTTTTCTTTATTAATTGGAATGATCCCATACCTGTACTGGTACTGGGATTGCTCCGTGTGACTGCGGCTGCCCATCCCCACATGGAGGGGAACAAAGTACTGCCACGGAGCACCAAGCCCATCCACTGTAGAAACTGTCCTTCCGGAGGAAGAAATCCTCTTTCTGCAGTCAGTTAAAAGGAAGAGTGATCACTTTATTTATTCATCACCATGTATATGATCTATTTATGCATGTGTATTTGTGCACATACAGGGTGCTATGCAATTTCTGGAAAATTATGAAAAAGAAGACATAACAGTAGCAGAGCTGGAAGGAAACTCAAATTCTTTGTGGACCATCAGCCCTCCCAGTAAGCAGAAAATGATAGAGGAACTCATGGACCCCAATAGTAGCTTCTCTGTTGTTTTTTCATGGAGTATTCAGAGGTAGTTACTGTCTTTCCATGTATGATTTCCCCCTTTCCCCCCAATCTAAACTTGGGGTGGGGGTGGGAGGATAGAAGGGAAAAAAATCAATTGATGTGGATTTTAGTTGATATTATGCTTTGGGAATATTCATTTGATGCTACAGCTAACGTTTGTGTTTATTAAATAATGATCTGCCTGGGACTCTCTGGCAGAATTAAGAACTTCTTGGTTTTTCCTTTCTCCTACTAACTTCAGTCTTTAAAGAGAGGCTGGCAATGAGTTCTGTGAATAAGAGAGAGAGGTAAAGTGAAAAGGAAAAGGGTAAGGGCTTATAAAATGAAATAGTCTGAATGGTTGTAAGATTTCCCTGAAAGGGTGAAGTTTGGTCTTAGTAATGAAGAACTGGCAGGTTCGGGAACCCAAATTCTCACTTGCATCCCCCCAACATGGGGGAGCCCTCACAGATCTTTTCTCCAAGTGTGGGGTGTGAGAGCGGCCTAGCAGTCCCAGGAGGGGGAGAGCTGAGATAGACTCCTTCTCGCCTAACCTGAGCATGTGGCCACTACTTCCCTCGTTTGGTTTTTTCTTAAGTTTTTATTTAAATTCCAGTTAACGTACAGTGTGATATTAGTTTCAGACGTACAATATAGTGATTCAGCACTTCCATACAGCAGCCAGTGCTCATCACAAGTGCCCTCCTTAATCCCCATCACCTGTTTCACCCATCCCTCCCCCAACCTCCCCTCTGGCGACCATCAGTTTGTTCTCTACAATTAAGAGTGCGTTTCTTGGTTTGCCTCCTTCTCTCTTTTTTCCCCCCTTTTGCTCATTTGTTTTCTTCCTTAAATTCCACAGATGAGTGAAATCATATGGCATTTGTCTTTCTCTGACTGACTTATTTTTCTTAACATAATACTCCCTAGCTCCATCCACATCTTTGCAAATGACAAGATTTCATTCTTTTTGGTGGCTGAATAATATTCCATTGTGTGTGTATACATCTCCCTTATCCATTCCTAAGAGCATGTAGAAAAAGTTCTTGCATTCAAAAACCCAACGGCTAGTGAAGCACGTGGGGAACCTCAATGCAATAAACTAGTTGAAAAGCTTAGTTTTTGTTTGGTTGGTTGGTTTTTTGCTATCAGTCGTGTGATTCAGGATTCCATGCAAGTTTATTTGGCCAGTCAAGTGATAGGTTCATTTGGGTCCATGATTCCTGGCTTCTAGGATGGAATTAAGAAAGAATCATGATAGGTACCTAAGAAGCCATCTCCAATATAAAATGAATTTCCAAGGATATAGTAAAGAAAGATTTCAAAGAGAGCTGTTCAGAATTGAAAGAATGCCTTCCTGGATCTTATTTTCTCCTTTAGAATTTACATCCCAAGTTCCTCTCATGAAATTCTGGACTGCCGAAAATTTATTTTCTAGGCTTTTCTTTGAAGAGATACCAAAAAATTAATAACATTAAAGATCAACTTTTAATTGAACATTCTTTTAAAAATGTGGATTCTATTAGTCACCATGGAGGCTGACCTCATTGGGTCAATATAAAGAGTGTTGCAGAAATTCGTATCAGAGCATCAAGATGGTTTCTCTTTTAGTCAGCAGACTGCCTCCTCACCTGCCATCTGTTAAAGGTGTTTGTGGCCTCCCTGGGTTTACTAACTTGGTTGTCTAAGAAGCTCTCTAAAGGTGAGGTGGACAGAAAGGTCAGGGTTGACAGTTGTGGACCCAGTGAAGACTTGGTGAGATTAATAAAATGAAGAGTGAAGTGAATTTTTGAACCTCATCCAGACTTCGGAATAACCGCTGACATTGAGCCCTTTATCTTTCTCCACAGAAACATGAGTCTGGGTGCAAAAGCAGAAATAGCAACCGATAAGCTTTCTTTTCCTCTTAAGAATATTACACGTAAGAGTATAGCTAAAATGATAGCCGGCAACAACACAGAAAGCTCAAGAACGCCAGTGTAAGTGATTGCTTCTGTTAATTACCTTCAATCGAGGGCTGTATCTGGTACTGAGTCGCCATTTGCAAATGCACATATGCAAGAAATGCAGCTTTCTCCATTCTTCAGTAACTCAAGTGAATCTCTACTTGGAGACCTCGTTATGTGACGTTAAGATAGCTCTGTTTTCCTCCCCTCTCACTCTCTGTCCACCCAGCCCTGGGAGTCCTGATCTTGTCTATGGGTAGCAAACCTTGCACTTATCTGACCATAATCACCAAAAGCCAGGGAAAGCCCCTGGGAGACCTCTCTTCTACTATTACTCCTGGACTTGGGCTCACTGAATGCCTGGCTAATGGATGGGGGTTAGGGGAAGACAAGGGACAGAGGGAAATTTGTGTGGGGGGTGGAGACTATATCTTAATATATTATCCTGCCATATAAGTACTCCACTTCAAACAAATCCAAGCTGGGATGTTTAGATTCTAATATGAGAACTAGTAGGAGGAGGAAAAATGCTATGGGTGCAAAACTGCTAAATGACGTATTCCAGATGTTCACCGGCCAGTGTCTGGTTCTGACCTCCAGTCTGCCCTAGCCCCACTTTGCTGCGTTGAGTATAAGAGCCGCCATGATGCAGTCCTCACATGTGTTCCCTAAGACAGCCTCTTTTAATCACTAAAGTTGAAGGAACCTCAAAGATTGTCAAATCTTCCCCCATCGTAGAACAGGCCTAGAAGGACGGAGTGACATGCTTACATTACTCAGTTTGTCCTCTGCAGAGGGAGGGGTCAGGTCCAGGCCACCACTTGTCCCTCGA
Organism: Ursus maritimus; assembly: GCF_017311325.1. Classification (NCBI taxonomy): domain Eukaryota; kingdom Metazoa; phylum Chordata; class Mammalia; order Carnivora; family Ursidae; genus Ursus; species Ursus maritimus. Next base: position 57,626,347 of record NW_024424230.1, on the reverse strand, counting down.
GCCTCACTCTTCTCACTAGATAGATTCATGCAGTCCGCTTGATTATAGATATAATTCTATATCTACGTAGAGTACAGACATAGATCCTAGCAAGAAAGACAGCCCCTTGCTTCAGAAACAGTCACAGACACGAGAAATCTCTATAACCGTTTTTAAGGCATTAACTAGCTCATGCACTGAGTCTACCTAAGTATTCAAAGAGAACCTCTGAATTTGTTTGGCTTCAGAAATTTCTGATTATAATGGAACCCATAAATTGTAATGACATCACATTGCATAGAAGTACAAAGACTCACCATTATTTGTTTGATATGAGGTCAAAAATAGCAACAAAAAAATCAATTTTATGTGGCTAAAACAACTAAAACTTCATATCCCCCCCCTTTTTTTCTTGACATACAGGACTATAGAAAAGATCTACCCATATTATGTGAAAGCACCTAGTGATTCGAACTCAAAACCTATAAAACAACTTTTGTCTGGTAAGGATGAGAAGGAATTGGTTCAGAACTTTTTTTAATCCTTTTATTCAGTGTCTACAGTTTGCATGTTCAGCCTTTCTCAAGCTGCTTTCCAGTTTTCTTTCCTTGTGAGATGCGGCCTACAGGAAGCCTGAGATTCCCTGCTGCATTCACCGGCCAGAAGGAGCCAGTCAGGCACCAGGAGCCATATTCTTCATAGTTTTCATCGTATAGAATGTGATTGGCTTAACTCCACACTTAGCAGCTTCGGTTACTGATTCATCAGTCTGTTTACTTGTTTCTATGTTAATCTTTTTGGAAGAAAACAGCCTTATGCAACACTAAATATGAAAGCCCCATGATGAGAACAATAAAAACAGAACAGGAAATGTACTTGATTGAGCCCAAGGGTGGTTAAGTATCCATGTTAGTCTCTAGGGACTGTATTTACCCAAAACAACAGTGATGGTAGGACGTCGATGTTTGGGGATCCTTAGGCATTAATTACTAAGCATTGTTTGACTTCATCAATTGTCTGGATCGGAGCAGATGTGTACATGTGGCAAAGGTAAAAGGACAATGCAGTTATCCAAGTCATGTTCACGCCTTTGCCAACATGGGTGTCTCATGGTCACCAGGCCGTGCGTCAGGCACTAGAGACTAAGCTCCTTGAGGCTCATATTTAGCTGGAAAGATAGAGATGTAAGTAAACAGCTGGAAGCCCCCGTAGTAGGGGGCCCAAGAAGTAGAGGCAGGATAGAGGTTCGGAAGACGAGCATGGGTGGGTGGTCCCCACATCTCTTGCTCTTCTTCCTCAGCAGTCAATAATACGTATGTCTTGCATGGTAATTGTGAGATGCATTAAGAACTTTGGTATTTCCCTTTCAGTCCAAATAGTTCTAGAAATGCTTAGTCAGAGAACACAGATTGCTCAACCATCAGTCGTTCCCTCTGAAATGCTTCTGTCCCTCAGTGAGCTCTTCACAGCTGCTGCCCCTAAGCAGATGATCCCGCAAGCCTGCCAGGGCCCTCCTTCAGCTGGCTCCCTCTCCCTGACAATGGTCTCAAATCTTCACCAGTACCCCCACTTCCTTTCAGCTTCAGGAAGATGGGGTCCCTCCCTCCAGGGTCAGCCTCACTTTGAGCCCAGATTCCCAGCCCCGCCCCTCCCCACCCTTATTTAACCCTTTCTCAGCCACATGTTCTGTGCTCCCCAAACATAGGCTTGTTGGCTGTGAGTCATTTGAAGTCCGGCCAATGAAATCCTTCTTCCCCAGACCACAAAGTCCTGGTACTTTCCTGTCCTGCCAACACAACAGCTTCTCTGATGAGTTTTACCCAGTTATGTCTGATCTTTAGCATAGGTTGGTGGTTATCACCAATTTACAAAGGAGGAAACTGAGGCTCAGGTGTGAGTTACTCAGCAGAGGTTATATAATCAGTATGTGAACAAACTAGACTCAAACCTAGGCCAGATGTTCCCTCTTAGAACTCTCTAGACTTCAGAACCAAGGTTCTTTTTGTTCCTGAGCAATCTGAGTGGTTCACATTCACCCTGGGTAAGGGTTTCTTTATCTTTACCAGTTTCCTGACTCACTCTCCATTAGTCTGTCCATCCATCCATCCATCCATCCATCCATCCATCCATCCATCCTTCCATCCATCCATCCATCCATCCATCCATCCATCCAATCTAACCATCCATCCATCAAATAGACATTCATTACCAGGCACCATCCTAGATTCCTTTGATCCAGGAATTTAGCAAGAAATAATGCAGACATGGCCCCTACCCTCACTGTCCACCACCAGGATTATCAGTGGAGGCCCTATTATCATTGGCAGGGGTTGTATTTTCTCAGAAAGACCTACTCAGAGAACTCCAAGCTTTATTCCACCCTTTTACTATCCTTTTATATTGACCCTGTGCTCTAACAAAAGCAATCATTAACCACACATCAAGGATTTTCAGAACTTTACTGAACTTCATGCCATCAAGTCTTCCTGACCTCTCCCCCTCCATCTCCACTTAATGAAGTTCTCACTCTGCAAAACTCAGCTCAGAAGCCATCTCCTCTGGGAGGCCTTCTTGATCCTACCAAGCAGAAGCAGTCTCCCCATACTATCAGACCTTGTTGGTGCAGGTCCTGTAGTGGTTGTCATATGCCCATAAGTCGCACTTGTATATGTGGCCTGTTCCATTTGCAATGTAGAATCATGCTGTATACAACTTTATAACCCCTTATCACCTGACAGAGGGCCTTCTTCCTCTAAGACATGCAATAAATTCTGGTAATAGGATTGAATTAGTCAGTTCACTGAAAAAGTCAATGACTTGGGTTTTTATTTATTTTTATTATTTTTTATTTCATTTTCATTTTTTATAATAATATTTTTTATTATATTATTAGTCACCATACAGTACATCCCTGGTTTTTTATGTAAAGTTCCATGATTCATTAGTTGCGTATAACACCCAGTGCACCATGCAATATGTGCCCTCCTTAGTACCCATGACTTGGGTTTTTAAATGTCTAGCTAGTTGTTTGGAATTATCAGCGAAGACACTCAGGTGATGGGTCTTCCCTCTATCCTGTGATGTGTCTGCCATGCTCACTTGGCAGCAGTGAGCTACATGTTTCATGACAAGGAGAAACCTTATGCACACCTAGGGCCCACTTTTCTTTTTCCACTCACATTGTTACCATGTCCCTACGGCCTATTCATCCTGACACCTACACTATGGACAGTAGTAACTAGGTTTTGCCATCTGAGGACTGTTTATGTGCATTAAATCCTAATAGTCTCATGCTAACTTGATTTCATTTTTTCTCCTGTTCCAGAAAATAATTTCATGAATATCACCATCATTTTGTCCAGAGACAATACAACTAAATCTAACAGTGAGTGGTGGGTTCTCAACCTGACTGGAAATAGAATATACAATCAGCATGCCCAGGCCTTGGAACTGGTGGTCTTCAATGACAAAGTCAGCCCCCCAAGCCTGGGGTTCCTGGCTGGCTACGGGTAAGAACTTACTTCACAGCTAACAGTTACAAGAATCTACTTCTGTGTCATATAAAGTTGAGGATGGGAAGCCTTGTGTCTTCCTAGAATTCTTGAACTTAATAGCTACAACATTAAAATTCATAGTTCACTGGCCCTTCGTTTTAAAAAAATGAAGAACAAGAGTCCCAAAGAAGTCAAAATGCCTGATGTAACACCCTTAAGGACAGGACTAGAAGTCATGCATTCAGTTTCTTCACTCTACACCTTCCTATTATGTTTGAGGTCATTCAGTGTTTAAACATAGAAATTGATGTAGACTCTTTTCTGTTTACATTGCCTTCTGACCTTAGCAGACATGGCCTCGGTCAAACATTGAAGTTGGGGACATGGTCCGATGTCCAGAATGATCTGAATCTATACTCTCACAGTGTTATGATCCTTAAATGCTAGGAGACATACATCCCAACACGACATGAACGTCTGTTAAGACATCATTGTCTATGCAGAACTGTATTTATAAAAATAAAGAGGTCCAGAAAAGTGTATATAGTACAATGGCATTTCTACCAAATATATTATATGTCTTCTCTATATAATATATGCAGTAAAACTATCTGAAGTTCATCCATGAAACTATTAACATTGGTCATTTACAGAATAGAGATTTTTTTTTAATTTTCATTTTTCAAGTCTTACAGTTCTGCAAGGGAAAAGCGAAAAACTTCAAGCTTTGATAAGTTTATCATATCTTCTGTAGAGTTGGGGGGAAATACTATTTTTCTTCTTTTAGATGCATTGTATTAACTGTATTTAACTGGTAGATACAATTTCTATTTAATTTTTTTTTCAGTATCATGGGATTATATGCTTCAGTTGTCCTTGTGATTGGGAAATTTGTCCGTGAATTCTTCAGTGGGATTTCACACTCCATCATGTTTGAAGAACTCCCAAATGTGGATCGAATCCTGAAGTTGTGCACAGATATTTTTTTAGTTCGAGAGACGGGGGAACTGGAACTAGAGGAAGATCTCTATGCCAAATTAATATTCCTGTACCGCTCACCAGAAACCATGATCAAATGGACTAGAGAAAAAACAAATTGATACTTTAAGACACAGACTGCAAATTAAGTTAACATTTGAATTTTTTTTTAAAAAAAGCACAATACTCTCATAAGAGATAAGCATTTCTAGTTGGTTGGAAATGGTTTCTCTTCTGACAGGTGGTCAAAAGGAGCTGACTTCCTTTTTCAGTCTAAGCTACCTTGCAAATGAAGACGCTGTTGAAAAAGTTATTTGTAATTCCATTTCTCCAAAATCAGGGCTACTCGTTTTTTGTTTTAGTCAACAGTGTCTTGCATTCTGATTGACTATGCAAAGGAGTCATTTATGGGTCTCCTCCCTCAGAGAAACAGGAAGAGGGAAAAAGGAAAGACGCCCATGTTTTTCTGTGTGGGGACCGCACCCTTCCTGAAGAGATGCTCTAATGGCGTCCACTGCGCTCTGTCGCCAATGGGGAAGCTGCTCTGAGGAGAACAGATGGGCCTCAGCACACCCCGAAATTATGCAACAGCAATAGGAGGCTGAAACTCCTGAACGGATTCCTAAGGGGAAACGAGAAAGGGAGCCAAAGACCCATGAAGATACCTGAGGAAGTATAAGCCTCGTTCTAAGCAAAAAGTTAACATTAGTGACACTCTTACTGCCTTACCTTAACTGAAGACTCATAAAAAATCTTTCCATTAAACACCAGTGACTTCTCAGGAAAAAAAAAAAAGCAGCAAAACAAGTATGTGGACACCGGCTTTGTTGAGGCCCAACTAGTGACTTGCTTCAGAGATGGTCGCTGTTCTGCTTCAGAGCTACTTCTCCTCATCAGACACAAGCTCCAGGTGGAAAGATAAAAATGGCGCCCAGCTGGGTGTGGAATGAAGACTCTGACTTTGTAACTCTTTACTAACTGAGGTCATGAACGCTCTTCTACCTTTCCCCATCCCTCAACACGCATTTTCCCATTTCGATGATTTAAGGCAATGGTGTTTTCCAGTATGTGACATTTTCCTTCCTGTTTTTCAGGTATATCAAAGAGTTTACATATTCCAATTCACATTTTTACATCTGAGACGGGTTTTTTAAGTTCATAATTATGAAAGAAATATGTATATTGAGCTTGGGGAAATTAAAAAAATGGCCTTTTCTTAAATTATTGTTATTGGTAATACAACCTCTTCATTAAATAACAGTGTAGCATGAAAATTTATGATTGAAATGTAGTTTTCATTCCGTATTAAAATACAGTTTGTGAGGAATCATTGAATGAACTAGAATACGTCAAAAAAAAAAATGATCCTATGTAGTTTGGGTTCAGGACTGACTTAAAATAAAGCACATCTTGAAAAGTCATTTCAAGAATATTCTTCATTCTGCTTATTTGCATGAAGTAGGAAAAATGATTGTTTTCAACGCTATGTACAAGGTGTTAAAAAAATCAACTGAAAGAGGAATTCACTTCTTGTTGGTTTTATTTGTCTTTCTCATGCGAATAATGAGATTATATTATTCTATGTGAATAATATAAGCAGGACACCACTGGTAACAAATTAATTTCCAAAGAGTTACAGTGAATATGGAGCTGTTCAGTGTCTTCTAGAAAATTAGTGCATATTCGTTCTTCAAACGTGAAAGCCAGCATACTTCCACCCTGCGGAAATCAACTCCTCCAGTCACCATAGCAATGAACTCAGACTACTTAGGGAAACTCTTTGGACCATGTTCTGATTTCCCAACAACAGCAAGAATCATTGTGCATATTTCTAGTTGTGAATTTTTCTTTTAAAAATGTCAACTCGAGGGAATTTCCAGAGAGCATGTTATGACACATTTAGGAAGAAGAAGTAGGCAATGCTCCTGAGAAGAAAGTGTAGAGTCAAAGTATACCAGAATAGTGATGTTCCTCAAAAGAACAATTTCCAGGGTTCAAGAAAAAGCTTCCCAGTGTGTCAGAGGGGGGAAAGGTTGATGGAAATCTAAATGATAGAAATTAAGGAATTAGAAAGGAAGTTCTTCTTCCAGGGAAGCATGTGGAGGCTAGAGTGGAAACGGAAGATAGTGAGGAGGTCTACCGGTGCTGGCCCGGCCCCCATGGAGCAGGGAACCCCCAGGCCAGCAGGTCACTTCCCCTCTCAGCCTCGTGTATCTGACAACATGAAGGGGTCATCCTCCTGCACCCAGCCACATTCTAAGCCCTAGCCCAGTAGACGCTCCTTGTGAAAGCAGTCTGCCACCTTAGATTGGGTTCTTTGGAGATGGCCTCTGAAACGAACAGCCACCAAGGACATTTGGGGCCATGGTCCCGGGAGTTACAGTGGTCAGCAAGGAAGGCAGGATCAGGCAGAGGGACAAGCTGCCCCACCACACAGCTGCAAGGGAGCTCTGGTCACAGCTGCTGCATCTGCCTGTTTACTGTTCAGTCTGGGTGTGGAGCACTGAGTCCGCCAGGGAGCCGTGGGCACCAGCATACTCCTCCCACCCCACTGTATAGCCATGGTGGCCTCCCTGTCCGTAAGGTCACCCTGTGCATAAGGTGACCCCATCTATAAGGTGACCTTGTCCCTTGACAGAACTGTCTTATTGTCTTTCTAGTTTACTTATCCTTTCTAAAATAATTATTTTCCTTTTTCACTAGTTTTCAAATCTTGAGTTCTATTGTTCTTTAATATCGTCTGTTATTTTCTTAATTTATTTTAGTTCATCTTGAAATCTTGGGTTATAGTTTTTACCCATTTTGTGGGCATGTCTTTCTGGTAAACTTTTTTTGTCTCTAAGGACCTGATCCTGCTTCTTACTCTTTTTTACTGATAAGAATTTGATATTGTATTTAAGTGCATCCCTTTCCTGTGGCTCCTGTGTGTGTGATGTTAGTTTCCCTAAATTCGGGGTTGGGGGATGGCTCCTCCAGCCCCATGACTCTGGAGCCCACGGTCCTGGAGTGTCCACAAATGCTCCCTCCTTTCTGAGGCCCCCAGTGCTGCTCTCCCACCCACCCCTCCATGGGCCTCTCTCCCCAGTGGGACCTGTTCTGCCCCCTTGATTCCCAGCAGTGTCCCCGTGTCATGGGGCCTGGTCCTGGAAGGCAGTTTCAACCAGTCTGTTTTGAGAATTTGCAGGCCCCGCCTGTCCTGCTCCTTCAGTCCATGCTGCCAACCCCCTGCCTTCACCCCAGAATGGGGACTTGCGCAGTCCTCTCCCGGGGTGCCAAGGGATCACCAGTGTTGCCAGTTAGGGTCCCTGATCCTGGCTCCGACAGATGATCTATTGTTTCTCTCCTCTGCCCCCCACATCGGGGATGCTTCACACAAGTCTTGCTGCTACCGCCAAGTCGTTGGGGTTTGTCCCTGCTGGCCTTGTTTTGGGAAAAGCAGGGAAGGAAAAAAAGAGTGACTGAGAGAGCACCAGACACCAGGCTGCTCCTGCCTTTACCTGCCCTAATTACTCTAAACACAGCCTGTCAACACAGCATCCAACAAGGAGGAACACATTTCATTTCACAGCTAGGGATAACAGCCTGACATCTCACTGGCCTGCTTACATGAATTGTTCGGCAGAAAGGGGTTTTGGAGCAGTCTGTGTGCACAAATAATTGGCTCTCAGGAGCCTACATTGTTTGGAGTGGGAGGTATTTTTTTAAAAATAAAATATTTTTAATTGTTTTAAGTCATAAATATCTGTGGTTATGTTCACATGTATTTTTCTAAAGCTTTCATTTATTTATTGGACAGAGAGAGGGGCAGCGAAAGAGAAATCATCAATTAAAAGTTTAGTTATTTAAATACTGCATGCTTATTCAGCTTTGCGAATTTTTTAAATATTTTATTTATTTATTTTTGGAGAAAGAGAGCAGGGTGGGAGGGCAAAGGTAGAGGGAGAATCTCAAGCAGACCCCCTGTAGATGGAGCCCTACGTGGAGCTCGATCCCACAACCAAGATCATGACCTGAGCTGCAATCAGTAGTCCGAAGCTTAACCGACTGCGCCACCCAGGCACCCCCTCAGTTTTGTGAATTTTGAATATTATGTTTTAGTGTTTATCCCATATGTGCAACAGTGTGAGGGTGACCTCCCCCAGACCAGCAGCCACAGAGATGAGGCCCCTGCGTGGCTCACTCCCACCTCCATCACTGGTGTGGCGGTGAGTCAGGGCAGGCAGGCCTGTGCATTCCTGTTCTTTCTTGAACAATCTGCAAATGCGGCCCTTACATCTGCTCCTGCTCAGGGTCTGCAGTATGAAGACGACTAGAACCGCCAGCACTACACAGCAGTAATCTGAATGCACCCAGAAAGATAGTAGCATCTTAACGTGTTAAATAATTCTCCTTTACGGCTTTGCCTTTTCCAAGCTTGTAGTATTCATACTTCGAAAGCCATTAAAGTTTAAATCTGCATTAGACTTTGGGACCCCTTATGTTTTCTTCTATGGAAGACTAAGTTCTGTGCCAGAGACTGTCATGGGTGGGTTTCCGTTTCACGGCATTCCAGAAGAAAATTGTGTATTGATAGCAGAAGTGGGGCCAGAGATGATGAGGAAAGGGGTGGGAAGTGCTGAGGGTCCTGGTGGGAAGTTGTGGAAAAAGAAGAACTTCTGAAATAGTTCCAGACCTCTGGGGCCGGCCACTGGCTTTGTTCGATTCCAGTGTTGAGGGAAAGTTGGATAAAAATCCCTAGCCCTTTGCACCCAGTCCCTACTCTATCACAGTGAGCCCCCGAAAAAGATTGCTGGAGACAGGTGTACGAGCCACTCGTATAATACTACTACTACTAATAATAATAATAGGAAGAAAAGGGGGAAGAGTGAGTTGATTGGCGTTGGCTCTTATTGTTATGTGCTAAGCCCTGTGGTAAAAGCATGAGAAATCAGAGACATAAAGAAGCTTAGGTAGCTGCCCACACCATAGCTGGAGCCTGGACTTGATTCCTTTCCCCTGGCGATACTGCCTGCCCTGCCTGACTCCCAGTCTTCCTACTAGAACCCCGCCTGCTTTGCTGGAGCTCACCTGCTGCCCAGACCCCAGCCTCCTGTCAGAACCCTGGCATCCCACTGGAAACACAGCCTCCATTGGAACCCCACCTTCCCACTAGAAGCCCAGCCTTCTGCCAGAACTCCATCCTCCTGCTGGGACTCTAGCCTCCCACCAGAAGCCCAGCCCCCTTTAGCACAACCTCTCCAGTAAAGTCTCCTTGTCATCAACCTCTGTTCCTGCCTGACCTAGCCTTGGTCAGTCCTCAACTATGCTGCCAATGTGAACACTTCCACCTGTCAGACCTCACTCGGCCCCTAGAGTCCTGAATACCTTTTTGGTATATTTGGTGTAAGGTTAGGTATGGCTGAGCAATTCTTCCCCAATCCCATCTCTGTGGCCCCACAATATTTCTTTCCCAGACCACCAAGTTTCTGGGGGAGGGGAGGGAATGCACAGTGAGATGCACCCTTTTCCACATGGAGGTATCACTGAACTTCTCACTTAATGGGAGAAAGGGTGATGGAGGTGACTCCCTCTGCACCTGACCCAGGTGAGTAGGCACACCCAAGTCAAACAAACTTGGGCAATTGGTAAAGTTTTAGGATCTCTCAGATTTCTTTTTCAACCTAAAAATCTGATTTTTGTGCTTGATGGCTTGGTCTTTCTATATTCTTTGATAGTAATAAATTAGCGCAGATGAATGGGATAATGCTACAGATATGGGCAATATAGAAAAAATATTACCACAAGGATCAATGATTTAATAGACTGCATTTCAATATCATGACTTTTCCAGAAATCACCAAAGTGAAACTAGAGGAATATTGTTTGACATGGACAGTTGGCTGAATCTTACATTGCCCTTCACTAATTACCCCGTTTCACTCACACTAACAGAAGTATACATGCTTCAAAGCCAGTACTGTCAAAGGGAAGACAACCCACCTCTCCCCTCCTGTCCCAGGGACTCTCATGCCTGTGCTCACCTGGATTAGCCAAGCCCAGGGTCCCTCCAGAGTCTTGTCACTTGCTCTCAACGATATGCAGAAAAGAGCTTTTTGAGACACTGAGATATCATCCTTCCCTTGGGCAAGTCTACTCCTTAGATCAGCCAAAATGCAAGGAGAAAAGGAGATGAACCACTTTCCAGAATGGAGGTGGTCTCTCTATTCCTGACTGTGATGGACCTTCCAGAAGAACATTTGAAAGTGAGGGCGAAGTGCTCTCTGATATGTGGCTCTCTGGTCCCTCCCTTCCTCCTTTACTGGGTCTTCCAAAGAAGCAACCAGCTTGTGCTGACATTTTAGTGAGGGCTTCACATGGATTATCTCTTTTAGACCTCATAGCAAACCCATGGCATAGATATTGTTTTTTTCTCATTTTAAAGATGAGAACTTAAGGCACAAAGAGTTTAAATGTTTTTCCCAGTGTGGCATAGCCAGTGTTCATAACCCATGCTTCCCACCATGCTCCAAAGCACCATACTATGTAACCAAATCCCACCCCCACCCCCCCACCCCCGGTCATTCTTCTAGTAACAAAGAAAGACATTATGAAGATAGACAAGGGAAAATATATGAAACCTGGAAGAAGATTATCCCCAAGTAAACTTTTCACATGTGAAATTAAGTACTGGTCTTAGTATCATGATCATTTATAAAATGCTCATCTCTTCCTTGACCAATTCTTGAATGTTGTCCCGACTTTTCCATTTGTATTTGCACGTGGTCTTCATGTTTTCAACAAAGGAGTTAGTTGGTCAAGAAGGGAATATTAATTTACTTCAGAAATGTAACTGAACAAGGTGTCATGATTTCTTAGGTGTCTATTTTTGAAGAAAGGCCACCCAGTGAAATAAATCAATGCTGCTCATCTGAATCACAGCCCTTCCAGCCAGGTGTGGGAGAACGTAACAGTGTGGCATGTCCGAGCCTACTACCATCAGACAGCCCACGGAGGGGACTGGGACTACTGGCTGGAGAATGGAGAATGGAATCAATCTAGCTGTCATGGCATACTTACCCATGGCAGGGACAGTCATTTCGTTAGGCAGAAGACTTCCTGGATATGCTCATTTTTTTCAGCTCCCCAGACTTAGCCCTTCCATCCATTATACCTAAGCTCTACTCTTGAAGAAAGCCTTAAATCTTCTACAGTTACAGTGTAGTAGCAGACTCTTTGTCTCCAGTCCAGTAACTAGAACCTCATGAGATCCTACAGGTTGTGTTCTCTGGAATCGATCCTATCAAATGGTATAAACACTACAATTTGTAGTTTAATATGTTTAGTATCTTGTAAATCACTAAGCTTCTATTTCCTTTGTAATCTTTCCAAAATCAGAAAGTTTAGTTCATAATGGATGTGGTTGTTGAATAATAAAACATTGTTTTCCCAATAAAGCAGAGATACCTGACTGTGACCGTGTCTCATCTCAAACCTCCGGCCTCAGCAGCTCCTGGGATTACTCCGTATGCCTACAGGCTGATTCTCAACCTCTAGAACATCGGATAACTGAGTGGAGTTTACATAAAAATGCACATTCTCAGGTTTGCAATCCCCTCACGGCTTTGTCAACCCAAATCTGAGGATGTGGGGCCTGAATACCTTGAGTCTTAAATGCTCAAGGGGTCATTCTGATTTTTAAATAAGTTTGAAATTACTGTCTTTGGAGAACCCTGCCCTCATGGAAGTGACATTTTAATGAAAAAAAGAAAAACAGCAAAAGCAAGTAACACATGTTGAGAATTTAGGGAGGCCCAATGAAGAACCTTTGTTCTATCTTCTTGGGCTCTGAAACCAGATCTGAAGCAGGAGGAAATGGAGGAACAGCAGAGAGACTAATATGTCACCTGTCCCCTTCACAAAAACTGACTCAAAATGGATCGCAGACCAAAATGTAAAACAGAAAACTGTAAAACTTCTAGAAGATAACATAGGAGAAAACCTACCATGACCTTGGGTGTGTCAATGACTTTTTAGATACAACACCAAGGGCACAATCCAGGAAAGAAATCATTGATAAGCCGGATGGATTTCATTTAAGTTAAAAACTACTCTTTTTAAAACATAATGTCAAGAGAATTAGAAGGCAAGCAGCCACGGACTGGGAGAAAATCTGCAAAAGACACATCTAATAAAGGACTGTTTCCAAAATGTATGAAGAACAATAAAAAATAAACCTGATTTAAAAATGGGCCAGGGGAGGAGTTAAGATGGGGGAGGAGTAGAAGACACCTTTTTCAGCCGGTCCCCCGAGTCGAGCTGGATAGGAACCAGACCAGCCTAAACAACCACGGAACCAGCCTGAGATGCAGGAAGATGCATCTGGATCTCTACAAATGAACATGTCCAGCGCTGAGTATTGAGGTACGAAGCGGGGAGCCTTGAAACCGCGCACAGATATTGGAAGATAAACGGAAGGGGGAAGAAGCCGCCGTGTTCAGGTGCCGGGAAGCAGTAGCCACCTGCACGGGGGAGCGGGCGGGCTCGCGGACAGCACCCGCAAAACAGCAGACTGAGACCGTGAGCCAGGAGCGCGCACCACCAGGCTTCTCACAGAACTCCGGAATCCTGGTGTGCTCACCGGACATAGACTGAGACCCGGAGATCTGGGAGCACACGGGGGCGGCTGGCGGCTGGCGGCGTTAGAAACACAAAGGACAGAGACGCGCCGGCCTGGAATTGAGGGCTGGGACGCCGGGTGTGGGGCACACATCCCGGGACGCTGCAGGGTTGAGCAGCACCAACAGAAACAGAGTTAAAGTGGCCAAAACATTAGTGGAGAACAGGCCGCAATCCCTCTGTTCTGTGACAGAGGCTGAAATTCGGCCACTGCTGCTCTGACTCTCAGAAGAGGCACAGCAAACCGCCAGGGAAAGCCGCCAGAGAACAAAAGCCAGGAAATACCAGCTCACAGCGTGCCCGTCCCCATCCCCCCTGCAAGGGGACACGGAGACTCTACCCAGAGTGGCCTGAGTATCCGCGTGGCAGGCCCCTCTGCCAGAACACAGAAGGCAGGCTAAAAAATCAAAAAGCCCACAACCCAGGGCACCTGGGTAGCGCAGTCATTGAGCACCTGTCTTCGGCTTAGGGCGTGATCCCGGCGTTCCGGAAAGGAGTCCCTCATCGGGCTCCTCCGCTGGGAGCCTGCTTCTTCCTCTCCCACTCCCCTGCTTGTGTTCCCTCTCTCACTGGTTGGCTGCTACATAAATAAATAAATAAAATCTTTAAAGAAGAAGCCCACATCCCTAAGATCCCTATAAAACAAGGGGCACGGCCTGGGACCCAGTCAATAATTTGGGCTCTGGACAACCCTGCAACCTCTCCTCATCAGAATGACAAGAAGGAGAAGCCCCCCCCCCCC